>NW_006921629.1:10078850-10170501 GCF_000298275.1 Orycteropus afer afer
CATGAACATAAATGCATAAAATTAAACAAAATCTAGCAAACTGAATCCAGTATTTTAAAAGGATAATACATCTAATAAGTGGAATGTATCCCAGGAATGTAGAGTTGGTTTAACATCTGAGCAACATTTGAAAATCAGTCAATGTAATTCATCATACGCACAAACTAGAAAAAACATATGATCTCAATAGATACAGAAAAAGCATTTGAGAAATCAATTTCCATTCCTGACAAAAACTCTCAGTAAACCAGAAAGAAATGAACTTTCTCAAGCTGATAAAGGGCATCTATACAAAGCTTACAGCTAACAACATATTTAACACTGGAAGACTGAATGCTTTTCCCCTAAGAACAGAACAAGACAGGAATATAGTATGTTCTCACCCTTTCTTTTCAACATTGTACTAGAGGTTCTGGTCAGTGCAGTAAGACAAGATAGACAAATTCATCGAAAAGAAAAAAAAAGTAAAACTACATATTCACAGATAACATGATTGTCCGTGTGAAAATTGGACCAAATCTACTGAAAATCTATTAGAATGAATGGTTAAGTTTTAAAGTTGCAGAATGAAAGATCAATACACAAGAATCAATTGTATTTCTATATACTAGCAACAAGTCATCAAAAATTAAAATAGCAGTATTTACAATACCATCAAAAATTAGAAAATACTTAGTGGTAAATCTGACACAAGTAGCAAAAGATCTAAACATCACAAAATACTGCCAAAATTACCGAAGGACTAAACAATCAGAGAAATAGAACTTGATCATGGGTCAGAAAATTCAATAGTTATTTGAATGTACATTTCACCACAGAAAATACAATACAGATGGCAAATAAGCACATAAAAAGTTGATCAACAACATTAGTCATTAGCAAAATACACTGAAAGCTTGAGACACCATTACAAACCTGTTTGTACGGCAAAATGACTGACTGACCATACCAAGTGCTGGAGAAGATGTGGAGAAAATGGAGTTTTCATACATTGATCATGAAAATGTACAATCACTTTGAAAAGATTTGGCAGTTTCTTAAAAGGTTAAATATAAACCTACCATATGATGCAGCCATTCCACTTCTATGATCCATGAGCAAAAGAAGTTATTTGTCCACATAGAAACTTGTACACAAAAATTCATAGCAGCTTTATTTGTAACAGACAAATACTGGACACAACCCAAATGGCCATCAATAGGTGAAGAGATAAGCAAATTGTGGTGTATTATACAATGGAATAATTTCTTCAGCAATAAAATGAACTGATACATGCAACAATATGGATGAATTTCATAATTAAGCTGAATGAAAGCCCCCCCCCAAAAAAGGTGTACATACTGTAGGATTCCATTTATATCAAACTCTAGAAAATGAAAACTAAAAGTAACAGAAAGCTTATCAGTAGTGGCTTGGAGATAGAGGGAACAGGGACAGGGATGGCTGGGAAGGAGAGATTTACAAAGTACAATTAGGAAGCTTTTGAGATTGAAGGGTATCTTGATTGTGATGATGGTTTTACAGGTATGTACACATGTCAAAACTTATCAAACCGTATGTTTTATATACATGCAGTTTATTTTGTCAATTATAACTCAATAAAGCTGTTGTTAAAAATTCTGGGGGAAAATGTTATAAGTATACCCTTCAGAGATTTTCTAAGCATATGCAAGTATACATGTATTTTTTGTTTTACATATGTAAAATTATGCATGTTATCTTGTTTTTCATTTAATATCTATACATACATTTTCCTGTATTAGTAGAAATAGTTTATTTTTAAAAAAGCAACACAGTACACACAGTAAGGATGTACCATGTCTGCTGGGCATTTAGGTTATTTCTAATTTGCTATTATGATGATGAAATGATCTATTTTGCATATATTTGTCAGCACACACACAAAAGCAACGGTGCGTGCACTTAACATTTTTATTTATATTGTCAAATAATCCTCTAAAATACTTGCCGCCCCAGGATTTACATCAAGCTATGAGAATAAATGAATTCAGCAAGGTCACTGGATACAAGGCAAATATACAATAATCAATTTCCATAACAATTTCAAGATTTTTAGAACAACATAAAAAATATATGCAAAAAATCAAATATCTAGAAATAAATCTAAAGGGTATCAGACCTCTACACAGAAAACTACAACACATTATTCAAAGAAATTAAAGATACAAATAAACGAAGGGGTAAATACTACGTTGATGGGTTAGAGGAATTAATTGTGTGAATGTTAATCTTCCCCAAATTTATCTTAATTCAGTAAAATACTAATCAAAATCTTACCAAGGTTTTTGTTGTTGTTCTGTTACTGAAATAACAACCTGATCCTAAAATGTGTAAAAAATGCAAAAGCGAGCCAAGAATAACCAAGACAATCTTGAAAAACAAAACAGCTAGAGGACTCACACTACTAGATACTGATTGTAAAGCCCCAGTAATTAAGGCAGCGTGGCATTGGTGCTAGAATAGACCAATGTAACAATAAATAATGCTGGGCCTCCAACTGGATAGCCACATGAAAATATTAATAACATCTACTTCATGCCATACACAAAACACATACTAGATGGTTCTAGATCTAGATATGAAGGGTAAAATGATGTTTCTAAAAAATAACAGGATAGTTATTACCTGGGGGCAAAGATTTCTTAAATAAGACAAACAGGATACTTACCTTAAATTTAGGAAAATATGGAGAAACTGGACTGTATTAAATCAAAAATTGTGTTCATTAAGAGAATGAAAATGCAGGACACAGAATGTTAGAAGGTAGCTATGATAAATATAGCCAAAAATGAACTTGATTCCTAAATACATAAAGCCCCCCTACAAATCAGTAAGAAAATGACAGTAAGAAAAACAAGCAAAAGTAACCACTTAAAAGATAACCAAACGTCCAATAAATACATTTTTATAAGGCTCAACCTCACTAGTAATCAGAGAAATGCAAATTAAATCCAGAATGAGATATTACTAAGACCCACCAGACTGGTCATAATTAAAAAGTGTGACCACAACAAACCTCAATTGAAGATGTGGAGCAATGAGAATTTTCATGCTCTGCTCTTAGGACTGTAAATTAGTATATCATGACTTTGTAAAACTGTTTCGTGGTATTGACTAAAGCTGAACCTATGCATCCCCTGTGGCCTAGTAATTCCATTCTTAGGTATATATGCAACATAAATGTATACATGTATACATCAAAAAACATGTACAATGCTGTTAGCAACACTGAAAAATTAAAAACAATCCCAATGTCCACCCACAAAATAGTGGTATATTAAATGCAACAGAATATTGTATTACAGCAATGAAAACACATTACTACTACAAGCAATGAGCGATTTTCAAGCATATGAGAATAAACCAGAAAATAATCATGATTCCATTTGTATCAAGTTGAAAAGTAAGCAAAACTAATAGTAAGATACTATTTCCCGCTGGGGGGAAGGGTAATGGCAGAGGGAGGCATTAGAGAATCTTCTAGATACTGCTACTGCTCTAGGTGGTATTTGTAAAATTAGTAGTATTTGCTACCTTTGTGAAAACTAGGCTGTACACTTGTGGTTTCTGTACTTTTGTGTTGTACTTGAATAATTTTAAAATCTCACGTCAACATATACACCTAGCAACACTCTCTCTACGTTCTCACAAGGTATGATATAAAACTAATTTTTGCCAATTACAAGGGTAACTGACATCTCCTAATTGTTTTTGGCTTTTATTGCCTTAAAAACGAAAGAGGTTGAGTTATAGAAAATGTAAGGTTTGTTGCTAGAACTCTGTTGAAAGCAAATTCTAAGGGAGTTTGGTAATTTTTGTGATGTCATATGGCTTCAAGAGTGCCATTAACTAGTGGGCACAAGGTTTAGGTGTAGCCTTCTCCCAAACCTACAGCAGCAGAACTACAAATGGAAAACAAAGTCTTTGTGTAAGAACTACAAACAAGCAATTTGGGACAGATGTGTCAGGAAAACAGGAGTTTCAGCACACCTGGAAAAATGGTCAGTGACCAGCAACCTTCTGGACATGATTCAGGCTGCCTGGGTTATGCAGTTTTACACATTAACTTCAACTATGTGAGAAATAATCAAAATGCAAGGGACTTATCTTTATTTAAAAAAAAAAAAAGCCTTCCCTCATACACAACAGATACCTGCAATAAGCTGATGGAAGACTGATGATCAAGGATCCTCCCCAAAGCAGTAATCGAGACAGGCTGGGTCTGTTTCTTTAAAAGCGGGGAAGTAATACATTTCAGAAACAGCTCCAACAAAATCAGCTAAAACTAAGTTTGCCCTTAAGGCTCTGGTTATGGTCAATGACAGTACTGAGATGAACCGATAACTGATTACCATGTATAATCACTAGTTACGTATGTGGATTGTGGCTCTACCTGCCCAAGTAAAACTTTAAATGAGAACTGTCCCAACTTTTTTTTTTTAAAAAAAAAAAACTGTCTCCAAATTAATAAAGTTTTAAAAATCCCAACACTTAACTTGCAGTAGATCAACTCTTCCCTTTTACCATGTATACTTATTTCCACAGTTATAATTCTGGCCATATTACAGCTTTTCAGGAGAAGACACATCAATTTTAAGACATATGCTAACTTCAGAACTGTTAAGTGTATTTTTAAATGTTCAGTTTAGGATAGAAAAACATTTCAATAAAGCACTAAATGTTCTGATGAACAAAAAGGCGAACGGCTTAATGATTAAAACTATGGGCTCTTTCAGTTATGCACCCCAACTCTGAATGAGTCGTTTGAATTTGACTGTGTGGCTACAGTCAAGCTCCTTTTAGGGCATCTACTTTGGGCTAGATTCCAGACACTGCTTATTAATGAGCAGTGTTAGGCATATAAGCAAAGCTCAATTAAATATAGTGTGTTTTTTGATCAATTATAAGCCTACTAACAAACAAATGAGAAAAAACCTAGGGTTTCTTTTGACCAGAAGGGGGTTGGATCCAGCTATCGTCACTTCCTCTTAAAAAGATGGTCAGAAAGGATTCCTTTAATAACCCATCCTAGAATCTTCCCAGGGATCCCTGTGAACTTGTCACAATTTTTAAAACAAAGATTCACATTCATCTCAATTTTTCAGCATGCTCCCTCTATTCTGTTCCGTTCTAAAATCAACAGAAGCTAATGGAGATTTTTCAGCCACTCATCACAAATTCAAAACATGAGATAAAACTTCATTGCTACTCCTCACGTTTTTGAAAGCCTACATACCTTCCTTAGAGTTTAAAACTTTTTCCTTTCACAAGGCAAAATTTTAAGCCTTGTAATTAAAACACTAATTGCATTCATGTTGTAATGATAACACATAGGTTCTTGGAAGTCAACTAATGTTCAAAGACGCAGAAATCAAGAGCTGGAACACTCGGAGAAAAAGAAAACCCTTGTCCGGCCCACAGAACTAATGTAGGGTGACACTGTTGCCAGAGGGCTAAGCAAGCTTTCTGCTGTCTTCCCATCTTTAACAGGAAATGTCTCTAGAGACCTGTACCAAGCAACTCTTCCCTTCACAATCTTCACAGGTTCTTAAGATTACCAACCTCTTGGAAACGCTCATGGCATCCTGAATTTGAATACAGTGAGGTCTACAGAGTTAAGGATTCCTTTTCTTATGATTTCACAAAGCAAACTTCTAAAACCTAACTGAACAGTTTTTAAGTTTTGCATGTACTCAGTACATAAGAAAAACAGAACCACCTTCATAAGCCAGCCAGGCTATTTTGTAAAAGCATTACCTAAATGTTACTGGTATTCTTCACTCAAGTCCAGGCATTAGGGTTCAATGCGGTAACAGCTTACAGAACATGCAGCCCATGAGTAGTTTCTATAAAACTGGTAAAATTTTATGAATCTTTACTTTTGGCAGGCATCTAGCCACCTTTATGGTGGAAACAGAAATTAGCCTGAAAATCTCTTGGACATGGCTTCCAATGTATAACACAGTATGATTTATAGACAATCATGTCCAACTGCTTACATGCTGGAAAAAGTAACTCACAGAAGCATTAACTGTTTAACCTAATTACTAACATGCACTTAGCCTATGTAATACTTTAATTACAACTGGTCAAACATCACTAATCTGTTAATTGCCTAAGTCTCTGTTACCAAGAACCCAACCCCCCCAGGGTATGTGTTCCAGGGTCAACATGTCACTTAGGAAGAGTGGTAAGGAAAGTGGTGTTCCAATAAACTAGTGATGAGGCTATTAAGTGGAACAATCTCTTCAGAGTGAAATTAAAGAAAAAACTAAACTCACTGCCATCGAGTCATACCCGACTCACAGCAACCCCTCCTTGGGTTTCCAAGGAGGCATCACTACCGAAGTAGATAGATTGCCCAACCTTCCTTCCGAGGAGTGGCTGATAGGTTTGAACCATCAGCTTTCTGGTTAGCAAATGCCTTAGGCACTATGCCACCAGAGCTCCCCAGAGGGAAATAGATAGTATCACTTTTAAAATGTATGTTTTCTGGCACAGAAAATCTACAAATGTAATTATATACAAAAATATTAAGCAATGACTGTTACATATATATTCACTGCAGCATCATTTACAATAGCAAGGCTGAAAACAACTGAACATACAAAAGCAGGAAACTTGGTTTTAACAAAAATCAGGGGTACATCATGTTTAGAATGGAATCTTATCTACATGCCCCAATAAAGAATGATCTATAGGATACCACCTACCTATACACATTGATAGAGTATATCTAGAAGGGGACTACTGTACTGAACGTTTTACTGTGTGTTCAAGTAGTACTGAGAGTGAATTTAATTATTCACCTCTGCTCCTGCCATAGACCTCTCAAATAATGGGGAACACACATTTTTACTTCAGCCTACAATTTATTTGCACACATTCAGCCTTACTCATACAATCTAAATTCATCCTATAAAATAATGCATAATACCTTGTATTAAATGAGCAGGCTGCACTTTTAATGACTAAAATACTGTAGTTGCTTCCTGGTGTGGAAGACGTAAAGTGTAATGAACTGACTTGAACTACTTCCGTGTTCTTCACAACCAGGTCACAAGTAATTGTCATCCAAAATAAACATTAGCTTTAGGAAACAGATAAATGATTTATGGAAGAAGAAAAAAGAAAAGGCTCTTTTCACATTCAGGCAAACATAATACTGCCAATGTATTTGGACTAGAGATTTTATTTTAGAAGTATAAAGGATGGAGGCGCAATAATATTTGGCATTTTTAATTTAGGTTTGTTTTATTTAAGTTTAATGTTAATTCCATGCTGTGTTTCAGTAAGAACAATACAGATTTCTGTATCTGTGGCTCCAGTCAGATATCCAGTAGTACAAATTAGCTTCAAGTTACACATACTGAAAGAAAGAGGTTTAGCGAGCGAAGAAGGGCAGGAGTGGGGGGGCCCCAGAGGGAAAGGGAAGGAGAAGAAACAAAGAACTGAACACGCATGCAGGCTTTTCCACACCACCTTCAACGCTGACCTGCTTCAGAGGGAGAGTAGTAGGCAAGAATGAGCAGCCACGGATTGTTGAACTGTTACCAGCACCATGCTTTTCAGCAACATCTCAGCAGAGTTTGAAACATTTTATACAGCAAAACCATTACAACAAACTCCCCAAACAGCCTTTAACCACCTCAAACTAACACCAAATTAATTTTAAACATTGGTATAAAATTTGATTTAAACGATTAGAAAAAGGAAAAATGTTACCACGTATGCCTCTACAGTGTGATTAACCTCTCTCTTAGATGCTCGCATCACCCAGAAGTCTAATGGCTTTCGAATGTAATTTCCATTTCTAATGGTGATCTTGCCACGGATCTGGCACATACTGGCACAGTAATGCTGAAAAAGCCTCTACGCAGTCCTGTTAGTGTCTTAAAGAACCTAAAAGCTGGGACCAGTAAAATCCACAGAAATTCACTCTTGCCTTTAAGAACTTTTGAAAACGGTTTAAAAAAAAAAAAAAAACCAACAGGGCAGGAACCTAAATTCTGAGACCAAATGTAAAAGTCAGATTTGGTGGTTCTCAGTGACAATGGGGGAATTTCCAAGGGGTGGGATGGGGAGGAGTGGGGTGGTCAGAGATGGTTTCTCTTGTTGTTGGCTTTTATGTCTCACTGATTTTCATCTTCCACATCCTGCAGCGCTTCTTTATTCTGCTCTTCACCTGTGAAAAAGAATGAAAGTTAATCAATTCTCACTAAGGTAGGCTGTAATGGTCACAAACAAAGATATCATTCCAAGCATAAAGATTCCTTACACATTTGCTACAATCTGTATTAAACACACAAAGGCAAAGGACTTCTACCATCCTCCATACCTGAGATGTCTAAGCCAAGAAGGGCTGCTGGATCAAGGCCCTGAAAGTACGGTTAATAGTCAGAATGAAAACAACTGACGCACAGTAAAAGTCAATGCTTTTATGATAAATAGCTTCTTTTTTCAGTGGACAGCCACGTAACCATATTGTTAAAATGATATTTCAAGCATTTATGCGTATCTTGGGTCAAAAATACTCTTTCTCAATAACCTCACCTCTTCAAGAATCAAGAGTATTTTACAACATTTTACAAAATCTAATTTTATCCCCAAACTCAATCTCAGAAATGCTTCAATAGTGAACTGAGCAGTGAAATGCTCCAAAGGAATTTTGGAGGGCTGTTCTGCTGCTGTAAATGGAAATTTCACATTTTGTATCTTGGACAGTCATACCAAACAGTAACCAGATTTCTTAATTCAGGGTTAAAGAGCATGCTCAAACTAAACCAGACCACTGAGGTTATTAAAGAAGGGCATTTGGACCATTTCTCTCATGCTATTTTTCCCCCCTTAGAAAATGATGATTCATCTGAGGAGTTCAACTGCACTACGACATGCAACAGAAAGCCAGCCTAGTCACTAGAGGGGCATCTACCTACTAACAAGCATTAAGAGTCAGCCATAACAAAGAAGCATGCAAGCTTTTGTTAATAAATAACCAAATCATGACAAAACAGGTAAAAGTTATATTCTTTTGTGTTTTAACAACTTATAATTTCTACAGTGTTACTTATTTGAATCTAAATAAATGAAAACTCCATTAGCTAACTCAACAATCATAAAATGAGACAAGTTCAGACAATCCATCCATACTGCTTGTTAAATCACTTAATTTGGATGGACAAATGACACCAAGACTGGCCGCCAGCAGGCATAAAGTTATTTACACTCAACAGCTTTTAGGCAGTCTTTTAAGACCTCATATGATAGACAATAAATGCTGCCATAGCAACAAGGGTTACATAAAGATAGTTTTGATTCAATTTTCTTTTGTAATAAAAAATAAGTACACAAGGATTTTAGACTTATTAAAAGACGACATGCAGAAAAAGACAAAAATAGCCATTTAATAAATAAAGAACTGATAAACCATCAATAATGTATTCAAATTTAAGAAACATGATAGGAACATACACTCTCATTTTTAACAGCAATACACTGCTGAAATATAGTTAACACACTGCACTAGAACACATTCTAATTCACTCGTAAGTGACCGTTAGATTTGCGAACAGTCCCAAGTAGCTTTGGCATAAAAACAGTCCCACCCAACCAGAGGTAGGTAGGGGTAACAGGCCATAAATGTCTTAAAAGGTTTATTAGCGTCCTGGAGTGTAGAACAGGCAGTTTTGTAAGCGACAGAATGATGATATGCAGGCATGATTAGTGAGGAGCTGAAACTAAAATAAAAGCAGAATTCACTGTGCCATGATAATGACTTACAAAGTAGAGTTTTTAGGAAAGGAAGAGTTGGATTTTCCTTTAGGAATCTATATTGCAAGGAAAAAGGGAGGGAGAACAATCATATGAAAGCAACATTACAAGAAAAATAAGCCAAGAGACCAGGACAAAGGAAAAGATCAATGATTTAGGGAGTCAAATGTTGGTCTTTTTACTTTACATAAACTTCACGCTAAGAAATAATCTGTCCAAACCTTCCTTTTACCCTTAAGAGAATATAATATCCCCTTGAAAGGTATATGGAAGAAAGAAAAAGGAGTTTTCCTAGGTTATGTATTTCTAGACTGGGGGAAGGGGGGTGAAAGATGTAAAACAGGCAGAGAGCATACATATTTCTTCTTAATTATGTTCCAACACACTCAAAGACAGACTAACATACTATGTAGTTAAAATACATAAAGATGTATCAGTAAAAGCTGATGAACCACATACATTTCTTCCTTTAGAAACTCTCAATGCAAAAGTTTTGACACTTTTTTTACAGCCAATAAAGTAAAAAAGGAGAAATCCATTTAAATAATCCTTAAACTAAGGGTAAATAGCATCCTGGAAAACTGCAAATTCTATGGCAGCAATTCTCCTACATTTGGCATTAATCCTATGTCACAAAACCAATTAATAAAGGATAAAGTGATGTACCTTTTAGCAAAACAGGCAAATAATTTGTTAGTACCTACAATTTTTTAGTTCAGATATTTTCCTAAAATGTCAACAGCCTACCTATCGTGTCTTCATAATTCCTAATATTTTATGATAAAGTCATAAAAAAAAAAAAAAGGGTCTATTTCAACCAAATCTAATCAACTGTACAATTTAGAGTGAGTAAGTGTTTTGTTCTTCTGTGCATGGGGTCACTATGAGTCAGAATGACTCGACGGCACCTAACAAACAACAAGGAGTGGAAGCAACTTATTTCAAAAATTAAAAAAAAAAAAAAGCATTCCACGATTAAAGAGAAACTCGTGCTAAAATGTCGGAAAACATCTTTGTACAAAGAATCTTCCCAACTATGAAAAGTCTTAAAGAAAGTATGGCCATAAATTAAAATAATTCATTTAATAAAACTATGCTTGATAACCAAGAATAAGACTTTCTTGGTTCTATATAAAATGAGTGTCAATCTACTATGATTAATTAATTCTTGGTTATAAGTGATAATGAACAAGAATAGCACTAGAAAATACATTCTTTATTTCCTATTTAATTTTATAATCTAGCAATTTAGTTATAGAATCTGTCATACATTACTCTAAAACAAGTTAATATTTTAACGTAGGTCACCTTGTTACTTTCACCCTCTAAAAAACTGTGCCCTGAGGTTGGAGGGAGTCTATCTTAGGTCATGTTGCTTATCCAACTCTCAACATACTTTCCCTTTTATTCCCTCAAGCATGCAGAGACAGTAGTCTTCTCTGAGTCAGAAGTAACTGTGGAAAGTCCATAGCTGTATGGCCATTCTTCCAGGTCATCATTATTAGAATATAACAGAACTTAGAACTAGAAGCAATCTATGTCATTAATTCAGAGTAAACCAATTTTGAATTCCACAGACTGGTAGTGGCTGCCTGAAGTGTGTGCTCTGTTGAAAAATAGTCTGTGGCTCCATATGGTTTTGTCATAAAAGTAGGCAAAGAGCTCACATTTCTCATGCCAATCCAGATGTAGTCAAATAACCTAAACACTTCTTTCAGAGTGAATGAGCTGAGTTGCCTAATTCTCACTTTAGTATCATAATCCATGATTAACTCAGAAATGTGATTCAACTCTTCTAAAGAAACTGACAATACACATGCTCCAATCCTTACTTTCAGAGGCGTCTTTTAAAGGTGTAATGCTTCCAAAAAGACAGGTTATCATCTTGGTGACTGCGACTAGAGCTAACCCTCAAGCAATGTAATATATGTTTCAGAGTGGATAATACATTCTCAAAGAACAGCTAAAATCAGTAACAAATTTTTGGTGTCCAGACTCCACATCACGTTAGTTTGTCCTCCCTCTGTTCAATGATCTAGATGTGACAAATTTGGGCCTTTAAAGTAAACACTAAACAAGGAAGATTAAATTTTATAAATCACTCTATACCTGTTTACAATTGAAAAGCTCTCAAAAATAAAAAAGAGAATAAATACATCAGACCTCTTCAATAAGGATCCAAAAGGACTAGGCTTTCCATGTAGACTACAGAACCTAGAGGCAAACCGATTCCTTTTTAAAGTTAAAAGATTTTCACACAGACACAATGCTTTGTAAGTATCTCCTGATACTACTATCTAGTTTTAACCTGAGGATACTACTCAGTCAAAACAGCAATTATAACATTCAAATACAAAATTAACCCTGGGTTCTCCAAAACGGAATCTGAAGAAGAGGAAATGATCTGCTTTCCTCTCCACCTTTCTTACCCCCAAAACCTTCAAAACAGTGTGAAGAGATAAACCAGCTGAACTAAACATCATGAATTAGAGACAAATCTTTTAGACCTTTAAATATTAACAAGAGACCCTTTCCCCCCACCTAAAAAAAATGGATCATACATTTTATCATATTAGAGCCCAAAACAGAAGGCTGTACCTCTGCTATAATTTCCCATAAAAGCATTAATGGTGAGACTGGAGGATAGGTTGTGGTCCCAAATTGTAGCTTAATGTAAAGAAATAACAAGAAATTTTTAAAGAATATAAAGGGCCAACAACTGAAATAAAAACTTAAAGAGTTTGCTTACCATCACCCTGCATGTCTGAAGTCCATAGTGTCAGGTTATCACGTAACAACTGCATGATAAGTGTAGAGTCCTTATAGCTTTCTTCACTCAGAGTATCCAGTTCTGCAATTGCATCATCAAAAGCTGCTTTTGCCAACCTACAAGTATTTAAACAAACGCTTTACAAAAAAGGAACTAACCAAGTCACAAAGCAGAGTTAGAAATGATTTAAGTTAAGCTATCAACCTTTTCTTGTTATCCACAAGTGTGTAACAGTGACATCTGAGTAAGTGGGTTAGGCAGTGCTATAAAGGATAAGCTTATGTAACAGATGAATATTAACTTGGAATAAAAATATTACTTGAAGCACGACTTCTTACTATGCTTTTCTGTAAATACACTAAATTCCATCCTAAATCACCACCAAAGTATATGTGTAATAGAGGTTATTTTCAAGTTCTAGTTCAATAGCTCACTTACTTAAGTTTTACTGCAAAAAGGGAAACTTTTGGACAATACCTCAGTTTAAGCCAACATAATTTAATGTTAATGGAGGCCAGGAAACGGGGGCAGGGGGGAGGCAATACAGAGACCATGGAAATGTGATCATATAAAACTATTTACTATTTAAAAAAAAGAAAATCCACATTAAAGGAGTACTATCTACTAAGTACACAGAATGATGGTAGACACCAGTGGGGAAACCAAGAAAAGGGGGAAAAGACATAATCTGGGTCCACAATATACTTAAAAACATCTCAAGCTGGAGGGCTGACAAAATAAGACACACATATGAGCTTAATATTTACATTAGGTAGATATACTCCTTGGAGAGATCAATCATGGGAGAATACAAGGGTTGTGTATACACAGGGCGAGAGCTTGGGGACAGGAGTGCATGGGAGGGAAGGACGCAGGGAAGAGGTAATTATGGAGAGTAAGTGGGAAGAGAACTGTTGCACTGTGGGAAATTGCAGTTAATATCATGAACAAAGTGTATGTGAGATGTTGTATGGAAAGTGAATTTGCTCTGTAAACTTTCACCCAAATCACAGTAAAAGTTTAAAAAAAAAAAAAAAAAAAAAACTATTACCAAAGCAGAATGGGGGAAAATGAGAAGCTATTGCTTAAGGAGTACTAAGTTTCTTAAGGGTGATGAAAAAACTATAAACAGATAGTGATCATTAATTACATATTATGGTGAACATAACATCACAGAACTGTATATAAAGATGACAGAAATGAAGCTTTTCTCTACATGTATTTCACCACAATAAAACTTTTAAAATGAATAAAGTAAGTAGAATGAAGTATTGTATACTGGAGACAGTACTTCAGATCTAAGAGGAGACATAAGTCTAAATTAAGATAACCCTAGTGGGTAGGAAGAAAGCATGAAGAGCCCATCAGATTAAAGCAAAGCTTGAGCATAAGCATGGAAGTGACTTAAACTGAAGCTATGTGCCAGGCAACTAGAGTGGAGGGGGTGGTATTGTGAACAAGAAAGAGAGACTGGACCAATGCAATCAACTCAACAGAGTGTAACTTCTTCAGTCTAGACCTGTATCTGTTTGGACAAACTCATTAGCCATTGAGAATGTTCTTACATCAATTAATACCAGTTTGTATTCAAAAGAATCCACCTCTGGAAATCTCTCTTTCATGGATTACCTGATTCCTAAAGAATACTGAATTTACAGTTTATTAATTTCTCTACTGTTTTTAAAACTTGCATTTAAAAAATCTATTTTTTAGTCAATAAGCACATGAAAATATTCTCAACACCATTAGGGACATGAAAAATCAAAACCACAGTAAGATGCTATTTCACTGCATACCCATGTTCATCACTGCATCATTCACACAGTAGTAAAAAGACAGAAACAACCCAAATGCCCATCAAAGGATGAATAGAGACAACTATGGTACATATATGCATTGGACTACTTACTACTCAACATTAAATAATAACTATGAATCTGTAAAAGACATCTAACATGGATGAACCTAGAGAGCAGTATGCTGAGCAAAGTTAAGTCAACCACAAAAGGACAAATATTGCATGCACCACTATCATTTCAAGAAAAGATTCCCACACAGAAACATTCTTTGATGATTACCAGGAATGGGATGGTGAGCATTAACTAGAGACCACATATTATTAACTTGGGTGAAAGGAAAGACACACATTAAGGGGACGGTCAGCACAACATGACCAAGGCAAAGGAAGACACTGGGAGATAAGTTGGAATAAAAGGCAACCAGAGTAAATGCTATTACATACATAATACTGGAATAACAGTAATAACAAACAATAAGTTAGAAGAGGATAACAGGTAGATAATTAAGATGCACAGGTGTGGAATGTATAGGAGAGTGCACACACAAGCACATACACAGGTTTGGCGGAGGCTATTTCTACATACGTATTTATAAGTGCTGCAAATAGATCCAGGTACATAGTAAAGCATACAAGGGGCAAATTTATGCTAACTTCTTAGCCATAACCAAACACCTTGAGGGACTGAGTCACTGGGCTTGAGGGCTTAGGATCACAGTCTGGGAGGACACCTAGGTCAACTGGCATAACAGTCTATAATCAAAGACGTGAGAAAACAATTAGCTCAAAGGACTAATAGACCACACAAGCCACAATCTTCAATACCCAGAGACCAGAAGAACTCTGTATGGTGCCTGACTACCACTACCAACTGCTCTGATCAGAATCACAATAGAAGGTCCTGGCAGAGTGGAAGAAAAATACAGAACAAAACTGAAAATACAGAAGAGACCAGACTTACTGGTCTGACAGAGACTGGTGGACCACCGAGACTATGGCCCTTAGACACCTTTCAAACCTGGAACTGAATACATTCCCGTAGATCACCTTTCAGATAAATAGGCCTATAAAGTGAACAGTACCACCCGTGAGAAACATGTTTCCCAGAACAAGCAACTATATGAGCATCTGCCCAAAAAGAAAGTTTAGAAGGCAGGAAAGGACACTACAGATGGGCGATTGGAAGCAGGGAATCCAGGAAGAGATGAGAAGAGTGCTTACACTGAGGGGATTGCAACTAATGTCATGAAACAAAATGTGCATAAATTAGTGAATGGGAAACTAATTTGCTCTATAAACTTTCACCCAAACTACAGTAAAATGTTTTTCAAAAAACCGTACTACTTCAAAACCCACTGATTTTAAAAATGGAAAACAAGTTCTAGGGAGGATGTAGACAAATTTTGACTCTCATCTATTGCTGGTGGAATTATAAAAATGGTATAGCCACTGTGAAAAAGTTTCAGTGGTTCCACAAAACATTGAACATAGAATTAAGGTAAGATCCAACCATTTGACTCCTAGGTATATATCCAACAGAACTGAATGCAGGAACACAGATACTTGTACACTAGCATTCATTGCAGCATTATTCACAATAGCCAAAAATGTGAGACTAGCCTAAATGTCTATCAAGACATGAATGGATTAACAAAATGCAGAATATACTCACAATGGAATATTACTCAGCCATACAAAAAAATGCTACAACATGGATGAACCTTGAAAACATGCTGAGTGAAATGTTAGTCAGAAAAAGACAATTACTGAAATAACTATATGAAATAATCTAGAATAGGCAAGCATATAGAGACACCACAGTTACTAGGGGTGGGTGGGAGGGAAAGAGAAAAGAAATTTCACTGCTTAGGAGACAATGAGATTCTGTTAACGGTGATGGGAATATCTGGGAACAAGTAAGAGTAATAGATGAACAGTAATATAAATATAAGTTAATAATGTCATTGAATTGTACATGTGAAGAATGTTGAAACAGCAAATGCTTTGTTACATGTATGTATGTATTTACAATAAAAAAAACTATTTGCTACTGTACTATGTATTGTAAACCAGTAAAAGAGTACAATTAAATTTCCTACAATATGCCATCATAAAGACTTTATGATTACAAATATACCAACATGACCTGTAGGCTCGAGACCATGGTCGCAGGGGACATCAAGCTCAACTGGTATAACATACTACACTAAAACACTGTTCCACATCCTATTTTGGTGAGTAGCAAACGGGATCTTAAAAGCTTACAAAGCGGCCATCCAGATCAAATGATGGGTCTCTCTCCTTGTACAGACCAGGGAAGAGTAAAGAGGACCAGAGATGTATGGAAACAATTACTCCAAGGGACTGGTACACCATGCAATCCTCAGCCTATATGACCATAAACCAGAAGAACTAGATGGTGCCCAGCTACCACTGTCAACCACTAGGAGGGGGGTTTATGTAGGAGATCCTGGACAGGTGGGAGAACAATGTGGAACAAAACTCAAAATCACACAAAAAAAGGGGGGGGGGGACCAGGTTTGCTGGTCTGATAGAGCCTGGTAGAACCCTGACCCCTAGCTGTCCTTCAGGTCTGGAATTGCACCCACTCCTGCGGCTTCCAGCCAAACAAAAGACAGGCATAAGAGCTGAACATTTACATTAGTTAGATACACTCCTTGGAGATATCAATCATGGGAGAATAGAAGGGCTGAGTATGCACAAGGAGACAGCTTGGGGGACAGCAGGAATGCATGGGAGGGAAGGACACCGAGAAGCAGTAACTATGGGGAGGAAATGAGAGGAGAGGTATTGCTTTGTGGGAGACTACAGTCAATGTCATGAGACAAAGTGTACATGAACTACTGTATGAAAGATGAATTTGCTATGTAAACTTTCACCTAAATCACAGTAAAATTGGGGGAAAAATAAAGATGTAATTCAATAAAAGTAAAAAGCAATGTACATACATGAAGATAGTCCTTAAATCTGTATCTATAATATCAAAAACTGGGAACAAAAACATAAGTATAAATAGGGGCATGGTATAGCATATATCAATGAGATGGAAAATTTATACTGAAATAGAAAACACAAAATTGTATGTTCACCAGCAACATAAGTCTATTAAAAACATGCCCATAAAGACTAAAAGCTAATATGCAAGAACTTAAATAACTGTCTTATAATTCAATTCATTCCCCCTCCTCCATTCTCTAACATGTTGTATCTTTTTAATCTGCTAGCAAAACAATTTTAAAAAGAGTTTCGTCAGCAATCAACATAATTATGCTAACTGGTTAAGTGGGCAAGTGGGTTAAGTCTGTCTTTATGCTATTCAAAGCCATTTCATTAAGAGCAAAAAGAAATTCATTATATGGCCAAGCCTACAAGGCATTCCAGAAAACAACACAGAAAAACAAGCAGCTATCCTCCTTTATAGCCCTTTTCACTTTCAGTAAGAGCTTTTATTTTCTTCCATGACTTACCTGCAGGCACGGTCAGGGGAATTAAGAATTTCATAGTAGAATACAGAAAAATTGAGAGCAAGACCTAAGCGAATGGGATGCGTTGGCGGAAGTTCTGTCATTGCAATATCACTAGCAGCTTTATAAGCCACTAGGCTGTTCTCTGCAGCCTCCTTCCTGTCATTCCCTGTAGCAAATTCAGCCAGATACCTGTGGTAGTCACCTTTCCTGGAAAAAAGATTTAATAAAAAAAAAAAAGGGGGGGGGTGGTAGTGGTGGTAAAAAAGCCAGAATTTACTTTTTAAAGGAAAATAAAACTATTTCAAAAAATTGTCTATATAGTATAGAAAATGAAATATGATAAAAAAAACAAATTTAATAATTAACAGGTACACTCAATAGAAGTCTCTTCTAAGAGTTACTGACTCATCTGTTTACACCTATTTGATTCTCTTCCTTAGAGAGCTCCTATTATAAGCAAAACCCCAGATAAATTAACTGAAAAGCCCCTAAAAATTTATCATTTGGTAGTTAAATTAAAGGTAAGTGACTGGTTCCAAAGAATGGCACAACAGTTCTTAATCATGAAATAAAATTTCTATATAAAATGTTAAGATTAAACTATATAATGCACGGCTATAACATAAATAGGTAAGAGCAAAACCTAGCACATTTTAATTAGTTTAATTACATTAGTTTTCTATTAGCAGTGAATTTGCAAGTGAGTATTCAAAAACTAACTCAAATTTTAACATTGTAACTACTGTAACTATTCTTCCAACATTAAACAATTATTCTTAAAAACTGAAAACCTACACAGAAAAGTCCTGATTCTGAGACAGCCAACTTTTGATATTACATTTTCCCCTCTAATATGGAACCTACATTTTATAATAGAAAACCTTGGACTCGCCAGTGTTAGCTGCTGGAATAAGGTGTTTGTCCAGTACATCCAGAATGTCACAACAGATTAACTTTAGCTCAGTCTCAACCTGAAAAATCAAACAGACTGTTTAAGCTTAAAGAAATAACCACATCCCCCCCCCCCCGCTCTAGTTTTGAGGAAGAGAGCTTAGCACTAGACAGAATACAGATCCCTCTCCAAATCCCCTTCCCTTCACTTGACACAAAGCAGAGAAAGGTGGTCTCCTGGTTATAGAAAGTATCTTTTCCTTTCTGCACGTTATTGGTTAGCTGCTTTTTTAAAAAAATTAAAATCCCCATCTGAGCTGCAGAATTATCAATGAGTAACAATGACTGGATTGTACTAAATGCTTGGCATTTACATGATTTCTTTAGTGAGGCAGTTAACTGAGTTGAACTGGGAGTTGAACTAGCTGAGCTAAGAGTTGAACCCAGGCAGTTTGCCTCTGGATTCACATTCTCAACTCCTTACTATGCTTAATAAACCATAAAAAATCAGCTGCCATCAAGCTAACATCGACTCATGGTGAACCCATGTGTGTCAAAGTAGAACTGTACTCCATAGGGTTTTCACTGGCTGATTTTTTGCAAGTCTATCTGCCAATTACTTCTTCCAAGGCACCTCTGGGTGGACTCAGACGTCCATCTTTCAGTTATCCTCAACAAGCTAACCCAAGGAACCACTCAAGCACTCCTTATGACTGACAGTCAAATCACTTTGATGGTAAAGATCCACAGCCAGTTAGGTCACCAAAAATCTGTGTAACAAAGTGAATACTGCCACTCTTCTCTAAATCATCCATTTTAATGCTTAAAATATACACCACTTCTAAACACAAAACTTGGACAAAACACATATTTTGTGCTCTTATTTTTCTGTTCTCATTTTATATTAATTCACAGTGGTGCCGCTTAGCCTTTACAACAAGTTCTCTTCAAGCCCTCTGGAATCTCCTTTCCACTGTAAATAATTCTCCCATTTCTCTCTTCTCCAATCTCATCCTTAACTAGCTCTTTCCCGAATGAACAACCTCCTCCATTGTAGTTTTTCAAGTAGACTACTCTAAGAGGAAGAGGTTTCTCAAGTTCTAAACTCTACTAGAAGTCCCTGGGTGATGCAGTTAACATGCTCTATAATAGTGCAATTCCACCCAGAGGCATCTTGGAAGATAGGTCCTGGTAACCTACTTCTAAAAGAATCAGCAATTGAACACCTGTGAAGCACAGCTCTGACACACATGGGGTTCACCACTGAATCAGGGTCAACCCAATAGCAACTGGCAAGTTCTCCTAGCTTCATACTGACTCTTGAGATGACTGCTCTCCTATTACAGGAAGTCCCTCGCCTCCTCTGAAGCTCGTATCTACCTTCTCTTTCTCAGTTTCTGGCATCAGTAGTTCTCTAGGCCCCTCTCCCACCTTCACTGAGTATCTACAGCCTACCTCTCCAACTCTTGGTATTACATCAAGGTAGTTTTCACCATCTGTGTTACAGTCAAACAGTTCCATTATGTCCAATTCCATGACCCTCACGTACTCTATCCTGGAAGTTTTAAATTCTATTATTTCCTTATTGGACTATGACTACTACTACTACTTTTTTTTTTTTTTTAAGTTCCTTTACTCCTGTTATACCTACTTAGGGACACATCAAGACCTCCAGCTTCCTTCCCTACTTAGATCAAATTCTACATCTCATTTCCTCGTACTGACAACCCATATTCTTTGTTTCAACATCCTGGAGGATAATGCTCTCATTAATACCAGCTCACTACCTTCTGTGTGACCTTACTCAACCTCTCAGAACCTCAGTTTTCCTATCAATAAATTGGTATTATCTTACCCCCTCCTCTCAGGGTCATTTTAAAGACTAAACAAATACAATACTTTGCACAAATATATATGTATCTCCCCACTTCTAACAGTGCCCAGTGGAGCTGCAGACAGTCAATAATTAAAGTTCCTCCTCTCACTCCCTTCATCAATTTTACTGTCCCCTGCACTACTTTGTGCCTGTTTCTTTCTTTTGTTGTTGTTGTTATTGTTCTGTGTCGTCGAGTAGGCCCCGACTCATAGCGACCCCTCCTTGGGTTTTCGAGGCAGTATATCACTACAGAAGTAGGACTGCCCAACCTTCCTTCCGAGGAGTGGCTGGTGGGTTTGAACCGCCAGCCTTCTGGTTAGCAGTCAAGTGCCTTAGGCACTATGCTAACTGTGCTCTTAGTTGTGTTTATATGTCTGCCACTTCCACTAGAACAGAGTTACCCAAAAGCAGCATTAGTGACATTTTAAGCCAGGTAATTCTTTGTTGTGGGGGTACTTTCTATGCACTGTAGGATGTTAAACAACACAGTACTAGATGCTGGTAGCATCCTCCAAATTCTAACAACCAAAAATCTCTGTAGACATTGCCAAATGACCTCTCACAGACAAAATCACTGGTAGTTGAAAACCACACACTAAATTAATGGCTATCAAACATACTGACCAAGACCCACAGGAAGAAAAATATCTTATACATGTATAAGCACACACATAATATCTGAAACAACAGCTTCATGGAATGATTCTTAACCTTAAAGTTCAAGGTCCTCTGATATCTTCTATTCTTTTTTTTTTTTTTAATTACTACACTGAGCAGAATACTAGTATTTTTTTCATCATTGCACCCATAGTACCCAGCAAACTGTGCTGCAGACAAGAGGCACACAAATAATTGTTACATTTTCAAATCACTCAATGAAGTGTTTTACAGTTACCATAAAAAATGTATGTATATATTTAATTAATTTCCTTGTGCAGTGATCAAAACTGGGTATTCATTTACTACAAATACCAAGGGGAAAATATTTTTTACATCTGTTTTGAAGTACTGTACAGCCTATAATTCCTAATCCAGATGAGTAAATGACTCAAATCAATACACTGTAAAATGTCTAACTATGTACACAGAATGTACTAGGATATAACTTAAAATGTCCAACGGCCAATAAGGTTGAATGCTAACAGCCATAGGTTTGATATATAAACTAGACATGGGTACTTAATATCACAGCTCTCAAAAAAAGCTAGCCACCTTTCCCTTACAGACATATTTAACTAAAAAATGAAGAAGCAAAAAGTAGGATATATTAAAGCAATAGCAAGAACAAAAAAATCTTTTTGTAGTATAAAATCCATATATTAAGAATTACAACATTAGACATAAAAATAAAGTCTTTCAAAACAAACGGGCGGGGGGCATCTGGTAGTGCAGTGCCTAAGGCATTTTGACTGTTAATCTGAAGATTGCCGGTCCAAACCACCAGCCACTCCTCGGAAGGAATATCAGGCAATCTACTTCTATAAAGATATACACTGCCTCAGAAACCCAATGAGGGTCATTATGAGTCTGAATCGACTCGATGGCATGAGTTTTTTTAATTTGGGGTGTGTGTCAAGGCCTAGGTATAAGAATACTAATCATTTTTCTTCAAAAAATGCAATCTAATAAAGTCTAAAGTCTAAAAAAGGACAATCTCACCATTTGCCGATATTCTCGAATCATTTTTAGTTTGTCTTCTCCTCCTTTGTTTTCTTCTTTCTGTTCAATGCTGCTGATTATTCTCCAGGAGGCTCTTCTAGCTCCAATCACATTTTTATACGCAACCGATAGGAGGTTTCTTTCTTCAACTGTCAACTCCACATCCATCCCTGCTACTTTCTTCATTGATTCCACCATTTCTGCCAAAGAAAAGCAAAATCCTATCTTACACCATGTTTTATTAACACATTCCTTCAAAGGAGAGTTTTGTTGTTTTTTCCCCCCTGCCAACCTAATTCATAACGTTTTCACTGGCCAATTCTTTGAGAAGTGGATAGCCCCTTCCTTCTTCCGACCTAATGGAAAACAAAAGATAAAAATTTTTAACAAAAATAATTTCACAATCATTAAAACTAAAGTTGAGAAAATAGTGAAGACATGAAAAGAAACTATGAGCCAAAACTGAGAATCTAGAAAATAAACTGTAGTAA
Source organism: Orycteropus afer afer (assembly GCF_000298275.1). NCBI lineage: Eukaryota > Metazoa > Chordata > Mammalia > Tubulidentata > Orycteropodidae > Orycteropus > Orycteropus afer. The sequence continues at coordinate 10,101,616 of NW_006921629.1, forward strand.
ATCAGATTTCATACTGTGCCTAGCACAATTCGGTATTATTTGGAGGCATTTCTCTCATATTAAATAAGGGAAGTAGGAACATACACCTACCTACCCATATTCCAGAAGAACAGAACTAGTTTAAGACATAGATTGAAAACTTACAGGCTCTAAAGTGCATTTCCCCACTTGAAAAACCAAACTCATGGTAGGAAGAGGAATTTATTCGTACAGCAAACATATACTGAGCATCTAGCTCACCCAAAACGTTTCAATTTTTCCTCATTTAAAAATAGCTAGGCACTATCCACCCTCTCTGAATTCATTCATCAGTAAAATTTTTAACAGTTTCTACTTGTTACCACTAGGTGGCGAGCAAAGAAAGGAACACAGTTAAACCTTGGGAAATCCCAGGTACAGGGAAAAATGGTTAGCAAGGGCATATGAACATAAAGTAAGAAGTGAAAAGAGCTCAATAAATACTAATTGAACATATTAGTAAAAACTATGCTTTTTTAGAAAAGACAAAATGCCACATAACCATGTGTTTCTTCAACTTTGCAGATTCAGAATCTTTGGTGATGCTAATTAAGAATCTGCATTTTAACAAGCACTCTGGATACAGTACAGATGGTGACTTTATGAAACACTGTCTAATGGTATACTAAGAAAAGGGCAGACTTCTTAATGTGTAACACCAGGAAAATAGAACATGTTTGAAAAATTACTTTTCAAGTAGTTAGTAAAAATATTAAGATGATAAAGCCCCTTTGGGGAAAGTTTGACAGTTTCTTACACAGTTAAACATACACTTACCATTTGGCTCAGGAATCCCATTTCCAGGTATTACTCCAGAGAAAAGACATTTCACAAAGAAATTTACACAAATATTCATAGTAGCTGTAGTCACAATGGCTCAAAACTGAAAAAACCCAAATGTCAACTGAGGGGAATGAATAGTGAGTGATACATGCTTACCATTCAAGAATTAGAAGGAACAAATTACTTATACCAGGAAGAGCAAAAACAATGTTAAGTGTGGGGGAGGGGGCCCCAAGACACAAAAGACTATGATTCCATTTCTATTAATTACAGAAAATGCAAAACTAAAAAGACAAAAACAAATCAGTGCTTAAACCAAGATATGGAGGTGAAGTAAGAAGTGCGTATATCCAAGTAAGCACAACGAAAATTTTGGAGGTGATGAAAATGTCCTACTGTGGTGCTTGTACAACTGTATATTTATTAAAGTCACTGAACTAAACATATAAAAGTGGTACATTATTTACAAATTACAAGTCAATAAAGCTGATTTTTTAAATGTAATTCTGAAGCATTAAAAAAATGTTGTGAATTAGTGGTCTTACTACTAATACATTATTTCTGAGATCCTGAAAGCATTCATCTGAAACATGGCTATTTTGTTGTTACTGTTAAACCATGGCCATAAAACAAAGGCTGAATTTAGGGGCAATGGAGTAGGAATAAGAGGCTATCATAATTTCAAGCTCACTTCCATGTTTTATTCTCAAAAGCCAACAAATCAAATATGCCTCAGAAGTAAACAGATTAATCGATTTTTGCAATCAGTCCCAACAAAGTAAATGAGAATGTACTACTATTTTTACTAAAATAACACTGGTTTTTTTGCAAAGGGGGCGGTTATATGCACAGTGAATTATTTGCACAGATACGTTCCCAGCTGCTGCTGCTGTTGTTGTTGTGCCGTCGAGTCGGCCCCGAGTCATAGCGACCCCTCCTTGGGTTTCCGAGGCAGTATCACTACAGAAGTAGGATTGCCCAACCTTCCTTCCGAGGAGTGGCTGGTGGGTTTGAACCTCCAGCCTTCTGGTGAGCAGTCAAGTGCGTTCCCAGCTACTCCCCCCTAAAAAAAGTACTATGAATTCTTTTAATTGTATGGCTTCACAATATTATATACTGAGAAACCAGATGCAACATAAATATCTATTACCACCAAAATTTAACAGGGATATATCTCTGGGTACTATTCTAGTTTGTTTAGATTTTCTCCACTTTTCTGTTTTGCAGATTTTCAAAACAATGAACACTTACTATTTTTAAAATGTGAGGGGAAGTTTGCTGGTCCAATGGAGCCTGGTGTAACCACTGAGACTATGGCCCCTAGCTGCCCTTCAGGTCTGGAATTGAACCCACAACTGTGGTTTCCAGCCAAATAAAGTACAGGCATGTGAGTTAAACATTTACCTCAAGTAGACACACGCCCTGGAGAGAACAATCATGGGAGAAGGAAGGGCTGCTTATGCACAGGGAGATAGCTCAGGGTGCAGAAGAGTATGAAGGGATGGACACTGGGAGGAGGTAACTATGGGGAGGAAGTGGGAGGGGAGCTGCTGCATTGTAAATTTTGGTCAATGACATGCGACAAAGTATATGTGAACTGCTGTATGAAAAGTGAATTTACTCTGTAAACCTTCACCCAAATCCTAATTAAAAAAAAAAAAAAAAAAAAAAACCAAAACCACTGGAGTCCTTTCTGATTTGCAGAAAGAGTAGAAAACTGTCCCATTGAGTTTCCAGGGCTATAAATCTTTATGGATGCAGATTACTTCATCTTTCTCTTGTGGAGTGGCTTGTGGGTTCGAACCATGATCTTTTAGTTAGCAGTCCAATGCTTTAACCACTGTATCACCAGAGCCCCTCCCACTATTACAGATTCAATTAAGTATAAAAGTCCCTTAACATAAGTGACATAGCAATGCATAGAGGGGCTATCTGCTTTCTTAAATAATAGTTTTTATTGATATTAATTCACACTCCGCACAATTTACTCATTTAAAGTGTAAATTTCATTGGTTTCTAATACAGTCACAGAGTTGTACCACCACCACCACAATCATTTCAAACCATTTTCATCACCTGTACCTATCAGGAGTTACTACCCCTCATTTCCCCCTAGGCAACCGCCAATCAACTTTCTGTCTCCAGATTTGCCTTTTCTGGTTATTTCATACAAATGGAATCATACAATACATGGCCTTTTGGCCTGGCTTCTTTCACTTAGCTTGTTTTCAAAGGTCATCTATGTCTTAACACGTATCAGTACTTTTTATGGCTGAATAATTTTCCACTGTACAGATAGACCAATTTTGTTTATTCATCTGTTGATGGGTATCTGGGTGATTTCCACTTACTGGCTATTACGAATAATGATGCTATGAAGATTCATGTACAAAGCTAAACAATTATGTATGTCTAAATGGAGAGTGTATCCAAGATCATATACAGGGTTGGCAGACAATGGGCCTCTCGAAGAGTATGAAGGGATAGACACTGGGAGGAGGTAGCTATGGGGAGGAAGTGGGAGGGGAGCTGCTGCATTGTAAATTTTGGTCAATGACATGAGACAAAGTATATGTGAACTGCTGTATGAAAAGTGAATTTACTCTGTAAATCTTCACCCAAATCCTAATTAAAAAAAAAAAAAAAAAAAGATTCATGTACAAGATTTTGTGTGGCCATTTTTTCAATTCTTCAGGGGTAGAAATGGTGCAGTCAACACACTTTGCTGCTAACAAAAAGGTTCACAATTCAAATCCACCCAGAAATGCCTAGGAAGCCCTGCTAATCTACTTCCAATAAATCAGCTACTGAAAAGCCTACAGAGCAGTTCTACTTGGACATGCATGAGGTAAACACCATGAGCTAGAATCAACCCCACAGCAACTGGTTAGCAACATGAGCAGTCAAGAGTTTCCTAATCACTTTAAAAGTGCTACAACCAATGCTTTCTACAGCCAACTTGTATCCATTATGATTACACCTACTGCACACTTATCTCATTATCCCATGTTTCTCATTTATAATAAAATATCTACTATCTTACTATTTTGCACATTAACAACGTACTACATCTGGCAGTAACACACAATACTAGGGGAGAGCAAAGCTGGCTGAAATGATTAAGGTTATGTGTCAACTTGGCTGGGTCATGATTCTCAAGTGTTCTGGCAGTTACGTATTGACGTAGTGATCTTCCATGCTCATATAATGCCAATTTTCACAAAACCACCTGGTCTTTGAATCCCAACTATGTCAGTATGTGAGGAGTGTAAAATGAAATATTCTCCTGATAACATTAGTGTCATCCTTATCCTTACAACACAAGCAACAAAAACACAATGCAACGCAAAGCTATATGAAAGCTGTGATTTATCCAAAACTCTAGTCACATGAAAACCTCTACCAATAGAGGATTAGTATCAATCATTATACTCACATAAATTCCTCAATACAGCTAGTATTTCATGAAGTTGTCTTTGCAGCAAATATTTTATTAATGTGATCTAAGCATTTTGGGGGAGGGGGACGTCAAATCTGTTTCCTACAGGTATCGTAAGCCCTACAGAACTGTGACTCACGGTCAAATCACTACTGGATGCACAGGCAGTCTAGCACATAAAATCTGGCAAAGAAATAGGTATTTCTGGATTTATGATAGTTTGGGGACAATGGATAGTTAACTGGAAATCACTACTTCAGAAACACTGAAACCTAAACATCCCCTGAAAGTCAAAGGAATCTTAATAAACAGTAGCCATTATTGGTTCCAGGTCATTTTCCATTCACTGTGCAACAGAGAGCCACTGCATTCAACTAGCCTGGCTCTGGGTAACTAGACTATCCTGTCGACAGTCTAATTTTTTCACTCTGATTTTAACTTAGTTTTGGTTCTTGGTTTTTGTTCACTGAAACATTTACACATTCATTCAATAAACTCATTCACAAATAAAACACCCACGCCAGGCACCGTTCCAAATGATTGTTGTTGTTGTTGTTATGTGCCGTCGAGTCAGACCCGACTCATAGCGACCCCTTCTTGGGTTTCCAAGGCAGTATCACTACGGAAGTAGATTGCCCCATCTTCCTTCCGGGGAGTGGCTGGTGGGTTTGAACCGCCAGCCTTCTGGTTAGCAGTCAAGTGCCTTAGCCACTATGCTACCAGAGCTCCCGTTCCAAATGATTAGCATGTATCAAATATATTTAATCTTCTCAACAGACCTTTTAAGTAGGTACCAGTATTAGCCCCATTTTGTAAGAGGAAACTAAAGAATGTGAAGGTTACAACACTTGCTCAAGATTACAAAGTCAGAGTATTCCAGCCCAGGAAATCTGACTCTTGTGTTGTAATTTAATCACAATGCCTCAGAGAAAAAGGCTTCCCCTAGAGCCGGTGCCCTGAATTTTTAATTTGGACTTGTACCCTCCTAAACTGTAAGAGGATAAATTTGTTTGTTGAAGCCACCCATTTGTGGTATTTCTGTTACAGCAGCCCTAGATAACTAAGACACACCCCAATGACAACATCTTATGAAACTTATGTGCAAGTACCACAAATAGGATACTGATCCTGACATGGCCTATGTACACAACATGTCCATCACTACAAGGATTCCTCAAGCTGTCCTGTCATAGCCAAACCCACTTCTCTCCCATTTCCACCTCCTCTCTGAACCCCGGGCGGGAAACCACTAATCTGTTCTCTTTAATTCTGTCATTTCAGGAATAGTTACAAATGGAATTTACAGTATATAATCTTCTGAAATTGGCTTTTTCACTCAGCACAACTCATCTAGGTTGGAGATTCATCTAGGTTGTTGCACATATCAATAGTTCATTCCTTTTTATTGCTCAGTAAGTTTCCACATCTGAATAGTTTCTTTAAACCATTCACCTGCTGACAGACATCTGGGGGCCTTCAGTTTCTGGCTGTTACAAATAAAGATGCTAAAAACATCCACGTACAGGTTTTTTGTGAGAACATTAAGTTTTCACTCCTCTGGGATAAATGCTCAGAAGTGCAACTGCTGGGTCTTATGATACCATCATGTTTAGCTTTCCAGCACCGGGTACCATTTTATATTCCCAAGAGGAGTATATGTGTGATTTGGATTCTCTGCATTCTCACCAGTATTTTAATTTCTCTCAGTAATGTTTTGTAGTTTTTACTGTACATGTCTATCACCACCTTAAATTTATTCATAAGTATTTTATTCTGGATGCAACAGCGAATTTAATTATTTTCTTAATTTCCTTTGTGTATTGTTCATTTGCTGGTTTATAGAAACAACAGATTTTTGTACATTGACCTTGTACACTGCAACTTGCTGAATTCATTTACTAAAGCTCTAGTACCTTTTTTTGTGGATTCTTTCGAATTTTCTTAGAATCATATCATCTGCAAATAAAGATGGTTGTACCTTTCCCTCTCCACCCTGGATGCCTTTTTCTTGCCTAATTTCTCTGGCTAGGATGGCCAGTAAAATGTTGGACTCTAGCGGTGAAAGCAGATATTGTGTCATGTTCTTCATCTTAGGAGTAAAGTTTTCAGACTTTACACTATTGAGTTTGATGTTAGCTATGGGTTTTTCATAAATGCTCTTTATCATAGTAAGAGCCTGAGCTCTTCACCACTACAGTAGATTGACTTCTCAAGTAGACTGCTCCGAGAAACGAAAATTCTTCAGCCCAAGAACACTGGGTAATTACTGCAAGGGGAAAAAAAGAGTATGACATGCATCAAACATTACCTTAAAAAAGTTCTGTCACTCAAGATTCTGGTAAATGTCTCTTTGACTGTGAAGCTTCCTTGTGCTTCCCAATCTATACTGGTATTTCTCTGTATCAAAGATCAGTGTTTTTCTCAAGCATCTTCCTAAAAGGGAATGTGTTAAGATTAAGGTGCACATGATCCATGCCATGGTATTTTCAATCATCTCATATGCATGCAAAAGCTGAGCAAGGAGTATGGAAGATTGAAGTAGAATTGTTTCATCTGAATTATGGGGTTGGTGAAGAATACTGAATATACCATAGAATGCTGGAAGAATGAACAAATCTGTCTTGGATGAAGCACAGCCAAAATGCCCCTTAGAAGCAAAGATGGCAAGAATTCGCCTCATACTTCAGTCACATTGTCAGGAGGACTGCCCTGGAGAAGGATATTATGCTTGATAAAATAGAAGGCCACAGAAAAAGAGGAAGACCCTCAATGAGATGGACTGACACAGCAGCTGCCAACGAACTCAAGCTAACAATGATTGTGAGGATGGCAAAGGACTGGGCAGTGATTCATTCTGTTGAATATAGGGTCACTCAGTCGGAACCCACTCGACGGCACCTAACAAAAAATGGCCATGAGAAAGAAAGGGGGAGGGGGCATAAGCTGTGTCTTCCTTTTGATATTCACAGAAGAGCACAGTACCTAATGCCACAGAAGGCATACAAATAATTTGATGAAAAAATGTAGACTCTAAGGCAAACTATTTTAAATAGAGATTGAGAAATAAATTTTGATGTGCTTGAATATGCCTTAGGTAAACAGTAAATAAACAAAAACTTGTTTTGAGGATTCCCTCCAGATAGAATCAAAGATTCTTTAGTCCTTTCTGGGAAGTTGTAGCAGATTCTGTTTCTGCAGCTGACTTTATTTAGAGGAAATTATCTGCCCTTAAAGAAGTCTCTGAGCAAAGAAGAATGAAGAAAACCAAAGACACATGGAAACAATTAGTCCAAGGGACTGGTACACCATGCAATCCTCAGCCTATGACTATGAGACCAGAAGAACTAGATGGTGCCTCGCTACTACTGTCAACCACTAGGAGGGGGACCTCTGTAGGAAATCCTGGGATAGAGTGGGAGAACAATGTGGAACAAAACTCAGAAACTGATTTTTTTTTTTAAAAAAAGGACCAGGTTTGCTGGTCTGATAGAGCTTCATGGAACAACTGAGATTATGGCCCCTAGTTGCCCTTCAGGTCTGGAATTGAACCCACTCCTGTGACTTCCAGACAAACAAATGAGCTGAACATTTACATTAGGTAGATACACACCTTGGAGAGATCAATCATGGGAGAATAAAGGGCTTTGTATGCACAGGGAGACAGAGTTTGGGAGCAGGAGAGTATGAGAGGGAAGGACACAGGGAAGAGGCTAACTATGGAGAGAAGTGGGAGGAGAGCTGTTGCACTGTCGGAAATAGTAGTCAATATCACAAGACAAAGTCTATGTAAGCTGCTGTATGAAAAGTGAATCTGCTCTGTAAACTTTCACCCAAATCACACACATACACACAAAAAAAACTCTCTGCGATCCCAAGAATCATCCTGAAGGATTGAAATCTGTTCATCAAATACAGAATTACGAGAAATTAAGTACAGGTGTTCTTGTTATGAAACTTTAGCAAACTATCTATACAGCCAATGGTATTTCTAATTAACAGGATTATAGCATCTATGATGATGATGATGTTGTGAACAGCTGAGTTGATTCTGACTCACAGCAACTCCATGTAACAGAGTACAACTGCCTCATCAGGTTTTCCAGGTTGTAGTCTTTACAAGAGATTGCCAGGTCTTTCCTGGAGAGCCACTGGATGGGTTTGAACTGCCCACTTTTCAGTTAGAAACCAAGTATTTAACTGTTTGCATAACCATGGCTCTTTATGACATCTGCGTCTGTGCTCCTTGAGTCAATTCTGATTCAGGGTCTCTACAGGACCAAGAACTGCCCAACAGGCATTCCAAAGCTGTAATTTTCCAGAAGAGGACTGCAACATCTTTGTTCTGGGGTTTGAACCAATGAGACTTTGGGGTTAGGAGCTGAGCACTTAACCAGTTCAACAGGGTGCCTTTATGGCACCTACAAGGCTTTACAATATGAAGCATCTAATGTGATATGATCTTGAATCATGTACAAAACTAAAGTAAAAACATTTCCTAATGTAAGAGTTATTTGGAGATAATCTGAGAAGCTAGTGTACTATAGTCTACAAGCCTTACGTATTTGTTTGCTATGGGTTATCAAGAAAAGGAAGCCAGGATATGTAGTTATAACTTATCTTTTGTATGAAAAAGTGGCTGGTACGTATAAGAAAAGAGGGGGAATAACCTTATCAAGCAATCTGAAAGAGGACAGAAAAGTGTTACTTCACGAAATTACCAGATTTTATTGCCACTCGAGCCATGAGGGCTTGTTTAGAACAACACTTTGTGTGTGTGATTTGGGTGAAAATTTACAGAGCAAATTCACTTTCATAGTTACCTCTTCCCTGTGTCCATCCCTCCATGCACTCCTGCCCCCTGAGCTGCTGTGTCTCCCTGTGCATAAACAGCCTTCTTTCTCCCATGATTGTTCTCTCCAAGGAGTGTTACCTACCTCAGGTAAATGTCCAACTCCTATGCCTGTCTTTTGTTTGGCTAGAAGCCACAGGTGTGGGTTCAATTCCAGACCTGAAGGGCACCTAGCGGCCACAGTCTCAGTGGTTCCACCAGGCTCTATCGGACCAACAAACTTGGTCCCGCCCACCTTTTTTTTTTCCAAACAATTTTGAGTTTTGTTCCACATTGTTCTCCCTCTCTATCCAGGATCTCCTACATAGATCCCCCTGAGTGGTTGACAGTAGTAGCTGGGCACCATCTAGTTCTGGTCTCATAGTCATATAGGCTGCAAATCGCATGGTGTACCAGTCACTAGGACTGTTTCCATGAATCTTTGGTTTTCTTCATTCTTCTTTGCTCTAGATGAGAAGAGAACCATTCCTGCATCTAGATGGCTGCTTGCAGGCTTTCAAGATCCCAGTTGCTACTCGCCAAAGTAAGAAGTGGAACAATGTTTTGTGTAGTATGTTATGCCAATTGAGCTTGATGTCCCCTGTGACTATGGTCCCGAGCCCACCGGTTCAACTACTCAGTCCCTCTGAGTAGCTGGCTGTGACCAAGAAGTGACTACAACCTTGTCCCTTGTCAGCTCTACTATACACCTGGGAATTCTTAGAGAACATACAGATACACTTACAGGACCATTGTATAACAACCCTATACACGGTCTTGGGTATACTCCCCCCTTCATAGACATACCTAACAGTTCAGCCTGTCCACCCATCTATCCACCCGTAAACCTGTGTTTGCCTTCACTGACCATGCAGTACTTTATGTGCAAAAGGGTTCATCTTTGTTGTCTGTACCTCCCATGTACCTCTCTCTGTTAGAACCAGACTTTTAAGGGTAGAAAAAACAGCTCTTTCCCTTAAGATATATTTTAAATACTAAGCTGATCTAAGTAGCTCTGCCTCACTCTGTAGTAACCACTTCTCAATGAAAAAAATGTTATCCAGATCACAGAAATAGAAATAAATCTTCAGATCACTGGGAAGAGACTACTGAAAAGGACATCTTTCAAAGATACAAAATGAGAAGATACTTACGATAATAAATTTTTGGCTTGCATGAAGGAATGCTTCCCAAATCACTGTATGTTAAAGCTATCTTAGGAGTGATTCAACTATCATCAAAAAAGTCAGGGAAAAAAGCAGAGGTGGTACCTCTGTAATTTGAATTTTCTCCCTAGACTCATTATTACTTATCAAGCCTGGCTGTTTAAAATTGTCGTTTGAAATCTATCATAATTCCCAGGTGTATAGTAGAGCTGACAAGGGGCAAGGTTGTGGTCACTGCTTGGTCACAGCCAGCTACCCAGAGCAACCGAGTAGTTGAACCTGTGGGCTTGGGACCATAGTCACAGGGGACATCAAGCTCAACTGGCATAACATACTATACAAAACATTGTTACACCTCCTACTTTGGCGAGTAGCAACTGGGATCTTAAAAGCTAGCAAGCTGCCATCTAGATGCAATGATGGGTCTTCTCCTTGTCAAGAAGAAAGAAGAAAACCAAAATTAGTGGAAATAATCAGTCCTAGCGACTGGTATACCATCCGATCTGCAACCTATACAACTATGAGACCAGAAGAACTAGATGGTGCCCAGCTACCACTGTCATCCACTTGGAAGGGATGTAGGAGATCCTGCATAGAGAGGGAGAACAATGTGGAACAAAACTCAAAATCATTTGGAGGCAAAAAAAAAAAAAAGAAGGTGGGGACCAGGTTTGCTGGTCCAATAGAGCCTGGTGGAACCACTTAAGACTATGGACCCTAGCTGCCCTTCAGGTCTGGAACTGAACCCACCCCTGTGGTTTCCAGCCAAACGAAGTACAGGCATGTGAGTTAAACATTTACCTCAAGTAGACACACACCCCGGAGAGAACAATCATGGGAGAAGGAAGGGCTGCTTATGCACAGGGAGACAGCTCAGGGGGCAGAGAGTATGGAGGGATGGACACTGGGAACAGGTAACTATGGGGAGGAAGTGGGAGGGGAGCTGTTGCATTGTGGTAAATTTTGGTCAATGACATGAGACAAAGTATATGTGAACTGCTGTATGAAAAGTGAATTTACTCTGTAAATCTTCACCCAAACAAAATAAAATTTTTTAAAAAATATCTATCATAATATATTTTACACATGTACAGCTAGACTGACATATAAAGGCATAATCAGCTCTCCGGAAATCAACTAGTGGAGATCAACTGTATTAAATGAGATGGTCCCTAGGTGGCATAAACAGCTTGCTCTCAGCTACATATGTAATTTCTGCTCATATTTCATTGATCAAAACTACTCATGACCCTGCCACCGAACTAAAAGCCCATTAAACCAGTCCTTAAAAAAAAAGGGGGGGGGGTGTAATCAGGCATCATTTACAGCACAGATATATAAAGTATCAGCAAATTAAGGTAGAACACAAATTCTATGTTTAATGGCAAGTAAAGCCACAAGTAAAATGTTCTCAATTAAATTGTTTTATCTTAAAAAAAAAATGCATTGACTCATGTCAATTTAGTTTTGTGTATTTCACTGTACATAAATTGTATTTCAATTGTTTTATATTAGAAAAAATTATGGGGAAAAAAGAAACATTGAAGTTTATTATGCACAAATTTTTCAAAGTACTAAATCCTAAGAGGAGAACTTTTATTTAGAAAAGATTAGTCCCAGAAAAAATATAACTAGATTTACAAAAAAGATGCAATCTTCAAATGGATACTTATAATTAAGTCAATGGGGACACTTCTGTAGAAGTGGCCAGGTTTTGTACTGCTTTCAGATAAAGCTTATACAACCTCCAAAGAATTAATGAAATAATTTTATCAGCCAGGCTGAATTTAGACAAGCATTAAACAGTCAACTCCTAGATAATTCAATGACAAATCAATGTTGTCCTTTATCAATTTCTGAAAGATTCAAAAGCTTGGTGGTGAAAATGACTACTCTGCTATTAGAATTTAGGAACATACAGATAGGGATTAAATTTCTTCTCAAGTATCATACACCTTCTCTATCACAGTGACAAGTACTCTATTGGAACCATCACAGTTCTGTACCATAATAAAATGGAAAAGTAGTTTGACTTTTAAACATCCACAAAAAACATTCACCAACATAATAACTACTTCCACCTTTTGACTTGAATTTTAAGGGCAGGTATTATCAGTTAGAAGAAATTCAAGTACAACCCATATGGAATATTTGATTTATCACAGAGCTGCGTTCTAACGAGCTCGTCAGATTAAGCTAGCTACAGACAATTTTCATATGGCTAAACTAACCTGTATTAGTTTAAATATCAAATTCCTGCTAAATTTGACAGTTTTATTTTTATCATAAGTAGTTTAGCTACTTAACTTCTGTTCAAAGTTGGGGTGTGAGGTGCAATGAATTAGGTGGTATGGCTTTTCTAGCCATAGTCTAACTCCCACTGGGTTACTGGGTGGGACCATGCAAATAAGGTATGTAGAACTCTGATGTTGCGATTGGTTAGTTCCGTCATTCTGCCAGGCTTAAAATGAGTCCTTCCAGAGGCAGAGGGGGGAATCTCACTGTCATCAAGAGAGAAGAGCTGAAGGTGAAGTAGACTGCTTCCTTAGAACCAAGATCCCTACACTGGACGTCCTTGGCAGAGACACCTGGCAGACGGAGACATGCAGCAGAGACACACACACCCCCGCCCCTGGAGAGAGAGACAGTGACAGTGGAACTAAGAGGCATGAGACAGAGCAATGGGCTTACCTGGCCCACAAAGCAAGAAAGCAGAATTTGCATGGGCAGGATGCCCTGCTAAAGAATGGGGTGCACCTAGGTGTACCTACCAGCAGAGCAGAAAGAGCTCTTTAACACTTGCCCAAGCAAGGCAGAGAGCAAGTCAAGAGGCCAAAGACCTTCCGGCACAGGAGAGGGGAGATGGTCCTGATCGAAGAACTGTATCCTGAGTGCATCCCTGAACTTGAATTGTAACCAGTTACTTCCCTAATAAACCCCATAATATTGAGTATTGTCTGTGAATTGTGTGGCCATTGTAACAAAATATCAAACCAGCAGGTAAGTGGTGAATGCCATGAAAGGGACAGTTGGTGTCAAAATTGGTAAAAGGCTGAAGGGTGGCAGTATGTATGGCCTCAAAGGAATATGCCTTGGGCTATTGATGGTAACTGTTTCCCCCTCATGAGATTAGAGGAGGTCAGAACATACCCCTCCATGACCTTTTCTGCAGATGTTAAAGTATGTCATCACTTTAAAAGGTTGACTATTTGCACTAATGTAAGTATACTTGCAAATCACTTAAGATTCTTTGGACACTAAGACACAATTTATATTTTTTTATTACTCAAAACTTTAACTGAATTTATGAAAAAAGTTCTTGACTACTTTAATTCAAATAAATAATGTGGAAAGAATCTAAAAATGCAGCAAATAGCCTAAAGTTTGTAACTTCAGGAATTTCAACACCACTTACATTAGAAAATAAAGTGTTGTAGTAATAGTCATTAGTGTAATAGCTGTGGATACTAAAAACTACCAAAATACTGAAATAAATCTTAGAATGTGTTAAGAAGAGCTATAAAAAAAGGAGTAATTTAAGGTAAACAGTTTAGCAAGACTTAAGAACCACTCCTGGGATTTGTTTTTCTTCAAGCAAAGATTAAAATGGATAGAGTAATAAACTGATATAAAATTATAAATTTGTATTTATACAAATTTATACTAGGGAAGAAACAGAGATGGTGTAAGAGAAATAATGAAAGGTTTGGGAAGCTTCTCTGAACAGGTCCTATTCTATTCCATTAATGCCTTCACCATTCAACTGGCCCTCCTCAGTGGATAGAAAATATGGGGGAGGATTCCAGAAAGTAAAACATTAATTTGCTGCACACGCTGAATTCTCACTATGAAGTTATGTGTGGCATACCCTGCTGCGGCTTCCCATTTCACACATCCTTAGTCTCCCTTCTGCAGCACTTGTTATACCATTGTTAGCCTGGCCTCTCTTTGTTTGCTACTCATGTGCCTCCTTTGTTTCTGTGAAAAAATGGCTCCTAAAAAAAGCAATTAAGTGATCAAACCAATCCCTCAAAGGCTAAAAGGGAGCATAAGATGCTATTTATATTGTTTTGAGCATTAGTAATCTAGAAATGATTTGAGGTTTAGGGAGGATGTGCCAAATTGTATGTAAATGTTACGTCATTTGGGTTTGGGAGGGGGCAGCTGGAACCAAGGCTCCAGAGATACCAAGGGATAACTGTACCTTTAACATATCCCTTTAATACTTGTACTTCATGTATTAGGTGGATCAAATAACACACACCACACTTTGGGAAACCCTGTGGTATTGAAGACACCTGAACAGCCAGAAAGACTGAAGACAAGACTTTCACTCTTGCTTAATTATTTGCATGCTATTTTGACCTCAGGTATGTTATTTAACCTCTCTGAACTTGTTCCTCACCAGTAACATAGACAAAAATGTTACCAATCTCTCACTTGGCTGTAAGAATTAAAATGAGTGGCACAATAAATGACCTAACACATAACAGTAATTCAACGTTAGATCCTTTTTCTTTGCTTACCTCTCTTCCAAGGTTTAAAAAGAAACAAACAAACAAAAAAAAACAGAACCCATGAGAATGTAGCACTTAGGAGAGTAACCACGTGCTTACTGCAATAATGAGCCACACAAAGACTACAGAGCCTGGAAGTCCTTTGGGTACTCTAGCTCCAGTCTTCCTTTCTAATCCAGATCTTGCACTCTTAGTCATCAGATGCTTTAATCTCCTACCTGTGCTTTTGATGATTATGTCTAAGACCTCCCTCTTCACTATCCAAATCTTATCTTCTACTGAAGTTTTCCCTGACTATTATAGCACAAAGCCCTGACTCCTCTGGGTGACTCTAATTCAGTCAGGGAATGGAGAAACACTGATCTACTCAGTGGTTCTCAATTCTGGCTGCACATTAAAATCTTCCAGGAAGTTTTTCTTCTTTAAGAGTAGACTGATCTAGGTGAACAAACCAGACTTTTTTTAGTTTTCATAGTAGTCTAGCTACAATGGTTCGATTTTTGTTTTTAAAGTACTTTTTAAATATTCACAATGTTTTGTTGGGAGGAAAAGGTAAACTGGAGAATAACAATGTTATTTCTATGAAAGGATAAATTGGGTGCCCATCTACCACTGTTATCCACTAGGAGGGAGATCTATGTAGGAGATCCTGGATAGAGTGGAACAAAACTCAAAATCATTTTAAAAAAAAAAAGGTGGGGGACCAGGTTTGATGGTCTGATAAAGCCTAGTGGAACATCTGAGACTATGGCCCCTAGCTGTCCTTCAGGTCTGAAACTGAACCCACTCCTGTGGCTTCCAGTCAAACAAAAGACAGGCAAATGAGCTGAACATTTACATTAGGTAGATACACTCCTTAGAGAGATCAATCACGGGAGAACAGAAGGGCTGTGTATGCACAAGGAGACAGCTCGGAGGGCAGGAGTGCATGGGAGGGAAAAACACAGGGAAGAAGCAACTATGGGGAGGAAGTAGGAGGGGAGCTGTTGCACTGTGAGAATGCAATCAATGTCATGAGACAAAGTTTATGTGAGTTGCTATATGGAAAATGAATTTGCTCTGTAAACATTCACCCAAATCACAATAATATTTAAAAAAAAAAAAAAAAAAAGAATAAATTGTACCTGTGTATAGGATCTATTCTAAGGATTCTTTTTTTCACATTTTAACAATCACGGGTGTGTTATAGTACAAATGGTAGCACTTCTGTTTAAAAATGATTAGTGCTATATAAAATAATGATGCATCTTAAATTGACAGCATATCACAATCAATAAGTAAACAATGTTTTTGTGCACTTACACAAAAAAGTAGTTCTGGAAAAATACTGTTAACAATATATTTCTAGCAGGAATGAGAGCTTTCACTATTTACTTGAGATGGTTATACTTTTATTTTCTCATTTAATTTTAACTTTGTAATTAAATACTAAAAATGGAAGTAGGAAAAATGCATTTCAAATTTAAATGAAGTATGTAATATTAAGATACCTACGTTTTTGTAGTTTAATAATTATACACTGCACACTCATGAGTTGCTGGCACTATAAACGGATAAAATCCTTCAGAAAACTAGCCAACACACATCAAAAGCTTAATGTTCATTCACTTTGACCAATAAGCCCATCTCAGAATCTCTCCTAAACAAATACCTCAAATTACAGAAAAATGATATTGTGTGTATATAAATATTTCATGGCAGTGTTATATGTACTAGCCCAAAACTCCAAATAGCTTGCTGCTGGATGTTATATAACCAATAAAAATATTTAGCTCATGAAGTAATAAAAATGTCCATGTCACAAATTAAATCAAGTCAGATGTAAAGATATACACATATAACATGACATTACGTAAAACTTGTGCACAAAAACCATTGGGTAGTATTAATAGTTTCCTTCCTAGAGAGAGAGAGAGAGAGAACTTCTCCATGAATACATAAATCAATCAATATTAAAAAAAAAAAGAAAACGTATCAAATAAATATATGAGCTGGAAAACATCCAAGTTACCCAAGTTGATTTTAACCAGTTATTTTCTTGTTAATGACTGTGCCCCTTATTAAATGGTAAATATGATTAAATATCTATATATACACAAAGAATTCATCTCTACTTCGTAAGTATCTACTAGTAAATCAGTTTCATATTTATTTTTTAAATGTAAAAAAACCTGGATAATGACAACTGAGAATGATAGAAATGGATATATTTTAGTATATATAAGTATCTAAAATAGCTCTTGACTAGTGAAGTAAATCTACTTGCTAATATATCCAGATTTGACCTGATGATATCTCAAATAGGTGTAAACCAAATATTCTCCTAATTACCTTCAAATTATTCAGGACTAAAATATACCGCTAAATAGAATATTACCACTAATGTCCCAAAACTATTTTAGGCTTTAAAAATAGAGGAAATAAATTTAGGGAACAGTATTAACACAATGTGACAGATAAAGGTAAAAACAAAAATGTCAGCAGTAGTATTCTAAGATGAGAAAAGGTAAAGGTCAAGAAAATCATTATGAAGCAAGCTACAAAAAATGAAAGTTACAGGAGTGAAAAACCAAGGTTAATGGTGTACAGTTTTTAATTATTCGAAAGAGGAAAAACACATTTAACAGTAGATGGTCTAGAGGGAAAAGCTGGTCTAGAGGGTTCCCTGTTGTCATTTCTCTAACTTCCTAAACTACATGCCTAAAGAAATCACCTACTAAAAAGGTACATAAAGAAAAAGGGCCATACTGCTATATGACCAAGTTCCTAGAGCTTCTTACTAAAACTTCCATCCCACACATCAGAGAGTTACAGTGATGTCTTCTTTATGCTCACTGTTTAAGTCCTCTACTCCTTGATTAAATAGAAGACATGTGAACATAATAAATGACCACGTGAAAAAGCCAGGGTACGGAGGAGTAAATAAAGAGCTAACTCAATTTCAAAGCTAGAAACAAAGAAATCTCATAGAGGAAGAGGACAGTCCTTTAAATAAATTTAAAACAGTGAGAAAATTTCCATATTCATGAATGGGTGTCTACTGGTTACAGTTAAACTATTATTACATTAACAAATAAACCCAGACATTTTCTTACAACTGCATTTTACCAACTGTGAAGTATACCAGAGACCAATTTACCTTATGGAAAGAAAACAAAAAAGAAGCCTTTTTCATTCCCTTTATGACAGTTCTGACAACTAACAGAAAGTGTAAATTCCATTCATTTTGTTTAAAATCAAACTATAGTTTATGATCAAAGTATTTGGGGGATATCCCTGTATTGCACAGGTCCAGGGGGAGTTGTACAACATGGTGACCCACCCACCTTTTGGTTAGCAGCTAAGCACTTAACCACTGCACCACCAAGGATCCTGCTGCATTAAAAGAATTTTTTTTTTAAAAAAGAACTGCACACCTAGAATCCATTACTCTGTAGGAGGAGGGGGAGGCAGTAGATCTAGAATGTGAAAACTGGTAAAAATCAATTTAGTTTTAAAAAAAAAAGGCAAAACCAACCTCAAGCAGAAAGTATTTATGTACAGTATGTCAATAATCCTGGTGTTTCCTAAAAAGCCTTCAGGCTTTTAAGGATATAAGCCTCACCTTCTAGCTCCCATCCCAGGAGAAAGGTAGGTCAAAAATTACTGAAAATTGGCAATTTCATATAGTTCAACCTATTTCAGTACAAGTAGAAATACAAATGCAAATATGAAGAATGAGAGTTTCTCTATTCAATCAATCAGTAGCTGAGTTAGCTGAAGTAGAATCCAAAATTGTAGACGCAATCCATATCTGAATTAGCTTTGTTTTGTAGTCCTCCACCCTACCAATATATACTCAAAATGTTTCGGCCTGTGAATTCATAACACAACAGCTTTCAGAAAAGAAATCCCTCATCATATAGATGACAAAATAGATTATGTGATATGTCTAAAGGAATAGCAGACAAGAGGGAAAACTTTAACAGATACCACCCCCAAACTTAATGATTCCTGGTCCTTGCTCATTCCAGCATCTCCCCACCACTGGAAAATACAATCGACTTACATACTCTTCTGTGGTCTTCACTCATGAAAGACAGCACTTTTATTATTCAACGATTTTACAGAGCAATTAAGCCAAAAGACTGGTCATAGCAACATCTTTAAAAGATTATAAAATTAAAATCTAAGAAATAGAAAAAAATAAGGTTATGAGAAAATGTTTAGATGGTATCTATCTCTGAAAAAGGAAATGTTCAGCAGGCTGATGTGTAAGATCTACAGAAATGAGGCTGGATGGTTCGTAAGACCTCAAAAAAATACTGGTGACATTTTTCAGATGAACAAGTAATTAATCTACTGAAGAAAAAAATCTAAGGGACAGAAACAGAGTTGCAGCAGTTTGAATTTTTCACTATTTATAGTACATGTCCCAAGTATGGAAATGGAAGGAGCACAGGATTTGGAGTGAGAGAGACTTGGCTGAATCTCAGTGATGTTACGTATTTGTTGTCACTTCTCCTGAAGTACTTAATCCCTATCTGTAAAATGAGATACAACCAACTTCGCAGGGTTGTTCTGAGGATTAAGTAAAGTTGGTAAACCAAGTAACAAAGCACCTGGCATAGTCTCCAAAAATAGCAGGATGCCATTGTTGTTGTAGAGTTTTATTATCAGAGACAACGAAAATAATTTTAGAGATTTTTCAATTTGCTAGTACCACTTTATATCTAGTCAATAAGAAAGTGTAATTAAGGAGCTCTGGAAGCGTAGTGCCTGAGGCACTTGACTGCTAATCAGAAGGCTGGCGGTTCAAACCCACCAGCCACCCCTCAGAAGGAAAGTTGGGCAATCTAACTTCCATAGTGATACGGCCTCAGAAACCCAAGGAGGGGTCGCTATGAGTTGGGTCCGACTTGACGGCACATAACAACAGCCTTTAATACGGGGCAGGGCCCAGGCATGTGGTAGAACCCACTGAAAAACCCAATGCCATCAGGCTGATTCCAACTCATAGTGTCCCAACAGGAGAACTGCCCCATAGGATTTGCAAGGCTGTAAATCTTTACCAAAGCAGACTGCCACATCATTCTCCCAAGGAAAAGCTGGTGGGTTCAAAGGGTCAACATTTTGGTTGGAGGCCAAGTGCTTAACTACTGTGCCACCTGGGCTCCTATACCTGGTAATGCCTTCCATACAGCAAGCATCATTGTTGCTACTGGCTAATTCAAATTACCCCTTAATTACCCATATTAACAAAAGAGTAACTCTAATAGCATTTATAAATTCACTAGAATACAAGCTCAGTGAAGAGATCTTTTTGTCCATTTTGTTCACAGATGAATCCCAAGAACAGTGCCTAGTACATGGTTGGCATGCAACGTGTATTTGTCAAACAAGGCTGAAACTTCCTTTTAATATTTTGTTCAAATACTAAAGCGTTACAAAACAATCTTGAAATTGGTGTATATTTTGTTGTGTATATTCTCACAATAAAATCTTGATACTGGCATACATACACCTTTTCTTCTTCAACATACCAACCTCAATAAAGGTGCCTCTCCCTACTCTAAAATTAACTTATACCTTCCCTAGAAAGAGGAAAAAATAAATTGTTTAGCCATCTAATTAACTTTAATACCTTGCAAACTAGCTTCGGGGGGGGGGGGTGGTCTTTTACCCAGAGTCTATAGTTTGGCTACAGAAAAGTACCTCTCCCATCAGTATCACTATTGGGGGAACAACACAAAACCCTCCGAACTCCAACAAAACAGAAGATTTCTCCTCTTACAATTTAAGAGGATATTCCCTCAGGCAGCGGAATGTGTTTGGCTGTAGTAATATCATAAATGTAATGTTCCAATGGAAGTAAACAAGGAAAAGACACACTGAGGAGTAAAATGGCCCAAAGCACTAAGTATGGGGAAAAGAGTGACCAAAGTCTAAATAAATCTCTTTTCATATTTTCTGTGAAATTAGAAAATATATTTAAACAAAAAAACCTTAACATTATGTTTTGGGATACATCAGGAAATAAATGACTAGAAGCAACACTTGACTAATGCAGAAGATTATCAATTCAGATTTATTAATTTGACTTTTTCTTCCGAGTCTCTGAACAGTCAAGAAACCCTCATCAAAATTTCAGCACTTTTACAAAGATGTAGCTAGTTGCCATGGAGTCTGCACTCATTCTTGCTCACAGCGACCTCCTGTGTCAGAGTACAACTGTGCCCGACCTTTTTTTTGTGTGATCTGAGTGAAAGTATACAGAGCAAATTCATTTTCCATACAACATTTCATACACATTTTCTTTCATGACATTGACTGCAAGCTTCATAATGTAACAGCTCTATGCCTACACTTCCTCCCTCTGGTTAGAAGCTCTGGTGGCACAGTGCCTCTAAGGCACTTGACTGCTAACCAGAAGGCTGGTGGTTCAAACCCATCAGCCACTCCTCGGAAGGAAGGCTGGGCAATCTACTTCCGTAGTGATACCACCTCGGAAACCCAAGGAGGGGTCGCTATGAGTCAGGCCGACCTGACAGCACATACCACCACCACCACCCTCTAGTTACCTCTTCCCTGTGTCCTTCCTTCTCACGCGTTCCTGATCTCTAAGCTGTCTCCCTGTGCAAATACTGCCATTCTGGTCACCCATGGTTGACTGTTTTAAGGAGTGTACCTACCTGGTATAAATGTTCACCTTAAATGCCTGTCTATTTTTTGGCTAGAAACCACGGGAGTGAGTTCCAATTCCAGGCCCAAAGGGTCACTAAGGACCCCTGTCTCAAGGGTTTTACCAGCTCTCTCAGACCAGTAAACCTGGTCTTTTTTATGATTTTGAGTTTTGTTCCACATTTTTCTCCCAATGTATCCAGAATTTCCTCTTTTGATCCTTCTCAAAGTGGCTGACAGTGGTAGTCAGGCACTATCTAGTTCTTCTGATCTTAGGGTTGGTCACGTTACCAGGCCCTTCTTTCAAAGCACCTCTGGGTGGACTAAAACTACCAACCTTTCAGTTAGTGTTAATTGCACCACCAGGCATTAAATCAGTCACTGAAAACTTCATAGAGCACAGTTCTACTCTAACACACTTGGGGTTACCAAAGCAGACTGCCACATCATTCTCCCACACAGTGGCTGGTGGGCTCAAATGGCCAACATTTTGGTTAGCAGGTGAATGCTTAACTACTGTGCCACCAGGACTCCTGCACCTGGTGTAGTGTCTTCCATACAGAAGACATCATATATTGCAAGTCAGAATGAAGTCAGATTCAATGACAATTATTTTTCTTTATAAAGAAAACAAAGTTTTTAAAGTAGTGAAAAATAATCTATTTTACACAGAAAATAAATTTCATGTTAGTGACTAGCTCAAAAAAAATCTATAAAAGCATAGTCGTAACAGTCTTAACAATGTTTTTGGGTCAAAAAGCACACAGTAATTTTACCACCTAATTTAATTTACATTTTTAACTTATTATGATCAAACACAATTGATATCACAAAGTCCTAAGTAGAACATTTAACTTTTCTACAACACAGTGGTATTCATTACAACCATTCCAAGGCCCTACAAAGTCCTCAAAAGACTAACCATTAGAGATTAAAGTAGCATTTGTTGGTATATTTCCATTAACCAAAGCCCTTTAAATCTTTTAGAATCATACTTCACAACAGTGGTCATATGTAATACCACTATTTTCTTAATCAGTAATCTGAGACTGCTAACTTGCAAATATTTTAACACTGATTCACTTTTACATTTTCATACTATATAACCATTCATCCAAAAACCCAAAGACAACATATGTTATTTATATATGGTTGGGAGTGTATGTTCTCTTGACTATTAATCTGGAATTAATTACTTTTAAAAACTGCACACAAGCTCAACATGACAAATGTATAGGTTATATTGCTCGGGAATAAACAGTGTAGACAATTTTTACTTTGGGGATGCAAATTTTCAGATATGCCAAGAATTGTGAGAATTTATATTTCTTTATGAAAAAGTTAGAGCAAGCCCATGGGTACACTAGCTGAAAGTAACTCAAAAAGGTAGGTTATCTTCTCCTAATATGACCCTAAATTGGTACCAGAGACATTTATTTGACCTTAAGTCATCCAATAAGAATTTTTCACATTGCACCCAAATAATAAAAAATTTTTTTTAAAAAATTTCACATTACAAAGTACTACCTGACAAGTATTACTGTTTACAGTTTACCTAAGCCAACCTGTAAATTAGTAGGTAAAGGAGACATCAGTAATCCCCATGCCATAAATAAGGACCCTAATTCAAAGAAGTTAAACTCTTTGTCCAAAACCACCCATTGGAACACATCAGCCAAAGTATAAATATGGTCATAATTCTCCTTATTCATAGCTGGACTTTTCACACCTCTGAATCTCAAGATGTAAATGAAAAACATTACATATTTTACATTGCTCTACCAAAAAAAAAAAAAAAAACCCAAATTCATGCCATCCAATCAATTCCAACTCACAGTTACTCCCACTGGGTTTCCAAGGCAGTAAATCTTTACAGAAGTAGCTTGCCCCATCTTCCTTCTACGGAGTGGCTGGTGGATTTGAACTGCCCACCACAGGTTAGCAGTCAAATGCCTTAGGCACTATGCCACCAAAGTTCTTCAGCTACATAAAATCCTGACCCTAACCTGATCACAAATCAAGCCTACCAATGGCAAGACGTTCAAGATTAAATTTCACAAAAGCCTAAACCAAGATCATGGTCAAGTGTCTTCTAAACATTTAGTGTTTCAGTGTTTATACAAAACAGTCATAACAAAGTGAGACTTCTTGAAAAATTGTATGTTGTTGTCAGGTGTCATCGACTCATAGTGACCCTAAGCACAACAGAACTAAACACTGCCCTGTCTTGTGCCAGCCTCCCAATCCTGCTATATCTGAGCCCATCGCCTGTGGCCACTGTCTCATCGAGGGCCTTCCCCTTTTTCCCTGACCCTCCACTTTACCAAGCATGATATCCTTCTCCAGGGAATGGTCCCCTCTTACAACATGACCAAAGTAGGTGAGACAAAATCTGGCCATTCTTGCTTCCAAGGAGCATTCCAGCTGCACTTCTTCCAGGACATATTTGTTAGTTCTTCTGGCAGTCTGTGGTACTTTCAGCATTCCTTGCCAACACAACTCAGAAGCATCAATTCTTCTTCAGTCTTCTTTATTCACTGTCCAACTTTCACAGGCATATAAGGTGATTGAAAATACCACTGATTGGGTTAGGTGCACCTTAGTCTTCAAAGAGACATCTTTGCTCTTCAGCACTTTAAAGAGATCTTTTGCAGCAGATTTGCCCAGTACACTATGTCATCTGGTTTCTTGACTGCTGCTTCCACTGGTGTTGATTGTGGAAACAATATGAAATCTTTGACAACTTCAATCTTTTCTCCACTTATCGTAATGCTGCTTATTGGTCCAGTTGTGATGAAGATTAAAGATACTAGTCTGGATATGGATTACATCTCAACATAAAGAAAACAAAAAAACTGTATAGGAGGAAAAAATTAAGAACCCAGGACACCAAGCATATTACATTTTTAAACAAAGAACTAGTTCAAAGTAGACATATATAACAAAGCCAACATACTGGGCTTTGGCATTATCAAAACATCCCAGCTAGAGTGCCAGCAAGCTCTATTTTCTCCAACTACCAAATTCTTGACTTCAAGTTCTCTGTTGTTGGGAAGGGGAAAATCTTTCACTTTGCCTTTAATTCATCTGCCAAATGCTAATTTCATTTGAGAAAGAAGAAAATCTTCTGGAGACTTAGATGAAAGCTATCTATCTCAGCGGTAGAGGGATGGACAAAGTTTAAGAAACTTTCATATAATATAGACATGAAAACTAGCAATAACTAACTGATCTTAAGTAAGAGGACCATTCCACTAGCAACCAATTTATCAAAGACCTACTATATGCCAGGGACTAGGGAGCTCTGGTTGCGTAGTGCCTAAGGCACTTGACTGCTAACCAGAAGGCTGGTGGTTCAAAGCCACTAGCCACTCAGAAGGAAGATGGGGCAATCTACTTCCGTAGTGATACTGCCTTGGAAACCCAAGGAGGGGTCGCTGTAAGTCGGGTCTGACTCGATGGCACGTAACAATAACACTGTGCTGGGAAAACAGGTACCTTGGTCTTTCGTAGTTCATATTCTAATGATGATGTACGATAAACAAAAACATTTTTTAAAAAAAGTAGAATGACCATAGGGCAAGTTTGTCACCTAGGACAATCTCAGTTTGTACCTGCTGTCCCAGTATAATTACTAATCAACATTCTTCCTTTCATGCTGTCCTGATTTGAGTAATAACTAACCATGAATACCCTTTTATTATTATTAAGGCAATTGTTACCACAATTTAGTAAATTTTAAACGAGCATCTGAAATCATTCCTAGAAGCAAGATGAGCATGGACATTTGGTTGATGAGCTCAAACCAAAAAGTTAGTCAACCCAATTTGTCAACTAGGATATACAGGCAGCCCCAAAGTTATGAACAAATTCCATTCCAGACTCTGTCCAGAGTTAGACTGTCAAGTCAGAACAGTTAGGTACCATTCAAATCTAATGTCAGTTAGTCAAATGTCTGCCTTAAGGTATAATATATAGTGTACCTTTCTGAGGGAGCTCTGGTGGCATAGTGGATAAGGCATTTAGTTAGCTGCCAACCAGAAGGTTGGCGGTTCAAACCCACCAGGTGCGCCACAGGAAGATGAGGCAATCTACCTCCATGAAGATTTATAGCCTTGAAACCCAAGGGGAGTCAGAAGAGTCAGAATCCACTTGACGGCAATGGGTTTGGTTTGGTTTCTATCCATAGAAAAAAAAATTAAAGAAACACTTCCAGATACATTAAAATATTTTTAATACAATAATGATGATGGTTTGATGAGCATCGTGAAGTAGCGTCCTTTTGTTATTCTGAACTACAGTATATACCTCGAATTTTTAACTTATGGCTTTATGAGGACTGGTTCAAAACTACACCTATGTCAAATGTTCCTAACCTGCAGTCTGTCTATATTAGTATTCACTAACTTAAAAAAAAAACTGGTAAATGGCCACTTTAAAAACAATATTTATTTTTTATTCTGTTCTACATTTCCCCTTAATAGATTCTGTTTGATAGCTATCTAGGTTACTATTTGGAACAACATTTGTGAATCATCTGCCAAACTTTCCTCTCCTTAAAAGTTTTATGACTATATCATTAACTTAACCCTTACATTAAGACAAAAAGGAAAAAAAGCCTTAAAAAAATCCTTTATAGAAAAGCATGGCATTAGCCATACTCAGTACAGATATTGTGATAAACCATTCTTTTTAAAGAAGGTAGTCCAGAATCTGTATGTGAACACAAATTCTGGGATTACCTAAAGCCTTCATTCTAACTGCACTTTACCTTGAGTTGGGATTTTATGTCTTTGAAACAAAGAACCAAATTTCTTTAGAAAAGTAAGACATACTAATTATCTGAAATCACCATTATCGAAGGGAGCTCTGGTAGCATAGTGCCTAAAGCACTTGACTGCTAACCAGAAGGCTGGGGGTTCAAACCCACCAGCCACTCCTCAGAAGGAAGATGGGGCCATCTACTTCCTAGTGATACTGCCTCAGAAACCCAAGGAGGCGTCACTATGAGTCGGGTCTGACTCGATGACACATAACAACATTACCAAAACTAGCATACTCTCCAAAAGGTACCACCAACACATAAGCCTTTTGTGAAGGGCTAAAGAGAACCTACTTCCGTAGTGATACTGCCTCGGAAACCCAAGGAGGGGTCGTTATGAGTCGGAGCCAACTCGAAGGCACCTAACAACAACAACAAAGAGAAACACAGTATTGGTCTAAGGTCAGCAGATAACCAAGTTCTGCCTTTGCCATTTACTAGCCAGCAAGCCATGTGATCATGGAAGAAAACCAACCAACCACTAATCTCATACTCACTTTCCTGAATCCTAAAATGAAAGTAACACTCTATTTACTTCAATATTATTATATGAAACAAGTGTGAAAGGTGAAAGCGGACTGTGAATTACTTCATAAAAATGGCATTACAAGATACAAAATTTTAATACTTAACTTCTAACCTCCACTTAAACTTGCCATTATTGTTTGGATATACACATATAGTTTCTGAAATATAAGGTAAAAAATTCCTGCAAAATCTGCTTTCAGCCCTCCTTTTAAAGTCAGGATTTCAGATCAGCTTCTTCAAGTATTTAAAACTCATTTGTAAAGTTAGATACGTTAACTTACTTGGCTGAAATTTGGCTTGCTATACCAGATTAAAATCAGGAAATTCAAATGCATTTTATATTCCCTTGACCAAGCCATAAAACAATTACGAAAACTCAGCTTCTTTATACAGACTTTCAAGTTGTTCGCTTGTACATACTGAATACAAAATTTGCTCAGGTTAGTATCTGTCGTAGGTGTTCTTCCCCATACCAGAGTTGAAACTCAGACCTCTGTCATGTACAGGTGAAAAGGGTGCCAAAGAATGCTTACACTAGTAAGATTTTACCCAGTAATTCCAACTACAGTAACTTCACTTATTGCACAGCTATGTAGTAAACCCAAAGAATAGAATGAAATATACTCAATACGCACAATACTGTGCAAAAGTCTGAAGTATACACAATAACACACCTGATTTAATACCCAGGTTAAAACCTGTAGAAGGGATTTTTTTAAATTTCAGTACCCAACTCTGTGTACTTGGTTAAGCAGGGGAAAAAGTAAGTCAACAAAGTTAGTCCACTAACTGAAATAGCAACATAAGAATTATTACTGGCCTACAGTCAAAAATTTGGTATTTATCCGTAAATACTTTTAAACTCATACTAAAGTTATTTTAGTATTATCCATTTTTCCCCTAACAAGGTATATATTAAGGAGTTAATTCAAAACATGTCCCTACCATTCCTTACCAGAATAAGCTGGAGGTGGGGCTCTGGCATTTTAAAAAGACAGCTTTCAACCAACAGTCTCAGAACAGATGCATTCCTGGAATTGATGCACTCATGCACCCAGTAAACCACAAAAGACAGTCAGAACTTTACCCCCACTTCTCAGGGAGCCAATCTTCACAGAAAGTAAAACAAGGAAGGAACAAAACCACTCTGCAGTTTACATAGACCCCTCTAGTCCCAAAAATGAGAAAAGTATTCATCATTTTCTTGCTATACTCCCCACTTTTCTCCATACACATGGTCCATATATATGCTCACATATATACGGAAGGTTCAACTTGGTTCAGGAATGCTAGCAGATTAATGGACTTGCTTAATATGGCTACTAACAATACAAAAACCTATTCACTCATCTGCTGCCATTGAGATGCCAACTCATGCTGACCCCACTTGTCACAGAACTGCTCTATTCAGTTTTCTGCAATCAGAAACAGAAGTAGATTGCCAGACTTTTAGGTTAGAAGTTCAACCCAAACCATTTGCACCACCTAGTAGTTCCTTAGACTACCAACTTGGGCTAAAGGGATGCTGGATTTAATCTTCAAGGTAAACAATCCTAGTCCCAAACTTCTTTGTATTTTCTATCTGAAACCTGAAGTGGTCCTTTTCCTGTAGCTCTTCCTCTAGCACCATTTGTTGTTGTTGTTGTTATCTGCCATAGAGTCAGACCCGACTCACAGCGACCCCTCCTTGGGTTTCCGAGGCAGTGTCACTAGGGGAGTAGGTTGCCCAACCTTCCTTCCGAGAAGTGGCTATGTGTATATATATTATATAGTATAATATATAGATTGGAGTATTTATATATATATATATATATATATATATATATATATATATATATATAACTCCAACGTCCCAAGACAGAGTTAAATAAGGTTACAAAGAAGTTCAGGTTTTAGGGTCAATGTAGCATGCAAAATGTAGGAACAAGGAAAAAATGATGGAATGTTGGAATAACCAACATTTACAATCAAGTATCCATAAACATCACTCAAATGCACTTCATTTTTTCTACTCCTTATGCCAGATAGAAAATTTTATTTGGTAACCAGAAGTATTTTGGGGGGATATTTTTTGTCACCAGAAATAAAACTGAATTCACTGCAATCAGTAAAGGAAAGCTATGCATCTGTATAGAGTGCCTGGTTACTTTGAACCCACCGTGAGGCTCCTCTGAAGACAGGGCCATCAACCTGCTTCTGAAAGGTCACAGCCTTGAGAACCTTATGCACAGATCTACTCTGCACACATGGGGTCGCCATGAGTCAGAACTGCCTCTATGGCAACCAACAACATGCATATGTAGACAGAGGTAGAGGCTTATTCCTGGTAACAACAGTCTTCCTCCTCCTTTTTCTTTCCACTGACTCTTATGCCCCCAACTGTCACACGAGTTCAAGTTCCCCATAAGAGTTCCTCCCCACCTTGTAGGTCCTATTTCCCTTCCTGTTTAGATTCTGAAAGAGAAACCTAACATTATGAACAATGTAATAATCTGGCTCTATCAAATGAATAACAGAAAGAATAACAAAAAAACCTTGCCTAAAAATTCTCAGCACTCAATCCCAAAATGATTATCACTGAAGTGTCATTTGTTTGGAAGCTACAATCTTGAGTTTCCAGAACAACTTTTAAAACAAATTCAAATAAAAAATCTTCCTCCACATCCTTTTTGGTTATCACACCAAGTCTACCCAGGACCTAAATCCCACAGAACAGAGAACATCCAAATATAATTTCAAGTTTTGTCCCAAGGGCACTGGTAGTTAAGAGGGGAACCGATTTTGGGCCATTGCCGGGGCGGGATGTAGGGGTGGGAGGAACACACATCCCTTACAAATATACCTACACATTTGTTTGAATTTTAAACACTGCAATAAAGACTAATCTGACCTTGAGCTGTACTTCTCCATCTTACTACCCTCCCCCTTCCAACAGGAACCTTGTTCAATACAAATAACAATTTAAGGATTTATAAGAAGAATTTTAGTGCAATTTCTCACCTAAATTTTTTATATTCCTGAATCCTAATTTCTACTGATATATATGGACTAGCCCTAAAGCTATTCAGGAAAAATAAGTGGATCAAGTAATTAAGAGAATTTCCAAGGACCAAAGTATATGATTCCAACTATGTCTACCCCACCAGAGCCCCCCAAAAAAGTATTAAAACTACCTGGACAAGATCTCCTATTTTTATAACAGTGTAGTTTAATAAATGTGAGGGTAACAAGTACCTAGGTCCAAAATGTGGTATGTGAGTGTATTGGGGCAGGGTAAAATTAAAGCAAAACTGCCTGGGGTTCACTAGACAGACACGACGGCCATTCGACGAAATTCTGCAAAATTACTAAAGAGCCTTTCAGGGCAAAGGAGCAATAACAGAGGAGGAACTGTTCAAATCTGTGCATAGAATCTTTTAATTTAAATGCAAAAAAACAAAATCTCCAGGGATTCCCTTTGGTCATACTTTCAAGCCTCAGGTGAGTGCCTGGGACAGGTTAAGATTTCCAATGAAGTAAAACACGCATTCCAAGCTTGGAGAATCGACCAAAATACACCTACTACAGATTATTTGAAAGAACTTTTTTCTTCAACAGAAGATCTTTCCATTTGTCATAACGTCGCGTGCTTGTGAACACAGATACCATCATTTTTACAAACTGGTAAACTGAGGCACCGGCATCGGAAAGGCCAGAACGAAGAAGAGTCATGATCTCCTTGCCTCCTACTGAATGTTCTATCCACTAGAACCCGATGCTTCTAGAACCAGAAAAAAATAACAGAAACTTCGGGCTCTCCAGGATAAGCCTAAAGAAAGGTAGTACGAGTGAGGTTTTTTCTGGACCTCCCCAGAACAAGTAGGCGAGGTAGAACGTAAACCCCAAAACACCCTCACACTCCCAAGGTGTGCGGGGCCGACGGGAAGGAAATCCGATCGCAGCATCTCCGCTCGCCTCCGCCCAAAGATGAACTGCAGTGATTCCTATTCTCCCTTTACCCTCACTTTCATCTTCATTCAAGATCGCCCCTCACCACAAGCCCAAGGAAGCCCTCTACTCGCTAGGATTCTCCTTTGTGATACTCCACAGCCGCCGCCCCACACTGGGCCTCCGGGGAAAAGCCACCGCCCCCACCCGCCATATTTCCCTGAAAGGCGCCCGCGCTAAAGCTCCCGGTCTCCACTCTCCCCCATGTGGCGGATGTTCCTTCCCGCATCACCCCACTCAATTGTTCTCCACATCTCAAGACTGTCCCAGAATCTCCCCTGGGCATTGCTCGTCCGGAGACAGCACCCGCCATCTCCTCCCCCTCCCCCGCCCCGGGACTCGCCCTCCCCCAGCCGCCATTTTACAACCAACTCCTCCACCCTATTGCCTCGGCCTCTTGGTCCGCAAAAGGCTACAGCTAAGGACACCGAAAGGGTCAAGCTCCTGGGCCTGGAGCCTCCCACTGCTCCAGGAGCCCACAAGCCATTTCCTGCTTCCCGAATCCACATCCCCAGGCCAGGCTTGGAGGTGATGCGGCCATTTTGTCTCCTCCCGGCCTCTGTGGGCGGCGGCAGAGGGTCCGAGAATTCCAGCCCCCCATTACCCCTCCAACTCACCGTCGTATCGCTCAGCCTGCTCGGCCAGCTTCGCCTGGTACACCAGATCCTCCCGATCATCCATAGCGGCGGTGGCTCAAGCAGGGTCTGCGCGACAGATGGAAGCGGATAGCGTCTCCGACTCTCTCAGCCTCTCGCTCCGCGTCCGGGCAGCAAAAATGGCGGCGCCTCAATCCGGGACTTCCGCCTGCGCACGCGGACAACTGCTCAGCTCTATGGCAACCGCTCCCTGGCAACTGGCGCGGGGGGCGGAGCCTGGAGCTCACCGCCCGAAGAAACGCCCCTCCTCCGTGGGTTCAGCAAGCGCCGTAGAGCTGAGGCGGGAACCACGTTTGCTGAAGGAGAGCGGCCCCCAGGGATATAGGGAGGCGGGAGTTCAGGCCGGCGTGGACCGCGGCTGAAGAGAGCAAGAGAGGACCACAAGCAAGGGTCAAGGCCTCGATTTGGGGCAAAGAAAGCCAGAGGCCGTAACGGTTTTTGTCATTACATGCCTCTCTCAACGAAATCAATTTGCCCTTTCCTACCTAAGGCACTTGACTATTAACCAGAAGGCTGGTGGGTGACCAGCCACTCCTTGAGAGGAAGGTTGGGCAATCTACTTCCGTAGTGATACTGCCTTGGAAACCCAAGGAGGGGTCCCTATGAGTCAAGTCGAACTTGATGGCAAACAACACCACCACCACCTTGCCCATGTTGTCCACTGCCATATTTAAACCCCAGGCTAAGTGCTGGGCTGCTAACTGAAAGGTCAGCGGTTCAAACCAACCTGCTGCTCCATGGGAGAACGATGTGACAGGCTACTTCAGTAAAAATTACAGCCTTGGAAACTCTCTAAGGCAGTTCAGCCATGTACTGTAGGCTCACTATGAGTTGGAATCCACCCCACAACAATGGGTTTCATTTTGGTTTGGTGTGATTGGCAAAGAAAAGAGGGGCTTCCAATTTTCATACCTCAGCTTCACCCTGGGACTTTAATCTTTTTCGTCTCCTCTCCTTTAGCCTTTTTCCACTTGGGATCCATGGTTAGGAACAGGAAAGTTATTATTTAGAGGACCCTGGACTTTGATGCAAGGCGCAGAAGAGTCTGATCAAAAACAAATTGAAATCGAGGAGGCAGTTAATACTACTCAAGGGAAACTGTTTCATGAGGGCAGGGACCTTGGCCATTTTGCTTCCCAATAATTCCCAGCACTTTGTACTCAATAACTATCTATTGAAAGATTAAATTAAAGCCTAGGTAATTAGAATCCAAATTGTATGGTTGGGGGGTCAATGGCAGATATGGAATAAAAAGTAGGTTAGGACCAAATTACGAAATGCCTTGGAAGGCAAGCTAAGAAATATCTATCTATTCTGCGAGCATAAGAGAGCTGTTGATGATTTTGTATGGAAAAATAACACAATCATCGTTATACTTTAGATTGATAAATATTTTATAAAAATTAAAAAAAAAAAAAACACCTTACTCCCACCCTGTCTGTTTCTGAGTCATAGCGACCTCCTTTGTGTTTCCGACGTGGTAAATCTTTAGGGAAGTAGATTGCCCACCAACCTTCTGGTTAGCAGTCAAATGCCTTAGGCACTACACTACCAGAACTCTCAACTATTATCTACAAGAGCTCAAGTGGCCTAGTGGGAGCTCTGGTGGTACAGTGCCTAAGGCATTTGACTGCTAACCAGAAGGCTGGTGGTTCAAACCCACCAGCCATTCCTCGGAAGGAAGGTTGGACAGTCTACTTCCATAGTGATACTGCTTGGGAAACCCAAGGAGGGGTCTCTATGAACTGACATCAACCTAAGGGCAGTGAGTTTTTTTGTTTGTTTTTGGTTTTTGTTTTCAATTCAATATCCAGACAAAAGTGGTGCCAGCTGGCAGCAGTGAGAATAGGAAGGAAAGGTCAAATTGGAATAACACTTCAGAGGTAGAAGCCACAGGAACGTGTAGGGGATTGGATATGGAGATCTTGTGGGGGGTAATGAGTGAGTACCATTAACAAAAAAAATAGGAATACTAAGACAACTTCCAAGGAGCTCTGGTAGCATAGTGCCTAAGGCACTTGACTGCTAACCAGAAGGCTGGCGGTTCAAACCCACCAGCCACTCCTTGGAAGGAAGGTTGGGCAATCTACTTCCGTAGTGATGCTCCCTCAGAAATCCAAGGAGGGGTCGCTATGAATCAGGTCTGACTCGAAGGCACATAACAACAACAACAAGACAACTTCCTGGTGGCATGCAGAGAAAGACTAATTCATTTTAGCACGTGCTGGTTCTAAGGTCCCTGAGGATTAACCAGGTAGAAATACTGAGCTTGCAGATGAAAAAAACCAAAGGGAGGCTCCCATGGAAGCAGCTAGAGTATGTATAGAGGTAGAAGAGGACCAACCACAAAACCTTGGAGAATTCCTACAATTAAGAATTAAAAAAAAAAAAAAACTCACTGCTGTCGAGTCAGATCCGACTCACAGCGACCCCTCCTTGGGTTTCTGAGGCGGTATCACTACAGAAGTAGATTGCCCAACCCTCCTTCTGAGAAGTGGATGGTGGGTTTGAACTGCCAGCCTCTGGTTAACAGTCAAGTGCCTTAGGCATTACACCACCAGAGCTCCTGGTTTAAGAATGAGGTGAAAGTAAAAGATGAAGCTTTTTGCACATACAGTACTGCACTGTCAGTGAAGGCAAACAGGGATATACAAGTGGACAGATGGGTGGAGAGGCTGAACTATTAGGTTTGTCGGTGTAGGGGGGAGTGTGCCCAAGACCATGTATAGGGTTGGCAGACAATATTTCTACAAGTGTATTGCTATGTCCTATAAGAAGTCCCAGGTATATAGTAGAGCTGACAAGGGACAAGGTTGTAGTCACTTCACGGCCACAGCCAGCTACCCACAGGAAGCGAGTAGTTGGACCTGTGGGCTCAGGACCATAGTCACAGGGGATATCAAGCTCACTTGGCATAACATACTACACAAAACATTGTTCCAATCCTACTTTGATGAGTAGCAACTGGGATCTTAAACGTTTGCAAGCAGCCATCTAGATACAATGATGAGTCCCTCCTCATTCAGAGCAAAGAAAAATGAAGAAAACCAAAGATTCATGGAAACAATTAGTCCAAGCAACTGGTACACCATGCGATCCTCAGCCTATGTGACTATGAGACCAGAAGAACTAGATGGTGCCCAGCTACCACTGTCAACCACTTGGAGGGGGATCTATGTAGGAGATCCTGGATAGAGAGGGAGAACAATGTGGAAAAAAATCAAAATCATTTAGGAAAAAAAAGAGACCAGGTTTGCTGGTCTGATAGAGCCTGACGGAACCACTGAGACTATGGCCCCTAGCTGCCCTTCAGGTCTGGAATTGAACCCACACCTGTGGCTTCCAGTCAAACAAAAGACAGGCATGTGAGGTGAACATTTTTACACTAGGTAGGTATACTCTTTGGAGAGAAAAATCATGGGAGAATAGAAGGGCTGTTTATGCACAGGGAGACAATTCAGGGGGCAGGAGCACATGGAGAGATGGACACAGGGAAAAGGTAACTATGGGAAGGAAGTGGGAGGGGAGCTGTTGCCCTGGGGTAAATTGTAGTCAATGTCATGAGACAAAGTGTATGTGAACTGCTGTATGGAAAATTAATTTGCTCTGTAAACTTTCACCCAAATCACAATTAAAAAAAAAATTTAGGTGACAGCAGAGGAGCCAGAAAAGAAGACTAAGTGGCTTCCTATGCATTCCAAATGATACCTCTTCACATTCTTACCCTAACTTAGCAAATTTCAATGGTAAAAGACCGAGAGTTAAAAGACTGGGTTCTTGTCCTAATTCTAGGACTAAATATATATGACCTTCAGCAAGTCACTTCACCTCTATGTGCTTCATGTTCCTGTGCAAAGTGAAGCAGCTGGACCAGCTAACTTCTAGAGATCCACCCCTTCCAGCTCTGTAGAACACATCACAGCAGTTAAGGCCAAGAGCTCTGCTCTTAGGTTCCTTAGGTTCAAGGACTACTTGTTGCCTGGGCAATGGAGGCAAATTACTCAACTTCTAGAAGCCTTGGTTTTCTTAGCTACAAGATGGAAATAATATTTTCCTCAGACAAATTAAAATTAAATGAGAGGTTACATAAAAAGTGCCTGATACTCAACGAATGTTAACTATTTTTATTGATGTTTCTATGGCTCAAACTTAAGTGAGAATCAGAAGGCATTAGTGTCAAAATACAGGTGAGAAGAGACTCGAAAATAAGGAGGTGGTCAGTATATTAAATGCTGCAGAGACATTAAGTAAGACTTAACATAAGTTACATAAGTTGTTGTTATGTGCCCTTGAGTCAGACCCAACTCACAGCGACCCCTCCTTGGTTTCCGAGGCAGTATCACTACGAAAGTAGATTGCCCAACCTTCCTTCCGAGGAGTGGCTGGTGGGTTTGAACCACCAGCCTTCTGGTTAGCAGGCAAGTGCCTTAGGCACTACGCTGCCAGAGCTCCTAAGTAAGAATGGCACTGAGGAAACGCCATTAGATATAGCAATTAGGTCATTAGTGACCTTCAAGAGCAGTTTCTAAGGGATGTTGGAAGCCAGACTATATTTGGGTGAGCCCCAAAGAAGAGGAAATGGAAGCTGGAAATATAGAGCTCTCTTGAAAAGCAAAGCAGTGAAGAGATACCAAAAAACCCATTGCTGTCGAGTTCATTACCACAGAGTGGTAATTTGAGAGAAAGGAGTCCTGATGACTTTGTTGTTAAAGCTTGGCTACTAATCATACGGTGGCTGTTGGAATCCAGTAGCAGCTCCAAGGGAGGTAAGACCTAGAAATCTCCTCCTGTAAAGATTACAGCCTAGAAAACTCTATGGGGCGGTTCTCTGTCCTATGGGGTCACTAGGGGTCAGAATCAACAGCATACAACCAAAGTAATTTGAGCAAAATGAGAGTGAAGTCTTTAGTGACCAAACAAAGCAAAAATTAAACTCATCGCCATCCAGTCGATTCCGACTCAACCACCCGCATTGGATTACCATGTAAATCTTGACAGAAGCAGACTGCCTCGTCTTTCTTCCACACATCAGCTGGTGGGTTAGAACCACAAACATTTTTGTTAACAGACAAATGCCTTAACCACTACACCATCAGAGGTCCTTGGGTAACCAATAAGAGTGGCCTTACAATGGAGCTCTCGTGGCGTAGTGAGTGAGGCACTTGACTGCTAACCAGAAGGCTGGCGGTTCAAACCCACCAGCCACTCCTCGGAAGGAAGGTTGGGCAACCTACTTCCATAATGATACCGCCTCAGAAACCCAAGGAAGGGGGTCACTATGAGTCGGATCTGATTCCATGCAGTGTGTTAGTTTTTTCATTAATAATAGAGTTGGGTTTTGTCCCACACCCTAAAAAACCCGCTCTGCTGCCAGGTTAACTCAGGACATGCAGAGATAAGGAATAAGCTCCTCTTACCCCTGGGGTCTTCTCTTCCTACAGGGAGCTCTTGAACTCTCTCCCAAGACTAGCTGAACTCTGTGTAAAGGTGTCTCTTCCTAAGAAACTGCTGAGAAGGCAGAAATCTTAAACCTAGATTGATTTTCTGTCCGTTCTCTCAGTAAATCGAACTAAAAGGGACAGAAATTGTTGATAGGACACCAAAAACATAAACAGAAACTTTCTGACATTTAAAAAATCATGGTGCTGTGCTGATGTGCCTCTCATGGGTTTGTCACTACACTTCTCACCAATGGTACTTTAATGGCTCCTTCACACTGCACTGAAAAGCCTCTAAAACAACCGTCAGTTCATTAGGTCACACCCTGAAGTATGTTTCCAAACTTAATTGAAGAATTTGCTTTAATAGAAAGAAACGAGCTCACTTGACCTGTCTTGAATAGAGTGTCCACCAAGGATACGTGGCAGTATACCAAGCACTACAAGAAGGAAATGTGACATTAAAAAATGATTAGTCATTGTCCCTAGGAGCTTACAGTAGAGTACTTTTATAAACTTTGTATTTTTTAACCAGTATTGAGTTTTTATTTATAAAAAAGTTTCTTTCTTGATTGTTTACCTTTCGGTCGCTGTTGAATTTTCTTACCATGTATAGGGACTACCTTTGTAATATTTTTGTGTTTGCTGTTTGCTTCTCCAATGTCCATCCACTGACCTAAGGCAAGTCTCCATGCCTCTTATAAGTCGCAGTTTTCACAATTTTTAAAAAAATTATGTTATTCTTTTTAAAATTGTGATTTGGGTGAATACTTTTGTAATTGTATTTATGAAAATAAGGAGTCACATGAAAGATTCTCACACTATATGGTTAAGCGTAAAAGTCAAGAGATTACACATTCAGTAATATTGCATTGTTAAAAATAATGTCATACTTAGAAAAAAGATAAAAAGATAGAAAAATACACCAAAAGAATATTAAAATAAGCTTTGTTTCTGGCCATATTCCTTCCAAGACAGATTTGTTTGTTCTTCTGGCAGTCCGTGGTACGTTCAACATTCTTCCAAACACCATAATTCAAAGGAATCAATTCTTCTTCATTCTACCTCATTCATCATGCAGCTTTCACATGCACATGAGGCTACAGAAATTACCACCCCTTGGGTCAGGTGCACCTTAGCACCTAAGTCCTCAAAGTGACATTGTTGGTTAATTTATTTATTTCCCCTTCCCTCCCTGGGGTCACCCTTTCCCTGTGTCCTGTTTTCTCCCTGTTCAAATGCCATCCTTCTGATCTACCATGTTTGATCGTTATATGAAGTGCATCTTCTTGGTGTAGTTGTTCAGTTAATAGGCCTTTCTGTTGTTTGGCTGAAAGTTAGCCACGGGAGTGAGACATCTTTGCTTTTTTAATGCTTTTAAAGAGATCTTTTGCAGCAGATTTGTCCAGTGCAACACATCATTTGATTTATTGACTGCTGCTTCGATGGGCATTGACTCTGGATCCAAGTAAAATGAAATCCTTTCAACGTCAATTTACACATAGACCAACAATATTTGAGACTGCCAGTTTCCCTACAGTATCTCCGATGCAAGATGTTAGCACTCTTTCATTGCTGACAATTTGATAGGTGAGGTGAGATTGTTGTGTGTCCTGCATTTCTTTTCATAAAATTGAGGCTTTTAACAACCATTTGTGTTTCTTCTGTAACTTGTCTATTTCTACCCTTGTTTATTTTTCTATTGAGTTATCTTTTTCTTATTGTTTTATAGGAATTCTTTGTTTTACCCTTTAGGCTGATGCAAGTATATATATGTTGTTGTTGTTGTTGTTGTTATATGCCGTCGAGTCAAACCCGACTCATAGCGACCCCTCCTTGGGTTTCCGAGGCAGTATCATTACGGAAGTAGGATTGCCCAACCTTCCTTCCGAGGAGTGGCTGGTGGATTTGAACCGCCAGCCGTCTGGTTAGCAGGCAAGTGTCTTAGCCACTATGCTACCAGAGCTCCCAAGTATATATATATGATGCAATTATTTTCTTCTTTGTCACTGTCTTTTAGCTTTATGTTGTTGTTGTTAGGTGCCGTCAAGTCAGTGCCGACTCCTAGCATCCCTGTGTACGACGACAGAACAAAACACTGTCCGGTCCTGTGCCGTCCCCACAATCCTATCCCTGAGGCCATCGTTGCAGCCACTGTATTAATCCATCTTGCTGAGGGTCTTCCCCTTTTTCACTGATATCCTTTGGACAGAACACCCGTTGAGATGTTTCATCAAATGGATGCAGTGCCAGAGGTGTTTACTTGTTTATGGAAAGAAATTTGGAAGGCAGCTACCTGGCCAAATCACTGGAAGAGATCCATATTTGTGCCCATTCCAAAGAGAAGTGATCCAACACAATGTGGTAATTGTCAAACAATATCATTAATATCACACAGAAGTAAAATTTTGCTGAAGGTAATTCAAAAACAGTTGCAGCAGTATACTGACAGAGAATTTCCAGAAATTCAAGCTGGATTCAGAAGAGGATGTGGAATGAAGGATACTGTTACCAGGGGTCTTGGGACCCTGAGCAAGGGCTCTTGCCTTCTACTGACAAAAAAAATTGAACAGGAGAGACAAAAGGTCCACAAGAAGCAGAGCTTATTAAAGAGAAAGGGGAGGGAAGGGGCTTGTGAGGGAGAGACAGAGAGGGGCTTCCACCTTTGCTGGCTAGCCTTCAGTCTCTCTCTGAACAAAGGATTTCCTAGGTCTTATGAAGAGTTTTAGGCAGAAAAAAGGCATCATCTTTATTCATGAAATGTGTGGGGATCTCTGGGAAAGAGGTGGGGTTATGATGATCAGATGTGTGCACAGGAAATAGCCAAGATGGATCCCACTGCAAAGGCTGTCGGAACAAAGATGAAACCTGTCACAAAGACTTCTGGGATGCTTTACATGACTTATTCTGGGATGTTGGGCATGTATGAGGTCCAGACTCTGGTTTGAGTCCCAGCCAAGGACTTCCATTCTTGACTGCCTCTTTGTCTACCAAGCTGCATTTTACTATGCATGCTCTGTACCTGGTGAGGTACTTGAAGGACAACTCAGGAACTTTATTGGCATTTTACAACTGGGCAAACTTGTGGGGCTTTTGATATGTAGTTTCTTATCTTGCCTAAGGGCCTGGCTTGTTAATTGCAGCAGTTCTCTGTCTCCAGCAGCAATAGTTATGTGGTGGTCTGCAGAAAGGCTTAGATTCCAAGAACACTGAGTTAGCGGCTGCTTGATTCAGCCAGGCTGACTCCCTGCCTGCCTCAATATCACTGCTGT
Source organism: Orycteropus afer afer (assembly GCF_000298275.1). Taxonomy (NCBI): domain Eukaryota; kingdom Metazoa; phylum Chordata; class Mammalia; order Tubulidentata; family Orycteropodidae; genus Orycteropus; species Orycteropus afer. The sequence goes on from NW_006921629.1 coordinate 10,141,730, forward strand.
CAGATGGATTTTGGCTGAAAGCAAAGGACACTAGAAAGATGTTTACCTGTGTTTACCTGACTATACAGAGGCATCTGACCATGTGGATCATAACAAATTATAGATAAAATTGCAAAGAATAGGAATTCCAGAACACTTCGTTGTGCTCATGAAGAACCTGTACATAGACCAAGAAGTTGTTATTTGAACACAATAAAGGATACTGCATGGTTTAAAATCAGGAAAGATGTGCATCAGGGTTGCATCCTTTTACCGTACTTATTCAATCTGTATACTGAGCAAATAATCTGAGAACTCACTGTTGTCGAGTCTATGCCGACTCATAGTGACCCCTCCTTGGGTTCACGAGGCAGTATCTCTATGGAAGTAGATTGCCCAGTCTTCTTTCTGAGGAGTCTCTGATGGGAAGCTAGACTATGTGAAGAAAAACGCAGCATCAGGATTGGAGGAAGACTCATTAACAACCTGTGATGTCCAGATGACACAACCTTGCTTGCTGAAAGTGAAGACGATTTGAAGCATTTGCTGATGAAGGTCAAAGATTAGCCTTCAGTATGGATCACACCTCAATATAAAGAAAAGTAAAATCCTCACAACTGGACTAGCAAGCAACCCCATGATAAATGGAAAAAAAGATAGAAGTTACCAGGGATTTCATTTTACTTGGATCCACATCAACACCCGTGGAAGCAGCTGTCAAGAAATCAGACAGCATATTGATTGCACTGGGCAAGTGTGCTGCAAAAGGCCTCTTTAAAGTGTTAAGCACAGATGTCACTTTGAAGACAAAGGTGCGCCTAACCCAAGCCATGGCCATGGTATTTGCAGTAGCCTTTTGTGTTAGACTGGGTTCTCTAGAGAAAGAAAACCAGTAAAGCTTGCTTTTATTTATTTATTTAAAAGTAATTTGTCTTAGGAAAATGGCTCACGCACTTATAGAAGCTGGCAAGTCCAAAGTTTTTGGATCAAACGTCAAGCTGGAGGCTTTTCCCGACTCTTGAAGCTGCAGGGGCTGAGGAGCTGAAGGTTGGCAGACAGTGTTTTGGCTGTTGACTCCAACGAATGACAAATTCAGGATCTCCAGGCCGAATGGTGGATTGTTCGCTCATGGACAGTTGTAGGCAGCACAACAGAATCCCGATCCACAGAGAATGTATCTTTTCCCAGGATGTCCATAGATATACTGGAAGCAGACCACACCCCTAGCGAAACTCCCCTACAACAGATTGGCTGCTCAGAACAGAATCATCTGATCCCATCATGGGAATAACCATATCACAACAGTTTAAACCACACAGAATTGTGGTCTAGCCAAGTTGACACACAGCTCCAACTATCACACCTCTTATGTGTGTGAAATCTGAATTTACAGATTAATTAGAGGAGAATTTAAGTCTTTTCAAAACTGTCTTCACACTCAGTAATGTATGTTTCTCTTTTTTTAACTCTTTTTTTTTTTTGAAACTTATTGCCTTAAATACATTTTTATTACTAGATTAGTAAGAGGTCTTATATATTTCTAGTTAATTTTATTATTTTATTATTTAGGAAGCTATTCACATTATAAATGGGATCTCCCTCCATTTTATATTTGGAATTGGTTACTACTGATACATATGAAAAGTAATGATTTTTGAATAGTTATATTGCATCCAACGGACTTGCTGAACTTTCTTATTAGTTCTAATAGTTTACCAGTTAATTGGCTTGGCTTTTCAGAGTGAACTGATAATAATTTTTTCTGTTCCTTTTCAATATTTATAGCCTTTTTCTAATTCTCATTTTTTATTGTATAGGTTTAGAGTGTTAGGTATACTGTGTAAGAGAGATAAAAATGGGCATTATTATTAATTCCTTGTTTCAGTGAGAATGTCTGTTATTGCACTATTAAGTGTGATGTTTACTATTGGTTTGTGATAAATAGTCCTTATCAAGTTAATGAGATCCTTCTGTTTCTAGTTTGCTAAAAGTTTATTAAAAATGAGTGTTGAACTTTATTATATGCTTTTTTAGGTTCTATTTTTTTTTTTAATGAACTATCATTTGGTCTTTAATTAGTGCATGTAGTTACTTATATTAATGCTGTTGTTGTTATTTGCCGTCAAGTCGGCCCCGACTCATAGCGACCCCTCCTTGGGTTTCTGAGGCAGTATCACTAAGGAAGTAGGATTGCCCAACCTTCCTTCCGAGGAGTGGCTGGTGGGTTTGAACCGCCAGCCTTCTGGTTAGCAGTCAAGTGCCTTAGGCACTATGCTATCAGAGCTCTTTACTTATATTAATAGATATCCTGATATTGAACTACCTTTTGTTGTTGTTGTTATGTGCCATCGAGTCAGACCCAACTCATAGTGACTCCTCCTTGGGTTTCCGAGGCGGTATCACTACGGAAGTAGATTGCCCAACCTTCCTTCAGAGGAGAGGATGGTGGGTTTGAACCGCCAGCCTTTTCGTTAGCAGTCAAGTGCTTTAGGCACTATGCTACCAGAGCTCCCTCTACTCTCTCTAGCCTGCTTTTATTTCTTTCTTCCCTATTACCCCTTCATATCTTCACTGAAATCATTTGATGTTTTAATCTCAAATTGTTTTTAACTTTGAAACATATGTCTTCTGTTTTAGGAATCTTTTCTTATAATTTCCTTAAAATTTACTAATGCACTGTCAACAATTACTTAGACAATTATAAATTACTAGTTTGTTTCCCGAATCTTTCCCTTTCTTAAATTCTATATTCTAATTTATTGATCATTTCACTCAAATTTTTCATGGAGAAAGTTTTCAAAAACCATGTGTCTTACTTATCTGGAGCTACTATAACAGAAATACCCCAGGTGGGTGACTTTAACAAAATAAATCTATTTTCTCACAGTTTAGGAGGCTGGAAGTCTGAATTCAGGTCAGCTTTGTGTCAGCTTTGGGGGAAGGTCTTAAGTCTCTTTTCAGCTTTTGTTCCTAAGTCCTTTGACTGTCGTGGCATGTATCTCCTCCTACATTTGTGTTTGCTTGCTTGCTTAGACTGCTCTTTTGTTTTTCAAAAGAGACTGACTTAAGACACCAGACCAAATTCAGACCCATAGCCATCAATTTGATTCTGACTCACAGCAACGCTAGAGGACAGAGTAGAACTGCCCCATAGGGTTTCCAAGGCTGTAATCTTTATGGAGCTCTGGTAGCATAGTGCCTAAGGCACTAGATGATGGCACATAACAACAACAACAATCTTTATGGAAGCAGACTGCCTCATCTTCCTTCCACTGAGTGGCTGGCAGGTCCAGTGAGCAGCCTTTCAGTTTGCAGCCCAGTGCCTTAATACTGTACCACCAGGGTTCCCTGACTTAAGACATGCTCTACATCAATACTGCATCATTAATGTAACAAAGAAAACCCGCTCCCAAATGGGATTATAATATACATCCGAACACCATGGCCATCAAGTCAACTCCAACTCACAGCAACCCTAAATGATATCCTGGGCTGTATATCTTAAGGGAAGCAGACTGTCTCATCTTTTTCCTGTGGAGCAGCTAGTGGATTTGAACTGCAAACTGACCTATCAGTTAGCAACTGAGCACTTAATCACTGCACCACCAGGGCTCCTGCTATCCAGTTGATTCCAACTCATCGCGACTCCCACTGGGTTTCCAAGGCGATAAATCTTGACAGAAGTAGATCGTCCTGTCTTCCTTCCATGGAATGGCTGGTGGGTTTGAACTTCCAGCCTCTGGTTAGCAGTAAAATGCCTTAGGTCCTGTACCCCCAGAGTTCAACCACAAGTACAGGAGTTAGGATTTATAGCATGTGTTGGGGGGACACAATTCAATCCACAACAACAAAAATCTTACACGTGCTAATAATTTTGCAGCTATGTTTAATTTTTTTGTTTTAATCTCGATTTTTGCCTACCTGAATGACAGTTTCGCTAAGTATAAAATTCACAGTCCTTTTCTTCAGAATTCTTTAGTTATTGCTTGAGTGTGTTTTTTTGTTTTTTACCATTTGATGCTGGAGGGAACATGTATGTCCTTGTTCTCTTGTAGGCCTTCCATTATTAAGCGGTCTCAACTCTCAAAGATGAAGTGGTTCCTATTTTCCTTCAGTCACTGCTTTCAACCATTCTCTGTCAAATCTCTACTTCCTGTCCATTAACTACCTCTTGGACAGATTCTTTTAACCTCCTACTCATTTTTAGTTATTTATAATTTTAATCTCAAATTCTAGTTAAATCTCATTACTTATCCTCCCTCAGCATAAGCTACAGCTAGGACTCTGGCTGCTTGAGAGGGGAAGGCCATGGTCAGGGCCTAACATTTACCCCACTCCAGTGTCGGGGGTGGGGCAGGAGAGGAAAGGAACAAGGGTCTATTCATTGTCGTCCTCTCTCAACTGCTGCTGTTCTCTGACCAGTGCTCATTGGCCACTGATGCCCTCTGTGTGGCACACAGCCAGCGACTGGGTCTCCCTGGGGATACCTGTGTGAGATCTTAGAAGGGCTCTGCAAGACTTCCTCTCTTGGGTAGATTACAGAAACTTGGGTAGATTTTACAGAGGTTTCTGCCCAGCAACGTCTCGTGGGGTTTATTTGACCTTCATGAAAATCCCCTCATTTTTATTTGCCAAAAGATAGAGTGTAGGTGGCTCTCCTGGAATCCCCTCCCAGTCCTACCCTCTCTCTCCAGTCCCCCTCTCAGATGCCAGAGAGGCAGGGACACAGGAGCAATCCACCCCATCTACACCCTTCCATTTTTGTGACTGATTCAGACCAAGATTCTGCTACTCTCCACAATACTTGTAAAATCCATCACTTTCAAACCTCTCAAAATTCTAAGATATAGGAGCAAGAAAGGATTATCTAATAAGTGGCTTGTGAACAACAGTAAATTAGAAAGAAATAAGTTATGTCCATACTTTATACCATTCACCACTTTTTTTTTTTTTTTTTTTTAATTTAATGAGGTAAGTTAAGAACCCACTTGCAGAAATACTAGTATAAAATAGCATCACTTCTCCATTGGATCGTGGAAGGATGCTTATTCACCATTGAAAGTAAATTCCACTTCTGTTACTCTATTTGAATACACAATAAAACCAACAAATAAAAATATCTATAACTTGATAGCTGGACAATGAGTAAAGAAGACCGAAAAAGAGTTGATGCTTTTGAATTGTGGTGTTGGCAAAGAATGCTGAAAATACCATGGATTGCCAGAAAAATTAACAAGTCTGTCCTGGAAGAAATGCAGCTGGAATGTTCCTTGGAGGAGACTGGCCAGACTTAGTCTCACCTATGCTGGTCATGTTGTCAGAAGAGACTACTCCCTGGAGAAGGATATCATGCTTGGTAAAGTGGAAGATCAACAAAAGAAAGATCCTCAACAAGATGGAATGACATGGTGGCTGCAACAATGGTCTCAACTATAGCAAGGACTGTGAGGATGGTGCACAACTGTTGTGCATAGTGTTGCTATGAGTCGGATCTAACTTGATGGCACCTAACAACAACAACAACATAACTAGATAATCCATACATGAGGAAATCCATGTGGTAAACAAACAAATGGAAATACATCATTCTCACTTGTAATAAAAATATACAAATAAAATGACTGGGTTATATTTTTAAACATAGTAAACTATCTTTAAAAAAGTTTACTGATGGTCTGTGCTTTCCAGGTTACTCTGTTGATAGTATTGGCAACTAGTAATCATCCTTTGGAAAGCAATATATTTAAACGTAGTAATAGCATCTTGTCTCAGTTTGTTGTACTTTGGTGCTTACGTGTTGCTAAGATGGTGGAAACCATGCTACCAGTATTTCAAATATAACCAAGATCATGCATGATGGACAGGTTTCAGTGGAGCTTCCAGACTAACACAGACTGGAAGATGAACCTGGGGATCGACTTCTAAAAAAATTGTCCACCGGAAGCTTTATGGATAGCAGCAGACCACTGGCTGATGTAGTGTCGGAAGATGAGCCCCTCAGGTTGGAAGGTACTCAGGATATGACTAGGGAAGAGCTGCCTCCTGAAAGAAGTCGTTGTTGTTAGGTGCTGTCGAGTCCTTTCTGACTCACAACAACCTTAAGTACAACAGAATGAAACATTGCCCAGTCCGCACTATATCAGAAAAGGTTTTACTGCTATTCATGAGGTTTTCAGTGATCAGTTATTTCAGAAGTAGACTGCCACATCTGTCTTCCTAGTCTTAGTCCAGTAGCTCTGCTGAAACTGGTCAACCATGGGTGACTCTGCTGGTATTTAAAATACTAGTGGCATAGTTTTCGGCATCACAGAAACACACAAGTCACCACCGTATCACAAATTGACAGACAAATAGTGTCTTCAAAGTAGAGTCAAACTTAATGTTGTGGACGGAGTAAAACTTTTGGGCCCTTCATTGCTGATGTAGCGTAACTCAAAATGAGAAGAAACAGCTGAAATTATTCATTAATTGGAACGTGGAATGTATGAAGTATGAATCCAGGAAAGTTGGAAGTTGTAAAAAGTGAAATGGAACACATAAAGATCAATCCCCTACACATTAATGAGCTGAAATGGACTGGTTTTGGCCATTTTGAAACAGATAATCTACTATGCTGAGAATGACAAATGGAAAAGGAATGGAGTTGCATTCATTGTTAAAAAGAACATTTCAAGACCATCCTGCAGTACAGTGCTGTCAGTGATAGGATAATATCCATATGCCTACAAGGAAGACCAGTTAATATAACTATTATTCAAATTTACACATCAATCACTACTGCCAAAGATGAAGAAACTGAAGATTCTTATTAATTTCTACAGTCTGAAATTGACCAAACATGCAGTCAAGATGCATTGATAATCACTAGATTGGAATGTGAAAGTTAGAAACAAACATAAAGGATCGGTAGTTGGAAAATATGGCCTTGGTGATAGAAATTACACCAGAGATTGCATGATAGCATTTTGAAAGACCAATGATTTATTCATCGCAAGTATCTTTTTTCAACAACATAATAGCGACTATACATGTGGACCATGCTGGGTGGAATATACAGAAATCAAGTTGACTGTGTCTGTGGAAAGAAACTATGGAGAAGCTCAATATCATCAGTCAGAGCAAGGCCAGGGGCCAACTGCAGAACAGACCATCAATTGCTTGTATGCAAGTTCAAGTTGAAATTGAAGAAAATTAAAACAGGTCTACAAGAGCCAAAGGACATATAAGTTTATGTGAATGATCAGAATTCCCAGGTGTATAGTAGAGCTGACAAGGGGCAAGGTTATGGTCATTGCTTGGTCACAGCCAGCTACCCAGAGGGACCGAGCAGTTGATCCTGCAGGCTTGGGACTATAGTCACAGGGGACATCAAGCTCAATTGGCATAACATACTATACAAAACATTGTTCCACCTCCTACTTTGGCGAGTAGAGACTGGGATCTTAAAAGCTAGCAAGCTGCCATCTAGATGCAACAATGGGTGTCTCCTTGTCAAGAAGAAAGAAGAAAACCAAATGAATGGAAACAATCAGTCCTAGCGACTGGTACACCATCTGATCTGCAACCTATAGAACTATGAGACCAGAAGAACTAGATGGTGCCCGGCTACCACTGTCATCCACTTGGAAGGGACGTATGAGATCCTGCATAGAGAGGGAGAACAATGTGGAACAAAACTCAAAATCATTTGGAGGCAAAAAAAAAAAAGAAGGTGGGGACCAGGTTTGCTGGTCCAATAGAGCCTGGTGAAACCACTGAGACTATGGCCCCTAGCTGCCCTTCAGGTCTGGGATTGAACCCACACTTGTGGTTTCCAGCCAAAAAAAGAACAGGCAAGTGAGTTAAACATTTACCTCAAGTAGACACACACCCTGGAGAGAACAATCATGGGAGAAGGAAGGGCTGCTTATGCACAGGGAGACAGCTCAGGGCGCAGAAGAGTATGGAGGGATGGACACTGGGAAGAGGTAACTATGGGGAGGAAGTGAGAGGGGAGCTGTTGCATTGTAAATTTTGGTCAATGACATGAGATAAAGTATATGTGAACTGCTGTATGAAAAGTGAATTTACTCTGTAAATCTTCACCCAAATCAAAATAAAATTAAAAAAAAAAAAAGAGTTAAATTAAAAGAGCCAAAGGACAACACTGAGTATATCCCACCTGAATACAGAGACCATCTCAAGAACAGATTTGACACATTGAACACTAATAACCAAAGACCAGATGAGTTGTGGGATGACATCATATGTGAAGAAAGCAAAAGGTCATTAAAAAGACAAGAAAGAAAAGACAGTATCAGAAGAGATTCTGAAACTTGTTCTTGAATATAGAGTAGCTAAAACAAACGGAAGAAATGCTACATAAAATAACTGAACAGGAGGTTTCAAAGGACAGTTCAAGAAAACAAAGTATAATGAAATGTGCAAAGACCTGGAGTTAGAAAACGAAAAGGAAAAAACACACTCAGCATTTCTCAAGCTGAAAGAACAGAAGAAAAAATTCAAGCCTTGAATTGCAATCTTGAAGGATTCTATGGACAAAATATTAAATGATGCAGGAAGCATCAAAAGAAGATGGATGGAATTAATTCAACTAAGTAAAATACAAATGACTTAACTACAAGAAAAAAAGAAGAAGATGGAAGGAATAGACAGAGTCACTGTACCAAAAAGAGGTGGTCAATGTGCAACCATTTCAGGAAGTAGCATACGATCAAGAACCAATGGTACTGAAGGAAGAAATCCAAGCTGCACTGAGGCCATTGGTGGAAAAACAAGGCTCCAGGAATTGACGGATTACCAACTGAGATGTTTAAACCAATGGATGCAACACTGGAAACCCTCACTAATCTATGCCAAGAAATTTGTAAGACAGCTACCTGGCCAACTGACTGTGCCCAGTCCAAAGAAAAGTGATCCAATAGAATAAGGAAATTTTCAATCAATGTCATTAATATCACATACAAGTAAACTTTTGCTGAAGATAATTCAAAAAACAGTTGCAGCAGTACATTACCAGGGAACTGCCAGAAATTGAAGCTAGGTTCAGATGAGGACATGGAAACCAAAAGGGAAAAATCATTGCTGATGTCAGATGGATCTTGACTGGAAGCAGAAAACACCAGAAAGATATTTACCTGTGCTTTATTGACTATGCAAAGGCATTTGACTGTGTGGATCATAACAAATTATGGATACCATTTCAAAGAATGGAAATTCCAGAATACTTAATTGTGCTCATGATGAACCTGTACGTCGATCAACAGGCACTCAGTCTAACAGAATAAGGGGATACTGTGTGGTTTAAAATCAGGAAGGGTATGTGTCAGGGTTGTATCCATACTTATTCAATCTATATGCTGAGCAAATAATCAGAGAAGCTGTACTATATAGAAGAATGCAGCATCAGGTTTGGAGGAAGACTCATTAACAACCTATGATATGCATATGATATAACTTTGCATACTGAAGATGAAGAGGGCTTAAAGCAATTACTGATGAAGATCAAAGACTACAGACTTCGATATGGATTACATCTCAACATAAGAAAACAAAAATCTTCACAACTCAACCAGTAAGCAACATCATGATAAATGGAGAAAAGATTGAAGTTCTCAAGGATTTAATTTTACTTGAATCCATATTCAACCCCCATGGAAACAGCAGTCAAGAAATCAAAAGATGTTTTGCACTGGGCGTATGTGCTGCAAAATATTCTCTAAAGTGTTAAAAAGCAAAAATGACACTTTGAGGACTAAGGTAAGCCTGACTTAAGCCATGGTATTTTTCAATTGCCTCATATGCATGAAAAGATGGATAATAAATAAAAAGACCAAAGAAGAACTGATGCATTTGAATTCCGGTATTGGTGAATATACCATGGACTGCCAGAAGAAAGCAATCTGTCTTGAAAGAAGTACAGACAGAAAGCTCATTAGAAGTGAGGATGGCGATATGTTGTCTTATGTACTTTGGACATATTATCAGGAGGGATCAGTATCTGGAGAAGGACATCATACCTGGTAGAGGGTCAGTGAAAAAGAGGAAGGAAGACTCAAGGAGGTGCACTGGCACAGTAGCTGCAACAATGGGCTCAAGCATGAACAACTGTGAGGATAATGCGTGACCGGGCAGTATTTAATTCTGTGTGTAGAGCATCATAATGAGTAAGAACCAACTTGATGGCACCTAAAAACAACAATAGTAATAGCCATGACCCCTTAGCCCTACTGTTAGGGATTTATGCTTAAAATAATTCAGTTGAACCAAAAGGGTATACTCATGAAGATGTAGGTATTAATTGCCTACTGTTGCTGTAACAAATTACCACAAATTTAGTGGCTTAAAACAACACAAATTTATAATGTACAGTTCTAGAGGTCAGGAGTCCAAACATTAAGGCGTCAGCAGGGCTGCGTTCTTTCTGATGGTTCTGGGGAAACCCGTTTCCACCTGCTAGAGGCTGCCTGCATTCCTCAAGCTTTGGTCCCTTCTTATGTCTTCAAAATGCTTTATTCCAGCCTCTGGTTCTATCCTCATATCTCCTTTTTCTGACTCTGATTCCTCCTGCATCCCTCTTATAAAAACATTTGTGATAATCCAAGTGATTATCTGTTTAATTTAAATTCTTTAACATAATCACAACTGCAAAATCCTTTTTCCAGTAAGGTTCCAGGAATAAAGGTGTAGACATCTTTGGAGCCCATTATTGTGTATTATAATCCACCCACTGCTATTGAATCTATTCCAATTTTGAGTAGATTGCCTTATCTTCCTCCCCTGGAACAGCTGGTGGGTTTGAACTGCTGACCTTTGGTTAGCATCCAAAATGCCTTACCCACTATGCTACCAGAACTCCTAAGTGTAGTGTAACAGATATTGCTATTATAAACACACTATCACTACACCCAACAAGATTAACATTTATTTCTTAATGTCATCTAATACCCCAGTCCATGATCAATTTCCCATGATTGTCTCAAGTGGCTTTTTCCAATTGGTTTATTTCAGGACACAAGGTTCACCTTGTGGATAGATCTGCTCTCTTTTCATCCATAACAGATGCCGCTTCCTGTCTTGTTTCATTTTCATGCCCCTGATTTGAGAAGAAACTGGACCTTGTTGAATATCTCATACTCTGGATTTGTTTCTTTGCTTCCTTGTGCTGTTATTTAACTTGTTCCCCATCCCCTACATTTCCTATAAACTGATAGCTGGATTGGAGTCAGGTTTCATTTCTTTTGGCCAGAATGCCTCAAAGTGGGGGCTTACTATAATCCTCTTAAAAAAATTATTGTGATTTGGGTGAAAGGTTACAGAGCAAATTCATTTTCCACACAGCAGTTCATATACATTTTGTGTCAGGACACTGACTGCAATTCCCTACAATGTAATAGCTCTCTTCCTACTTCCTCCCCATAGTTACCTCTTCCCTGTGTCCTTCCTCCCATGCACACCCACCCCAGAGCTATCTCCCAGTGCAAATACTGCCCTTCTGTTCTCCCATGTTTGAATGCTCCAAGGAGTGTATCTACCTGATGTAAATGTTCACCCCATATCCCTGTCCATTGGTTGGCTGTAAGCCATAAGAGTGAATTCAGTTGTTCCAAACTTGAAGGGTAACTAGGGGCTATAGTCTAGGGGGTCTCACAGACTCATATAGGCTCTATCAGACCAGTAAACCTGGTCATTTAATTTATGATTTTGAGGTCTTGCATTCCCAGATCTCAAAACCTATTATAAATCCACAGTAGTCAAAACAGCCTGGTATTGGTATAACAACAGACATATAGACCAGTGGAACAGAATTGAGAACCCAGAAATAGATCCATCGACCTGTAGTCAGCTGATTTTTTACAAAGGGCTAAAATCCATTACATGGGGGGAAGAAATTGTCTCTTTAACAAATGCTGCTGGTAAAACTGGAAAAATTGCAGAAAAATGAAACAAGATCCATACCTCACATCATACACAGAAACTAACTCCAGATGGATCAAAGACTTAAATGTAAAACCTAAAACTATAAAGTTCCTCAAGGAAAAAATAGGGACAAATTTAGGAGTCCTCATTCATGGCATAAATAGACTGTCAAGCATAACCCAAAATGTACAAACAGCAGAAGATAAACTAGATGAATGGGACCTTCTAAAAATTAAATTTTTATGTGCTTCAAAAGACTGCTCCAAAATAGCAAAAAGAGAAACTACAGATTGGGGAAAATATTTGACACTGACATATCTGACAAGGGACTTATATCTAAAATTTATAGAAAACTCCAGCACTTCAGAAGGCTGGCAGTTCAAACCCACCAGCCACTCCTGGGAAGGAAGACTGGGCAATCTACTTCTGTAGAGATACCGCCTCGGAAACCCAAGGAGGCTTCGTTATGGGTTGGGACTGACTCAACACTTCACTTCAACAACAAAAAGACAAACAATCCACTTTTAAAATGAGCAGAAGACATGAATAGACACTTCACCAAAGAGGATATTCAGGCGGCCAACAAACATATGAAGAAATGCTCACGATCACGAGCCATTAGAGAAATGCAAATCAAAACACAATGAGATACCATCTGGCCCCAGCACTAGTAGCAAAGTTCAATAAGACAGAAAATAACAAATGCTGGCAAGGATGCAGAGGGATTGGGACTCTCATACACTGCTGGTAGGACTGTAAAATGTTACAACCACTGTGGAAAGCAGTATGGTGATTCCTTAAAAAGTTGGAATTAGAAATACTATTTGGTCCAGAAATCCCATTACTAGGTATATATCCTAAAGAAGTGAGAGCCAGGATAAGAACAAATACATGCACACCTATGTTCATTGCAGCACTATTTACAATAGCAAATAGATGGAAACAACCTAGGTGCCCATCAGCAGAAGAATGGATAAGCAAACTATGGTACACACACATAATGGAATACTATGCAACACTAAAGAATAACATAGAATCTACAAAACACTACACAATGTGGATGAACTTGGAGGACATTATACTGAGTGAAGTAAGTCAGTCACAGAAGGATAAATATTGTATTAGTTCATTATTGTAAAAAGTCAAAGAAAGGTTTATATATGGAAGGAAACTTTCTTTGTTGGTTACCAGGGGTAGGAGGAGAGGCAAGGGAACACTGCTAGATAGGTAGAGTCAATTAAGTACTAATTTGGGTGAAAGGAAGGGTAATGTACTAAATGCGAGTGATCAACACAGCGGCATTGAGGAAGAGGAAGACATAGAGAGGTACATGTGAGGTACAGACCACAAACACAAACCCTTTTGCATATACAGTACTGCGTTGTCAGTGATGGCAAGCACTGATCTACATACAGATGGATAGATGGGTGGACAGGCTGAACAATCGGATATGTCTGGGCAGGGGACAGTGTGCTCATGACCATGGATTAGCAGATAATGTTTCTACATGAGTATTTGTATATGCTGTAAGAATGTCCAGGTGTATGGTAGAGCTGACAAGGGGCAAGGTTATGGTGGCTTCTTCGCCACAGGCAGCTACCCAGAAGTAGCAAGTAGTTGGAACTGTGGGCTCAAGACCATGGCCCCAGGGGACATCAAGCTCAACTGGCATAACATACTATGCAAAAACATTTTTGTACATCCTACATTGGTGATTAGCAACTGGGACCTTAAAAGCTTGCAAGCAGCCATCTAGATGCAACGATGGGTCTCTCCGTGTCCAGAGCAAAGAAGAATGAAGAAAACCAAAGACGCATGGAAACAAATTAGTCCAAGGGACTGGTAGACCATGCAATCCACAGCCTATAATGATCATGAGACCAGAATAATTAGATGGTGTCCAGCTACCAGTCAGCCACTCAGTGGGGGATTGGTGATCCTGGATAGAATGGGAGAACAATGTGAAACAAAACTAAAAATCATTAAAAAAAAAAAAAACAAAAAACAACCAGGTTTGCTGGTCTGATGGAGCTGTGAGACCCCTAAGACTATGTCCCCTAGCCACCCTTTAGGTCTGGAATTGAACCCACTCCTATGGCTTCCAGCCAAACAATAGACAGGCATATGGGGTGAACATTTGCATCAGGTAGGTATACTCCTTGAAGCGATCAAACATGAGAGAACAGAAGGACAGCTTTTGATGGTGTATGAACTGCTGTATGGAAAATGAATTTGCTCTATAAACTTTCACCCAGATCACAATAAAAAGTAAATAAATAAAGAGGACCTGACTCCTTCCCTTATGAAGCTTACTGTCAGTCTTTTCATTTGCAGTGATATTTTCCCATGTGCCTTCCTGCCAAATAGTACCTGTGGCCCAGTTCCAAAAAGCTACTTTTGACAGGGGCTAAAAATCATGCTTACACATGAAACACTATTAAGTTACAAAATGAAAATGAAGGAAAACTATATGAGCATTTAGGTATTGATTCATCTAATGATGCTAGTTCCCAGCAATCTGTGCTTCTTCACCCATTTTTTACCACCAATTTCTTTATGTGTAGATTGTTTGCAAAAATGGCTCAATCCATCAGTCTCCCTATATCCACACCCCTATGCAATGTGGCTTGCAGCTCCTTCCATCAAGAGGTGGTATTTATTTCCTGGCTTCTTGAACCTGGGATGGCCTTGTGACTTGCTTCGATCAAAAGAATGTGGAGAATTTAACTCACTCCCATGGCTTCCAGCCAAACAATAGATAGGCATATAGGATGAACATTTACATCAGGCAGATACACTCCTTAGAGTGATCAATCATGGGAGAACAGAGGAGCAGTATTTGCACAGGGAGACAGCTCAGGGGGCAAGGATGCATAGGAAAGAAGGACACAGGGAAGAGGTAACTACAGGGAGGAAGTAGGAAGAGAGCTACTACATTGTGGGAAAATGCAGTCAATGTCATGAAACAAAATGTGCATGGACTGCTGTATGGAAAATAAATTTGCTCTGTAAACTTCCACCCAAATCACAATTAAAAAATAAATAAATAAATGCTGAGGACTTGACAGTGTGTCAGGTCTAAGGCTAGGCCTTAAGAGACCTTGTATGATTCCACATGGTCTCTTAGAATTCTGCCAGATGCCATAAGAACTAGTCTACCCTGCTGGAAATGGGAAACCATATGAAGCAGAGATAAATCACACCAGCCAAGGACCATCCAAGACCAGCCAGCCTCCAGCCAATCCAGCAAGTGACCTCAACCATATGACTGAGAGTAGAGAGTAGCCAAGACCAGGAGAGCTAACCCAGCTGAGTCTAACCCAAATTGCTGACCTGTAGAATTGTAACATGATTAAAGGATTGTTGTTTTCAACCACTAAATATTAGGATGATTTATTTTGCAGCAGACGTTAATAGATAAAGTGCTTTCCTTAAATCTCCAGGATTATCACTGCCCCCTTTTCCCACTTAGCTTTTTGATGACCTCTACCCCTTATTCTGTGGTTTTCATTCTTTTGTTCAAAATACGTATCTTGGGTGTCTACTGTGTGTCAAGCACTGGGTGGGTGTTGGAGACACAACAGTGAACAGAGTCTTGGTCTTGTGAGGGACACAAATACAGGCAATTTCAGTTCAGTGTGCTGTTGCAACAGTGAGCACACATTCCCAAGGGAGGACATAGGACAGGCATCTAACCCAAATTAGGGCATCAGATAAGACTGATATTTGAAGGTGAGGTAAGAGAAGGTGAGCCAGATAAAAGAATAGACTGTTCAGAAGATGGACAAGAGAGCCAGCAAGTCAGGCGAAAAAAGGGCAGGAAACTCAGTATGGCTGCAGCCCAGGATACAAGAAAGAGAGTGAGGAGAGATGAGACTGTGAAGAGCTCTGTGTCCCTTTGCTGGGAGTTTAGATATCTTCTAAAGGAGAATATAATCTCATATGAATTACAGAAAGCTCATTAGGGCTGCAATGTGGAGGAGGGGTTGGAAGGACCAAAACTAGAGGCAAGGAGACCATGTAGGTGGCTGTTGAGGTCACCCAGATGAGCGATGTTGGCACATTGGACTAAGGAAGCAGCGGTAGGGGTGGAAGAAGTGGACTGATTTTAAATGCTCAAGAGTTAGGACTTGGTGAATGGCTAGGAGTGGTATAATGAATAAAAGGAATAAATAAAAGATGGCATCCAGGTTTTTGGCTTGGCCAAGTGGTGATAGACACTGAGATAGGAAACCTGGACAAGGAGTAGCTGGGGAGGGATGAGGCATTGAGTTTGGAATATGTTGAATTTGATGTGTCTTCAGGATATCCAAATGGGGATGTCCGGTAAGCAGTTGGATATATCTAAGACCTGACATTATTTTATCTATTTGTTTACTATCTAACTTGAATAAAGGAAAGATTGGTAATTGAGCAGTCTAATTGAGGGCTCCCTGATATTGAAGAACAAGGGCATTGAAAAATTGGAAGGTTAGAAGGTAGTGTCAGAGAATAAGATGCTTAAGATTCCAGGGATGAAACAGTATTCTTTCAATATTGTCACCTATGATAGGCAGGTTTCAGTAGAGCTTCCAAAAATTAAAGAAAACCTTATGGATAACAATAGAACATAGTCAGATATAGTACTGGAAGATGAACTCCTCAGGTTGGAAAGAACTCTATATATGAGAACAGCTGTCTCCTCAAAGTAGAGTCAACCTTAATGATTCAGATGGAGTAAAGCTTTCAGGATCTTCATTTGCTAATGTGACACAACTCAAGGTGAGAAGTAACAGCTGCAAACATCCATTGGCTGCAAAAATGGGCTCAAATGTATCAATAATTGTGAGGATGATACAGGACTGGGCAATGTTTCTTTATGATATATATAAGGTTGCCATGAGTTGGAGTCAATTACTCTGCAGTAGTACTAGATACTGGAATTGAGGTGGTCAACAAAGGTGAGAGGCTTGGAAGATGAATGGGTCACCCCAGATGATAGCAGGCCTTGGAGTGAAGAAAGACTGTGAGCCAGAGGTCAAAATCTTTAATAAATGAGGAGAGGTTTGTAGATGACAGTAAAGAGGTAGGTAGGGAGCATAAGAGGATAAGAGGATGGCAAGAGCTTCAAAGGTGAGTAAAGTCCAAAAATGGAGGTATGTATGGGAATTATGGGGAGCAATAGGAGACTAGGCCAGGGAACAGAAAAAGCCAGAATGGCTTGAGGATGCCAGTAACAAGATGATAGATGACTGGAGAGACTTACATTTGGGGCAGGTGGCAAAGATGACAGGAACATGAGTTATGGAGTGAGCTGGTTGGTCGCAGCTCTCCTGTTATAGATGTCTGACACTTAAGAAGAAATCCCCCTCATAACATATACACAAAAACATTGTTCTACCGCCTACTTTGGTGAGTAGCGACTAGGGTCTTAAAAGCTTGTAAGTGATCATCTAGATGCAATGATGGGTCTCTCCTTGTCTAGAGCCTAGAAGAATGGAGAAAACCAAAGATGCATGGAAACAGTCCAGGGGACTGACTAGTAGTGGACCATATGAACCTCAGTGTATATGACCATGAGACCAGAAGAATTAGATGGTGCCTGGCTACCACTGTCAACCACTCAGGAAGGGATCAGTGCAGGAAATCCTGGTTAGAGTGGAAGAACAATGTGGAAAAACCCTCAAAATCATTAAAAAAAAAAAAAAAAAAAGGAGTAGGTTTACTGGCCTGATAGAGCCTGGTGATATCCTCAAGACTATGGCCCCTAGTTACCCTTCAGGTCTGGAATTGAACTCACTCCATGGCTCCCAGCCAAACAATAGACAGGAATATAGGATAAACATTTACACCAGGTAGATACACTCCTTACAGTGATCAATCATAGACGAACAGAAGGGCAGTATTTGCACAGGGAGATAGCTCAAGGGGCAGCAATATATAGGAAAGAAAGACACAGGGAAGAGGTAACTACAGGAAGGAAGTGGGAAGAGAGCTATTAATTGTGAGGAATTGCAGTCAATGTCATGAAACAAAATGTGTATGAACTGCTATATGGAAAATGAATTTGCTGTGTAAACTTTCACCCAAATCACAATAAAAATTAAGAAGGAATTCCCCCGCAGGAAAGTGGCAGCCCCGGGGCAGGATTTCTTTCCAAGCAGGCCAGGAATAGGGTTGCTGTATTTAACACATAAAAATATAAGATACATAGTTAAATTTGAATTTCATATAGTGCATAGGATGCACTTATGCAGGCACACCTTGTTTTATTGTGCTTCACTTTATTGTGCGCCACAGATACTGTGTGTTTTACAAATTGAAGCTTTGGGGCAATTCTGTGTTGAGGAAGTTTGTCGACACCATTGTTCCAACAACATGTGCTCACTCTGTGTCGTATTTTGATAATTCTCACAACATTTCAAACTTTTTTATAATGCAATGACACACTTTATGGACTAATATGTTAATATTGTAAACAGAATGTTTTGTATGAACTGGGAAACCAAAAAATTCATGTGCCTCACTTTACTGCAATATTCACTCTATTGCAGTAGTCTAGAATCAAACCTGCAATATTTCCAAGGTATGCCTCTAAAAAAAAAAAAAAAAAACCTCACTGCCTTCGACTCATAGCAACCCCTCCTTGAGTTTCCAAGGCGGTATCTCTATAGAAGTAAATTGCCCAATCTTCCTTGTGAGGAGTGGAGGTATGCCTATATTTAAAAAAAAAAATTATTCATTGGTTGTCTGAGGTGCCTGAAGCAGCAGTTTACTGATTCCTACAAAGCTTTGGCATCATTGTAGTCTTAACAACCCGCCAGATGGTTAATTTCTCACCTATCCAATTCAACACCTTTAGATTAGGCAGAATAGGCTAACTGCCTTAACTATTAGACCTCAAAACAGATAATGGCTGAACAGAAGGTAGATAAGCCCTTTTCCATGTTGTACTTAGAGGTCAGGTGGATGAAAGCTCAGACCTCTGCGTTGCCTGCACTCCAGCCAGCTGGAAGGGAAGAGCAGGAAGGGGTACCTGTCCCAGGTTTCTATAGCCTGAAGTGCTGCGCACAGTCCATTGGCTGGAACACAGTCACATGGCTACACATAATGGCAAGGGAGACTGGGAAATGTAGTCAACCAGCATGCACAAGACAAGGACACGGATTTAAGTAACCAATCCCTGCCACACCCCTATGTGACCTAACAGTGGATTCCACAGGGGTTAAAAATTTCTGAATTAAAAATGTTTGCTTTAAATAAGCAGGCACACTCACAAACACACATCCCATACCCTAATTGCTACTAGAGCATGATCAAGGGCAGAATTAAAGAACATCACATTCATTCCTTTTATCTGGGCATTACAGTTTTGATAGACAAAAGTGGTACCTATTAAATCAGTCTCACTAAAAAGAATATCAAATGTCCATTTTATTGTTCCAAATTCCAGCTGTTAACCCATCAAGTTAGTATTTTATCTTTCATTTTGATGGAATTTACCATAAGTCATTCCAAACAACAAATGTTTTCTCCCAGTTTTTGCTTATAAAAATGTCGGTTGCTATGACAACAGCAACAAAAAAACCCTGCCCTTGATCATATGGCAGAGCTTGCTGAAGAACAAGAAGCAACTAGCTGGTTCAGACATAGCCCTAACCCCACAGACATGCCTAACAAGGAAAACAAGAAACGGGGGCAATATTTTATTCAAAACAAAAAAAGTGAAAGTTGAGGAAGCATTTGCTTCTAGTAGGAGAAAAGCTGTGGCTAGAGAATTTAAATAAACCACTTCCTCTTGTTATATATTGTTTGGAGAATGGGATCTGCTTTTTCTCCTTTTTTTCTTATTCTATCACAAAGATACTAAAAGGATTTGGGCCCCAGACTCAGGTCAGTTCTCTCCACTTCCAACTCACCTTGATATTAGGATAGGATCATGCCCTTAACCATCATGCACAGAGAGAAGACCCAGGGACCCTGCCTCTGGGGTCTATAATATTGAGTTGCTCCCTCTAGGGTCAAGGATCCCTGGTGATGCTGTGGTGATTAGCAGCCTTTGACTGCTAATCGAAAGGTCAGTGGTTTGAGCCAACCAGCCACTCCACTCAGTGGGAAAAGATGAGATAGTCTGCTTCTGTAAAGATTAGAGCCTTGGCAGGACCATGGTTGCAGGGGACATCAAATTCAATTGGCATTACATACTACACAAAAACATTGTTCTACATCCACCTTTGGTGAGTAGCAACTGGGGTCTTAAAAGCTTGCAAGTGGTAGATGCAAAGATGAGTCTCTCCTCATCCAGAACAAAGAATGAAGAAAACCAAAGATGCATGGAAACAATTAGTCCAAGGGTCTGGTTAGACCATGCAATCCTCAGCCTATATGACCATGAGACTAGAAGAACTAGAGGGTGTCCGGCTACCATTGTCATCCACTTGGAGGGGAATCTGTATAGGAGATCCTAGATAGAGTGGGAGAATAATGTGGAACAAAGCTAAAAATTATTTAAGAAAAAAAAAAAAAAGATTTGCTGGTCTCATAAGGCCTTGTGAGACCGCTGAGACAATGGCCCCTAGTTACCTTTCAGGTTTGGAACTGAACTCACTCCTATGGCTTCCAGTCAAACAACAGACAGGCATATGGGGTGAACATTTACATCAAGAAGATACACTCCTTGGAGTGATCAGTCGTGGAAGAACAGAAGGGCAGTGTTTGCACAGGGTGACAGCTCAGTGGGGCGGGAGGGCATGGGAGGGAAGGACACAGGGAAGAGGTAACTCAGGGAGGAAGTGGGAAGAGAGCTGTTACATTGTGGGGAATTGCAGTTGATGTCATGAAACAAAAGTCGATGCTGTATGGAAAACAAATTTGCTACGTAAACTTTCACCCAAATCACACAGACACCCACACAAAGATTAGAGCCTTGGGGCAGTTCTACTCTGTCCTGCAGGGTCATTATGAGTGGGAATGCACCCCATGGCAGGCAGTGGGTTTGGTTTGTTTTCTGATCCAGTCATCTCACATCTATGGAGAAAGAGAGACATGGCTACAGGACTCCTCACAATCCTGGGAAACCCCCAAATCCTTCAGTCTGGCTTTGAAAAGCATTCTGCAACAGAAGCACTTTCCTAAGTGTATTTTACATTGACCAATATAAAAATGAATCTAGTCTTTGAGCATACACAGGACCAGGAATGTCGGGGAAGTAGGTGGGAAGTGACTGCTGGCAGCTCAGGCAGGAGAACCTTTTCTTCCCATTCCTCAGCATTCATTCCTTCTCAGAGAAACACTATTCATTCAGTAAACACTGATTGTCTACTGAAAGCCAGGCTCTGTGCTGGTCCTGGAGATGTAATGAGTAAAACCAGACATTGTCCCTACCCTGTTGGAGGTGACTTCTAATTTAATGTTGTTGTTGTTGTTGTTGTGTGCCGTCGAGTCGGCCCCGACTCATAGCGACCCCTCCTTGGGTTTCCGAGGCAGTATCACTACAGAAGTAGGATTGCCCAACCTTCCTTCTGAGGAGTGGCTGGTGGGTTTGAACCGCCAGCCTTCTGGTTAGGAGATGGAATTAAATAATCACAGAAATATATGATTACAATTTGAGAGGAGGAATGTTAAGGTGAATGATGTGATGTGATGATATAAATGGGATTTAGGGGTCCAGGTAAGGCATCTCTGAGGATGTGACATTTATACTGGAACTAATAGAAGTAATAGTGGTGAGGAAAAGGGTGTTCAAGAGCGGGAAAGTCTTGCTCATTTAAGAGCTAAAAGGAAAGCCTGCCAGGAGCACACAGACTAGACTGGTTACAGTAAAGGTCAGCACTGCTCTCTTTAGGAATATGGACTGTATCATAATGATCAAGAGGAAGCTATTAAAGGCAGGGCCATGATCAAGTTTGCCTTGTGGCAAGATCATCCTGATGCTCTATAATTAACAGACTGGGTAAAGTCAACTAGGAAAGAGGCTGTTGCAGTGGTCCAAGAAGAGGCACTGGCTGCTTAGATGGTGGCAGTGGAGCCATGGAAATGTAGGACAGAGTTTTGTGGAGGTGGAGCTGACAGGACTTGGTGAACTGAATGTGGGGGCAAAGAAGTCTACACATGGGCACCATCAGGAACATTAAGCACAATAATCAAAGATAATTTACCAGGAGCAATCTACTTCCATAGAGATGCCACCTCGGAAACTCAAGGAGGGGTCGCCATGAGTCGGATTCAACTCAACGGCAGTGACCTTGGTTTTCGGTTTGGACTATATGAGGGCTCTCAGGTGAAGGGGCAAGTGGGGGCAAAAGTCCAAACCACACTCAGCCTGGGGAATGGGATCTGCTTTCTCTCTTTTTTTCTTGCTTTATTTATCACAAAGATCCTAAAAGGATTTGGGTTCCAGACTCGGGTCACTTCTACTGCCAACTCACCTTGATATCAGGGTGGTGCTGTGTCCACACAGAAGAGTGCCTTTTCTACTGGTTATTCACAGAAAGATACTGTATGCTCACCAAGCTTTGTGTCTGGCGACCTTGACTGCACATTTACATTTGTTGAGAAAGCTACCAGGAGACCCTGTGGGGATTATGGATGTAGATTTAGTCCCATTACTTCCAGAATGTAAGACTCAGTCTGTCCCATAGAACTACCATACTTAGAACTGCTGCAATCTGACCAAAATTCCTGGTTGCTGAAGCACCCAGCAGACTCTGACAAATTATGGAGCCAACACCCCCCTTTGGTGATAATTCATCAATATATTTAAAATAGTTCCTTTCTGCAGCAAGGACTCTCTTTCTAGAGGTATCCTTGGTTTCCTATGATACTCTCAGAACAATAAAGTATAAAATGATGATAAATGAGGTTAGTTGCTATAATCACTCTGTAGGTGATCTGGACATTGCTGCAACATCAGCCAAGGCAGCCAGTGTTTTATGTTAAGGGCCTCAGCTGTGAGGGGCTCATGGGAATCCCTGAAGTCAAGCTGGAGGTCTGGAGGGAGCACAAGGCAGCACCAAGTCAGTACAAGAACCTGCCCAAACAGCAGAGTGACTCCAGGAAGCACTAGGAAGAGCCAGGGGCAGCCCAGAGATACTGGACAGAATTACCGTGCTTTGCGTAACACAACCCCATGATCTGGTTAAAGCATTCGGCTGTTTACCAAAAGGTCAGTGGTTCAAACACACCAGCCACTCTGTGGGAGAAAGATGCGGCCATCTGCTTCGGTAAAGATTTACAGCCTTGGAAATCCTGTGGGGCAGTTCCACTATGTCCTGTAGGGGTCACTCCGAGTTGGAATCAACTTGACGGCAGTGGTTTGGTATTCTGGATTCGCACAGCACCACGTTCATTTCCACTCACAAAACAAAGCTACTTTCCCAGCCCAAAGGAGAAGCCCATCTTAGATCTCACTCCAGGGCTCCACTTCTCTAGTTCTGTTGTTGGCCCTTATAATCTAGAGGCCACCTACCCCACCAGCTTGAAATTCCATGACATTTTCACAAAGGGGAGAGGTGACTTTGAACAAGTCTACCTCCACATTCACCCTTTTCCTTCCCATTCCCAAAAAGCTATAATGTACAATATCCCTGTTTCAATAGGGGGAATAGAACAGTTCTGTTCAGTTTACTTTTGGCCACTCAATCTTACTGAGCCCCCACTTCGCCACAGTCCAACTCAGGTCCAAAATCTCCATCAGGCCAACCAGATACAGTGGAAGTAGCCCCTTAACCAAAGGCCAGCCTGAGGGTGCATTTACTTTTGCCCCCTTCCTTTCGAATCCTTGGGGGTTCCTCCAAACTGCTTTCTTTGAGCTTCACTTTTTGATGACTAATTCTCTGTCCTCACCTTATCTCTGCATTTCCTTTTCTTCAGGACAAGTGTGGCAGCAGAGCTCCAAATTTTACACTCCCCACCCCCAAATGTAGGACTGTTTTCAGGGAGGAGGTCCTCTCCTCTCTTCACACCTGTTAAGAGTAATAGAACTTAACCTGAAAGTCAGGGTCAAAAAAATTGAAGCTGGTTTCACTACTCCAGGCCATGTAAAAGAACCCTAACACTCAACATATTAAAACAAGATTTTGGCAGTTTTCTTGTTGAAAAAGTTGAAATATACTGCTATTAAGTTTGTGTATGCCAAAGTCCTCTGTCTTTGAAGGTGGTACTGTCATTGAGTCAATTCCAACTCATGTGACAAAACAGAACCACGTCCTAGGGTTTCATTGGCTGCAATCTTTAAGGAGACAGACTGCCAGGTCTTTCTCCTGAGAACTACCGGATGGTTCAAACCACCAGTCCTTTAGTTAGCAGCTGAATGAGTAACTGCGTCTGTGGAGTAGTTTCCAGGCTGACATACTGCTGGGTCTACAGCATTAACTACATACTGCATTTTTAATTCAAGCCAGAATATTGTGTTATGAACTCGGCAAAGGGCATTTTTCATTTGAAAACTGCACCACCCACAGGTCACAAAACTATGTAGTGTATGATGTCAATTTTTTAGGCATATATACATTCACATAGTGTGTATGCATGTGGGTGTCTCTCTCTCTCTCTCTCTCTATATATATATATATGCTTTGAGAAAGAAATGGAAAAAAAATCAGTTTTACTTTCTTGTGTTTCCTAAATTATCTACCCTGAACATGTGCTACTTACATCAACAGTAGGGAGAAATTATACTGGATACCGACACTAACATTTTAAAAACCTATATAACATTCAAACTTCTCATTTGTTTTACAAAGTCCTCTACCATGTCTTCATTTTCATTATACCCACGTTCATCCACTTATGGACAAGTATGATGTTTTCTGTCCACTGTAGCTTCCAGATCTCCGTTGACGATTCTTCTCAAGCACCTCTCAACCCAAGACTTCATGACTTCTGGAAACTCTTCAGACTGTCACCAATGGTTAATCCCATGTTTAACAAGTACCAACAATGTGTGTATAACTGCTTCTTTGTCTGATTACATGACTGTGCTCTGGCTGTTGAGGGCACACACCTGTTCAGTAGGCATAAGGATTTAGCTCTTTTGTGAAAAATATTCAAACATTTTTTTCTCCAAAAGATCACCAAGCCAAACATTTGGCCATGTTTTTATTTACTACATATACTATAAACATATACAATACATGCTACAAAAAAAAAAAACCAAAACATTTTTTTTTAAATTTAACTGTCAAGAAAGTGTATAGTGTTATAATACAATGGCACATGTTCATATTTATTTCAAATTGGTTTGCTTATCACCCATTTCAAACCATTAATAGTGAAATGTTACTTGAGGATAATTAAAAATTATCTATTTGCATTATTAACAATAAACAATTCCAACAAATTAATAAGAATTAACCATGTCAAATATTAGTATCCAAAAAACAGGCTTTTGCAGAAATGATTATATAAAATATAGCAGCCAATTTCAGTTTACTTTGCTCTGTGACAATGTACATATGCACTTGAATAGGATTCTAGTATTTGCTTGTGGAAGATACTTGTAAGTCCTTTGATTTCTTGAGGTCCAACAACTGCCACACACAGCCAAATCCAACCCAACAGTTCATGTAATGGCTCTGGACAAGTGATTATTAAGAAATTCTGATATTTTGGCTAGAGTTGTATGTTCCACTAGTATTACAAAGGATGAAAACAAACATTACAAGCCAATAACAAAGTCAAAGGCAAAAGCAAATACAAACATCCAAATCAGCTGTGACAAGGTTTTTCTAATATTTTAGATGCCATACTTTCAGGAAAACAAGATTTAATGTGTATTTGGATTGTACAGTATCTATGCTCTAACTGAAAATTTAACAGAGCAAGCCAGATGGAATTAAGTCTAGTATCGTAATTCTGTTCCGTCAACATTACCGAGCACCCACTGTGTGCATAGCACTGTGCTAATGTTTTAAAGGTTGAGTACTAATGTCTCTATCAAGCATTACCTTAGTGTGAGGTAAAAAATATATTAAATAGGCGTCATTAGTTTGCTTGCGGTAATTTATATACTCCTGTGCCAGCTGGCTTCCCAGTGCCATATGATGCACTTCTGCACTTCCCTCATTCACTCACACAGACATATGCACACAGAGTGTGTGCCAGCATTGTGCTAGTCACTGGGATACCATGATTTGGTACATGTTCAAAGAATGCAAAATGGTATCAACCTATGCAAAACGATTAGAAAGGTACACTATTTTTCTAAAATGAGGTCCAAAGCAAAACGTAAGGTATCTCTATGGTCATACCACACCACAGAGCAGTAAGTGCCTTTCTAGACTAGCAACTACCTTTGAAAGATTTATGTTGTAGTCTAAATAGCCTAGATCATTTCTGGTCTCAGAAGTCTATTCTTTGGAGCACCTGACCCCATATAAACCATTCCATGCTTAAAAGGGTTGTAAACTAAACCTGAACATAAGCCAAAAAATGAAGGCAGTTTATAATGTAATGTATTTCCAGCACTCTTCTGGCCATGTGAAATGAATAATATATTAGTAATTCATGACTGATTTAGACATTTTTCAAAGCTCTAACCCTACCCCCATATTCATGTAATTCTAACTTGACTTTTATACAAGTTGCACATAAAGCAGAGGGCAGAATTTGGCCCCAAAACCTTCTCTGGAATATTGATTGGTCCTTCCACTCCAAGTGGAATCTAAGAATTCCAAAAGTCCTCTATTAGGATACTGGCACTCAGGAGAAATGGCCCTGCTGGATCCAGTCAGCCAGGAGGCTAACTTCTGTAGCAGTGTGAACCTACTATGACCCCTTGGGGGAAGGCAGAGAGCTGAACATTTGGCTGTCCGCTTAGTGAATCCAATACTGGCTTAAAGCTATGCACTGAGTAAAGTGCTCTGTGTATCCTGCTTTTCATCTGGAATAAAAATATACACTTATCTCAAGAGTTAACCTACTGGTAGGTTTTGGGAAAAAGGATGTCAAAGGTTGAAAGAATCCCAAGAAAAAGTATGAAGCATTGACTAGGAAGGAAGACAAATGCCTCTAGTAGTGTCCTCAGAATTCTCAGGATTTGAAATGTCAGAATGAGTCATACAATAGTCATGTTCTATAAATGAAAAAGCAATCCCATTGGGTACTATTCACACGGTGCATGATTACTTCATGGGGGTGGAAGGGAACAGTCTATTGCCATTTGATAGTATGGTTTCAGAATGAAAAAAACCATCGAGTCTATCAGGGTAAGCAGTAACACTCCTCGCCTGGTTTTCCACAGGTTGGTTTGCATTGCCTCAGAGAAAGGAGATGAGAACACCATTTCCCTCTGATACACAACAGGCATAACCATGACCACCTAAAACTGCCAATTCAGAAGTGAATACACAGCCCTCCAGATTCGTACCCTGAACATGGTGAATTAGACTAGGAATGAAGTAGTTCAGTCTAAAAAAGATCACAGGTAACAGAATGCTTATATAAACTAGACTGCTCTTGACATCTGTAAGAAAACTGTATAGATGGCAGTTGGGGAGGGGGGGGAGATTGTTCTCATGTGTCAGCAAAACTGTTTGTTGAGCTATACTCAGCTGAAGTCCTCATCGGGATTCTGTTGATCCAGCAGACGGACATGTGTGAATGGGAAGTGACCTCGTTTGCCATTACACTCCCCTTCCCACTGACCACTCACATTAATCTTCGTAACCTTTACCAGCTCACCGACCTGCAGGAGGAGAATAAGGAGAGCACTTTATTTCCAGTTCAGAATGCAACCTGAAAAACTCCATTCTCTGGTTAGGCATACCCTGCCCACGTGATTGCTCTAGGGCTGACATTACAGAAATGGCTATTCGCTGCCTCCCCAGCCCCAGCCACCAGACCAGTTACTTGCGGTTAAGCAGGCAGAAGTGTTTTTAGCAGTGCAGAAAAACAAAGGACAGACGCAGTAGAAAAGATCCTAGAAAATGGTACCTTTTTGGAAGTTTCCAGTGTGTCTGGATGGACAATAACCCCAACTAGAGAGAGCTAGTGTTCTTTTTCTTTGCACCCACCACTCTCAACTTCTTGCCTGCACCATAGGTCCTGGCCTAGGGCAAGGGGCCTGCTCTCAATGGCATATAGTAGTGGCACAATCCCCCAGCCAACTTTGGTATACACACTGTTTGCTACTACTTGCATAGCAGAAAGCCACCATGGGAAATAGACTTTTTTTGGTCCTAGAAAATGAAATGTTCCATCACCTTCCCAACAAGGCAAGCCTTTTCCCACATGGGCAGGAATAGTCCAAAATTCTAAATTCTTTCAGCTCCCTCCTAGCCCTATTCCCTACTATGTCTGATGTATGGCAGAACTTGTTGTTCCCTCAATGCTACTTGGCACTTACTTATTACGCAGTGAGGGGACAAAAAATCCCTGTTTTTGCTTCTGTTTAGAAAAACCTTCCTATAAGAACTTCGAATACAAAGTTTTGGCAATATAGGGATACGACTCTACCTTGCTATGAATGAAGTCTCTGACAAAGTCAGTCTGATGAACAGATTCACCACTGTGGCTAAATACTGAACAATGGTGGGATAAGGCCCCAGATGAGATTGCACTAGGGAACTTTCTGACCTTCTTTCAATCATCAACATCCGAGTTCTGTGTATACAAGCATAACTGTTCATCTTGTTTTATTAAATTAATAAACACTTATACTAATCTATAGTACTGTAGAGAGAATTTTATATAAATTATTTCCTAATCCTCATAATAGTCCTGCAAGACAGGAATTGTTCTCATTTTATAGATCGAGAAAACAGGTTCAGGGTGATTACAGGATATAACTAAGATCATACAGCCAGAAATTCAAGCCCGATTCAGAAGAAGACATGGAACGAGGGATATCATTGCTGACGTCAGATGGATCCTGGCTGGAAGAAAAGAGTATCAGA
>NW_006921629.1:10170871-10193447 GCF_000298275.1 Orycteropus afer afer
ACACTTAATCGTGCTCATGCAGAACCTGTACATAGACGAAGAGGCAGTGGGTAAGAACAGAACAAGCGATGCTGAACAGAACAAAGGATACTGCATGGCTTAAAATCAGGAAACATCTGCATCAAGGTTGTATCCTTTCACTATACTTATTCAACCTGTGTGCTCAGCAAATGATGAAAGAAGCTGAACCATACGAAAAAGAATGCAGCATCAGGATTGGAGGAAGACCCATTAACAACCTGTGATATGCAGATGACACTACTTTGCTTAGAGCACTTACTGATGAAGGTCAAAGACTACAGCCTGCAGTATAGATTATTATACCTCAATATAATGTAGTGCCTAAGGCATCTGACAGCTAACCTGAAGGCTAGTGGTTCAAACCCACCACCTACTCCTTGGAAAGAAGACCAGATAATCTACTTCCGTAGAGATACTACCTCAGGAACCCAAGGAAGGGTTTCTATGAGTCAGAATCTACTCGATGGCAATGAGTTTTTTTTTAGGGGGGTTATAAAGAAACCAAAAATCCTCACAACTAGACCAATAAACAACATAATGATAAACGGAGAAAGATTTAAGTTGTCAAGGATTTCATTTTACCTCAATCCACAATCAACACCCATGGAAGCATCATTCAAGAAATCAATGCACTCTATGTACTAGGTAAATCTGTTGCAAAAGATATCTTTAAAGTGCTAAAACGCAAAGATGTGCCCTTGAGGACTAAGGTGTGCCAGACCCAAGCTATGGTGTTTTCAATCACCTCATCTGTACATAAAAGCTGGACAACTAATAACCAACTCAGCACCAAGCCCTGGGTCTCCTCTAGAACTGACTTCATCTCACTCACTGAGGAAACAATTCCTTTATTGGCTTGTCTATAATTTCCTAAGAAACTATCTGAAAACCAGATGCCTTAAGTGGTGGTGGGAGCTCTGGTGGCACAGTGCCTAAGGCATTTGACTGCTAACCAGAAGGCTGGTGGTTCAAACCCACCAGCCAATCCTCAGAAGGAAAACTGGGCAACCTACTTCCGTAGTGATACTGCCTTGGAAACCCAAGTAGGGGTCGCTATGAGTCAGATCTGACTCGACAACAGTGAGTCTGGTTTTTGGTTTGGTAAAGTGGTGGTGTGGTTATTGATGCATTTGAATTATGATGGTAGCAAATACTGAATATACCATGGACTGCAAGAACAAACAAACAACTTTGTTGGAAAAAGTACAGCTAGAATGCTCCCTGGAAGCAAGGATGGATAAACTTCATCTTACATACTTCAGATATA
This sequence comes from Orycteropus afer afer, assembly GCF_000298275.1. Taxonomy (NCBI): domain Eukaryota; kingdom Metazoa; phylum Chordata; class Mammalia; order Tubulidentata; family Orycteropodidae; genus Orycteropus; species Orycteropus afer. The sequence continues at coordinate 10,172,160 of NW_006921629.1, forward strand.
TTATCAAGAAGGACCAGTCCCTGGAGAAGGGCATCATGCTTGGTGAAGCAGAGGGTCAGCGAACAAGAGGAAGACCCTCAAGGAAACGGACTGATGGGCTCCAACAGCAACAATTGTAGAGAATGGCACAGACCAGGCACTGTTTTCTTCTGTTGTACACAGAGTGGCTAGGAGTCAGAACTGACTCGATGGCACCGAACGCAGCCAGTAGCAGGGCTGGAATTTGAGCCCAGAAACCATCTGGCTCCAAAACCTATTTATGTTCTTTCTACTGTATCAAGAACTTTCAAACTCTTAGGGCCTTAAGAGTTCCCTGCGGATGTCTCTAGGCCAACTATTGGCAAAAAACAACTCAACACCAGGCTCAGGGTCTCCTCTAGTACCAGCTTCATCTCAGTCACTGAAGAAACAAGTTGCTTATTGGTTTGTCCGTAATTTCCTAAGGAACCATTTAGGCTATTGCCTAAAGTGGTAGTGTAGTTTCTAAGGCACTTGACTGCTAACCAGAAGGCTGGTGGTTCAAACCCACCAGCCACTCCTTGGAAGATGGGGCAATCTACTTCCGTAGTGATACTGCCTCGGAAACTCCAGGAGGGGTCACTATGAGTCAGATCTGACTCGACGGCAGTGGGCTGGGCAAAGTGGTGGTGTGGCTCTAGGATGCTGGAAACAGAAACTACAGACTACTAGACAAGGGATAAGCAAAATACAGATAATGAGAAAAAATTGCAGTTTGATCTGCAGTAATGTGAAGATTGAGGCCGACAGTGGAGAAGGAAGGATGATACTGCATTCCCATCCTTGCAAGGAGACCCAGTCTCTGTCAGATACTAGTGCCAGGGTGCTAATGTTTATTCTCAGCAATTTTCCAATTCATAATTCCTGACATCCAAGTAGACCAATGATGACAAGCAAAGATCATAGTCTCTGGGGAGGGAAAGACCAGGACATCAAGTCAAGTTTTGCTTACTAGCAAAAACAGTCTAAAGGGTTTCTTCTTTTATCTTCAATCTGTTCTCAGACTTTATCTCACTTGCTTCCTTGCTACTAAAACTCTTGCAGTAATGCAAGAAAACTCAAAACTAGCCCTGTAACATGTGACTACTCCTTAGGGAATTCACCTTAATGACACATCAGCTACCCTTAACTCCCCAACCTTCACACTCACACACACACACACGTATATGTCCTTGCAATCAATGCTGGAAGTCACTTGCTATGTTAAGGTCAATTACATTACGTGCACTTCTTTCCCCCATTTTTAGTATTTGTTTGTATTATATGTTAAATACTCATGCCATTAAAAAAAAAAAGTTACCAAGTCAATTCTGACTCATGGCACCCCCATGCGTGTCAGAGCAGAACTGTGCTCCATAGGGTTTCCAATAGCTGATTTTTCAAAAGAAGCTTGCCAAGCCTCTCTTCCAAGGTGCCTGTGGGTGGACTTGAACCCCCAACCTTTTGGTTAGTAGTCAAATGTGCTAATCATTTATACCACCTGGGGACTCCACTCACATCATACAAAGTGCTATTCTGATAGTTGGACCCAGAATACCGTAAGCTCTTAACCTTAAGAAAAAGAAGATGTGCATGTTCATGTCAAATAATTAAATTGCCACTCACGTTAAGGTCCCCTCCAGATAGGGACTAAAGGGCCAGTTTCTTTCAAGAAATTGGTCTGATTACATCAAGTCTGTCAGATGCCTGCGAAAATCTCTAATATCTTCCATAAATAAATAAATAATTTTATTGACATTAAAAACATACAAGGAATATAAGGGAACCTTCTGAAATGCTGGAAATATTCTATACTTTCATTTAAGTGGTGACCACACAGATGTACTCACATATAAAAACTCAAGATGTATACTTAAGATTAATGTATTTTACCAAATGATCTTATATCTCAAATACAGAAGTGAAAAGAAATGGATGTGTATAATATTTTGTATAGCCTTCCTAGGTGTTTTGCAGAAGATAAGTTCTTCAGGACATCTAGTTCACCATTTCACTAATGCCAAAATCTAGGTTTACTTTAAACATATTACCTCTTTTATTTCTATTTTACATTGTCGTTATTCTTTCTCTGTGTATGTGCGGCTATTCTTAAGTGCTCAAAGTACAGTCTCAAATCACATCCCACAGAGGTCTAAGAAGGGAAAGGTAGGTTGAAACATGGACTAGCCCAGTTCCTTGCTGTTACCAGTACTATAGAACCACACTAACTTCTCCAAAAGCAGGATAATACCTGCTGACATGACCCAGCCCATTTTTCTTTAAGGTTTTAAAGGAAGAAATGGGTAGATTCCTGTCAGGCAAGATTTTACTAACGGGGAGGAACTGTCTAAAATTAGACTTTTGGACAATAACAGAGACATCATAGACTCCTTTGGTTTTACTCTACAGAGGAAAGCTCAGGAAAACCATACTGTACTCTGAAATATATATATATATATTTTTTTTTTAATTGATTAGGTTCTTGGCAGAGAGGTCCAAAGGTCGGGAGTGTGTGTGTGAAATAAAGACTATGCCATGATTCTGGAACAACTGGTTTTTAAATGGATGAAACAGAAAAGTTGTAAGCAGTCAAAGGAGAAAATAAACCTGTCCAAAGTGACCATGACATGCAAAAACTCCAAGGAAGATCCTATGGAGTCTTTTTCCCGAAATGTTTAAACCACATGAGAACCCCTGGGATGAAGAGATGAGTTCCAAAAGCAACATGATTAAACTTAGGAGACCAGAGCTACCTGTGATACAAGAGGCACTAGCTCTTTAACTTTGGAAGAAAAGGTGGCTGTCAACCTGAGGATGGGGATGGAGGGAGAGAGACTGCAGGGAAAGGGCCAGTGTTAGAACATGGTGCTCCAGTCACCAGCATAATTCTCTAGTTTAGGAACAAAGCAGCCACTAAGGTGCCTACGAGGTAAGAACTCACTAAAGCATTCTTGAAGGTAGATTAGGTAGATGAAGGGGAAGCATATAGATTTCAAACACAAAATAAAACAGAATACTTGCTCCAGGAATGTTACAATCTTAAAATGCAAAGGAATGTTCTAATCAGTAAATGCAGTAATAAAAGTAGTTCTATTGTTCCATGTATAGAGTTGGCAGACAATGTTTCCACAAGTGTATTTGTATGTCCTGTAAGAATTCCCAAGTATATAGTAGAGCTGACAAAGGACAAGGCTGTAGTCATTTCTTGGCCACAGCCAGCTACCCGCAGGGAGCAAGTAGTTGGACCTGTGGGCCATGGTCACAGGGGACATCAAGCTCAATTGGTATAATAGACTACACAAAAACATTGTTCCACATCCTACACTGGTGAGTAGCGACTGGGATCTTAAAAGCTTGCAAGCGGCCATCTAGATGCAATGATAGGTCTCTCCTCATGCAGAGCAAAGAAGAATCAAGAAAACCAAAGATGCATGGAAACAATTAGTCCAAGCAATTGGTACACCATGCGATCCTCAGCCTATACAACTATGAGACCAGAAGAACTAGATGGTGCCCGGCTACCACTGTCAACCACTCGGAGGGGAATCTATGTAGGAGATACTGGATAGAGTAGGAGAACAAGGTGAAACAAAACTCAAAATTATTTAAAAAAAAAGGGGGGGGGCGATCAGGTATGTTGGTCCGATAGAGCCTGATGGAACCACTGAGACTATGGCCCCTAGCAGCCTTTCAGGTCTGGAATTGAACCCACACCTGGGCATTCCAGCCAAACAAAAAACAGGCATATGAGCTGAACATTTACATTAGGTAGATACACTCCTTAGAGAGAACAATCATGGGAGAATAAAAGGGAGACAGCCAGGGGGAGGGCAGGAGTGCATGGGAGGGAAGGACACAGGGAAGAGGTAACTGGGGAGGAAGTAGGAGGGAAGCTGTTGTACTGTGGTAAACTATAGTCAATGTCATGAGACAAAGAGTATGTGAACTGCTGTATGGAAAATGATTTCGCTCTGTAAACTTTCACCTAAATCACAGTAAAAATTTAAAATAATAATAAAGCAGTTCTATTGTTACCAATTTCAAAGTTCAAGTTATAAAATGAGGGGAAAAAAAAAAACCCTAATGTGCATACAATGAACTAGACTTTATAAAGGACTTGAAATACTACAAAGTAATTAAACTTTTCTCTTTATGAGACAGACCTCATAAATATCTCCTAAAGGAAAAAGACAGTGATGATTCTTAAACCACTCAGGAACTGATTTCATGTCCAGTCCGTCACTTGGCCCCCTAATCCCATACCACAACCTTAGGAGCAAGTCTGAACGTCAATCAGAGAACCATTTGCAAAGTGGCTGAATGTGGTTACTTTTGTTTCTTTGGTCCCAGGGAATATGATGAACTCTGGCTGCTTCCCTAGTGCTCTGTAGTTCCCAAAGCCAATCATGATTCTGGTGCAGATGTAGTCAAGTCTAGAATTGGTTTTAGGAGAAAGATTAGCCAGCTGATCTTCACCAATGATTTCCAGTGATAATGGGAAAGAAATTGGAAACCAAATGACATCACTTTTTGGTATTCACTATACAAGAGACAGTAAGGAGCTGTTTGACCTCGTTTGCCAGCTTAACCACAGGTGGCTGCTGTTCTAGTTTCTGACCCTAACAGGAAAGACATCAACAATTGCCATATTCAGCATTTCTTTGATCCAGGCTTGCTGCAGGGTGCCAGCGAATGCAAGGCAAAAAACATAAACCAAACCAAAAAAACCTAACTTGTTGCCGTTGAGTTAATTCAGACTCATAACAACTCTACAGAATAAAGTAGAACTGCCCCATAGGGTTTCCAAGGCTATAAATCTTTACAGAAGCAGACCGCATCTTTCTCCCAAAGTGGCTGGGAGGTTTGAACCGATAACCTATTGGTTAGCAGCCAAATGCTTAATCATTGTACCACCAAGACTCCTTGAAAACATACAAATTCATAAGCAAAACCAGAGAAAAGCATACACAGATGCACTAAAGGGGCCTTATCTTCAAACATTTTCAAATACACATTAGTAAATATTTCAAGATTTAGCTGGAGGTTAGAAAAGTAAGAAAACTAAAGCAATTATTACCGAGATCATCTTTAAACCTTAAAACAAAAATATCTTCTGCAGCCTTCTTTAAACCAAACAATAGTTTAGTTTAACTAGTCAAGACTGTCTGCCCTGAGCACTGTGCTCCATTAAGATCTATCTGCATGGGATCAAACTGACAACAGCAACTCCAAAGACTAGACAGGAAATTTAGGGGGCAGTGAATTTATGTTAACAAGGGAAAAACAATTTGGAAAAGGAGGGTGAGAAGAGTGGCACAACTTGAAGAAGGTAATCACTGTCACTGAAATTATACATACAGAGATTGAATTGGTTTATGTTCTGCTGTGTATATTCTCAAGAACAAAACAAAACAAAAAAACCTAAAGCAATCTAAGGCAAGGGTCACCAAATTATGGCCCACGAGTCACTCCAGCTTGTCGTCTGCTTTTAGAACTAGTTTTACCGAAACACATCATGTTCATCTGTTTGTGTCTTGCCTATGGTTGCTTCCTCACTACTTTGACAGAGTTGACTGGTTGTGACAAGAGACCATATGGACCACAAACTGGAAATATTTCCTATCTGGCCCTTTACAGAGTAAGTGTGCAGACCCTTGATCAAAAGAGTAAGCAATGTTTACAGCCCATTTACAGACTTTCATTGAAAGGAGACAAGTGCGGACAATTCATTTATAATGAGTCACGTGCCCTAGAGATGCACTGAAGTGGGCACAGTGAGGTACTGGTGGAAAGCTGCAGGTCTCTGAGGCTTAACTGCTAGGCTCAGTGAAGAGAAAAAGCATCTCACAAAATTCTGGGGAACAGACCTTTCCCTGGTTCTAGTCCAACTTAGAAAAGATTTTCTCTCACTCAACAACTGATGATGTCTGAAACGGAGCTCCCCAACATCCCTGGTAAGAGGTGAAGAGGTAACCACACTTAGTACATTTTAAATAATTTTCTAAAAATGAATACAATGGACCAGACCTGAGGTTCCCAAACTGTACAGTGCCATGGGATTACAATGAACTCACTGGACCTCCACAAAGTATTTAAATTTTGGGGGAAACATATCAACAGTCGACATCTGTGATACCATGTGAACTACTAGCTCAAGATAGTTGACAATTTCAACACTGGATCATGCTACATTACTTTAAAGATGTCATATTTTTGCAAAAGTGGGTTTTGGTGATGATGCAATAAAAAGCACGTACTTCACAAATAAATGTGGAATGGGAAATGAAGGGTGTCAGTGTTCAACTTGCAACAAGCTTTGAGAAACTGCTCAGTGTCTAACAGGTGTCACATCTCATTAGTTAAAGTTTTCTCCTTTGACAGGATGCAGTCTTACAACTTTCCTATCATAACAACAACAACAACAACATCACTTATTTTAGTGAAAAAATACTTGAGTTTTCCATTTCTGACAGGATTCTACCTTAAACAAATTCCAGTTTTCATAGGTTTTACCGTACTTAAATTGTTCGGACTTACTTACCTAATAAATGGAACTGTTGAGTATTTCTTTTAGCCTAGGATCACTGTGAAAAATTACTGAGACACTAGGGTGCTGTAACCAAAAAAGATTAGAACCTCTGGACTGCAATGCTGTGACTGATAGTGAGTTCCCTAAAAGGAGAGAGATTCAAGCTGATGTTTAAAGATCATCCATAAAGATACCAGAGGGTCTTGCCTTCAACTGCCTGAGAGGTTGGACCAGTTTCCTGAAATATCTTCCCACTATGACTTGAAATGAAGGTGGAAGGGAGAGGGAAAGTGAACAAATGTCCCAATGAACAGTACAGAAACATATAGCTGTAACAATTCCAGAAAAAGAAAAACTGGACAAATCAGGGACTCGCTATGCATGTCCTTATACTTCCCAATCTCACTTTTTTCTCTGTGCTCCAATTTTCCATACACAGGTCACAAGTCCTTAACAAACAGGTTTCCTAGAGCTCCACATGGGAAGATATGGATTTGATGTAGTTATTGCTGTGTACAATCAAAGATCCAAAGCACTTTACATTTTCTCTCCTCATGCCCTGAAGAACAGGTCCAAGCTTGAGAACACTCAAGACACTCCGTGGTTACTCTGAAGTGCTCTCATCTACCAAAAGCAAAAGGCCAGGCTGAATCAGAGAGTGGAAGGTTACATCATTAGCACATTTAGAGAAAATTTCACTGTCCTAATTGAGAACCCAGAAATGGATCCACTGACCTGTGGTCAGCTGATTTTTTTACAAAGGGCTGAAATCCATTATATGGTGAAGAAATTGTTTCTTTAACAAATGGTGCTGGCAAAACTGGATATCCATTTGCAGATAAATGAGACAAGATTCATACCTCACACCATACACCAAAACTAAATCCAGATGGATCAAAGACTTAAATATGAAACTGAAGTTCCTCAAGGACAAATAGGGGCAAATTTAGGGGCCCTAATTTATGGCGTAAACAGACTATCAAGCATAACCCAAAATGCACAAACAACAGAAGATAAACTAGATGAATGGGATCTTCTAAAAATTAAATTTGTATGTGCTTCAAAAGACTTCTCCAAAACACTAAAAAGAGAACCTACAGGTTAGAAAAAAATATTAGGCAACAATATATCTGACAAGGGACTTATCTCTAAAATTTACAGAAAACTCTAATACCTCAACAACAAAAAGACAAACAATCCAGTTAAAAAATGGGCAGAAGACATGAATAGATACTTCACCAAACAGGATATTCAGGGGGCCAGCAAACACATGAAGAAATGTTCATGATCATTAGCCATTAGAGAGATGCAAATCAAAACAACAGTGAGATACCATGTGGCCCCACCACTAACAGCAAAATATAACAAGACAGAAAATAACAAATGCTGGCGAGGATGTGCAGAGACTGGGACTCTCATACAATGCTGGTAGGACTGTAAAATGATATAACCACTGTGGAAAGCAGCATGGTGATTCCTTAAAAAGTTGGAATTAGAAATACCATTTGATCCAGCAATCCCATTACTAGGTATATATCCTAAAGAAGTGAGAACGAGGACAAGAACAGATATATGCACACCCATGTTCATCACAGCACTATTTACAATAGCAAAAAGATGGAAACAACCTAGGTGCCCACACAGTGGAGTACTACGTAACACTAAAGAATAATGTAGAACCTGTAAAACACCACTTAACATGGATGAACTTGGAGGACATTATGCTGAGTGAAATAAGTCAATCACAGAAGGACAAATATTGTATTAGTTCATTATTGTAAAAAGTCAAGGAAAGGTTTATGTATGGAAGGAAACTCTTTGTTCATTACCAGGGTGGAAGGGTAGGGAAGGAAACACTGCAAAAAATTTTAAAAAATAAAAGTTAAAGATAATGTGACTGTTCTAGATAGTCTAAACCAAACCCAATCCACTGCCATCCAGCTGATTCTGACTTACAGCAACCCTACAGGATAAAGAACTGTCTTATGGGGTTTCCAAGGCTGTAAATCTTGACGGAAACAGATTGTTTCATCTTTCTCCCCTGGAGCGGCTGGTAGGTTGGAATCACCGACCATTTGGTTAGCAGCCCAACGCTTTAACCACTGTGCCACCATAGCGCCTTCTGAATAGTCTATCTAAAACCAAAAAACTGAACTCACTGCCACTGAGTCATTTCCGACTCAAAGCCACCCCTCCTTGGGTTTCCAAAGTAGACTGCCCAGTCTTCCTTCTGAGGAGTGGCTGGTGGGTTTGAACCACTAGCCTTCTGGTTAGCAGTCAAATACCTTAGGCACTATGCCACCAGAGCTCCTTGAATAGTCTATAGAGGCATAAAATAAACGTTAATACCCAAAATTTTACAAGACATATCACTATAGCAACTACCAAGGAGCCACTAAACAAAAAGTTGGAATTAAAGATCAAAAAATGGTATGTGCCTCTGCACTGGTTCTAATATTACTTCCAGCATTTCTAATTCAAAACATTCAGCATATCTGCATTTGTTTAATGTCTGTTTTCATCAGGAGCTCTAAGATAGAACAGATGGTGTCTATGTTGTTCAATGTCATATTCTCCAAAATTATGGCTGACTAATTGACCCACAGAACTACCGTAGGTTGAAGAATACCTCTACTTTGGTTATTAGCTAGAATTAGTCCCTTACAGCCTTCACCTCTACTAGAGAAATCTGGTGGGTGGGAAAAGAGGAAATAGCTAATAACTTATATTCTAGTGAGACTCTGATCACAGCAAATATATCATCCAGGAAACATCTAAGCATAAGATGAGGGGAAGCAGTTTTTTGAACACTGGTTCTTTTAAGCTTATTTTTTAAAAGCACAGAAACCTTTTCTTCAAAGAAAATCTTACAGAGATCCCAATATATAACATAGTTAAAGGCAGACCTGCTTTAAGTTGAAGCAAGAAAGGGAAACCACAGCCTTGTATACTTAGCTTCTCCCTCTTTCTAGGTATTTCCTGGGAACTCTTGGGACACTGAGAAGCAATCTGAAAATTGCTGGTAAAATATAACCAAGTTACTATCCAATTCTAATTCTAAAATTCAACAATTCTAATTGATCAACACTCTGTTAAAATGTACCTACCTGGTATACACATCTGTATTTATATAGCCAGTCAAACCATGCTTCTCATTTAAATGACAATACGTATCTTTCTCACCAGAATGCTAAGGTCAGAAAAGTAAGTATCTCCTAATCTTACTTCCCAGCCTCATGTAACAGGGACCAGGGATCAGCTCCTTTGAAAAACCAGAGATAGGAAGGGAGTGCTGTGGCTGCTTACACAAACAGTACAACTGAGGATATGCTGCCAATCAAGCCATATAACACCTGTATTGAAGAGAGCAACAGCTCTGATGTAAAACAAAAGGCAACACAGATTGGATTCGGTATGGTAAAAAGGGCATCACAGCTCCACTTTCAACTGGTTTGGACAACTCATTCAAACCTCTCTAAATATGAGATTTCTTCTCATATACCAGATAAGAATATCTAACATGTCCTTTCCAACTCTTGAATTCTATGATGCTAAATTAATACTGTTTTTTTTTAAGTACATAAGAAAAATTGTTTTAAAGCTATCACTTGGGGCATTTGCTCTAAATTGCGAGACACCGTCTTCAGCAATAAACATATGTGTCTTAAAACCAATTATGCAAACCAAAAAAGAAAATCTGTGGAAATCATAAACTAGTTTTCTACTTAAATCTTTATTTCACAGCAGGGAGAAAAGCTCAACCAATTTTGAGCAATGAAGCTTCTAATCAAGACAGGCATCATTAAAAACAGTTTTCTTCCTTTTTCTTAGTGATGCTGTGCCAATTTTAGAATTGCAAAGGACCATGGATATATTCAACAAGAATTTGCAGACTGCTCCTCAGTGTTCTAAGAATTCCCAGGAGGAAGACAATGAGAGATGCACGAGAGTTATAAACAACAAAGGTAAACAGTACTACATACACAACACTGCACTATCAGTAATAACAAATATTAACCTACGAGTGGATACACAGATGGACAGGCAAGATGGTCAGGTATGGGTAGGCAAACTGGACTACACCCATGACCACATACAGGTTAGGCAGATGGGGCGGGGAAGAATAAAAACGAAAGAAAGAAAATGCAAATGGAAGCAAAATTAATGTGACAACTATTCTTTCCTGGTGTTAACTGGCTTGTTTCATGACTGCCACTTTCATATCCCAGCCCAGTGCCAACAAGGTCTGCGATGCATCCAGAGTCACATCCATCATGTGCACAGCTCCAGGTGTGGGGCTAAGACCATCTAAACTTAAATGAAAACATGAGGCTAGAAACTTCGGTCGTTTTTATCCTCTAGACTCTCAGTGGGAAAAAATAAGTGGTGTGACCTAGACAACAGCTGATTAATTCATCAAAGCAGGAAAATGACACTTTTAAGTCACAAAATGATCTCAAAAAATACAAATGTTAAAAACACACATTTCTTCAGTCTTACAACCTGTAAGACTCAACTCTCTTTTATATCCTCTAGAACAGAACCTAAGAAAAAAATGTCAAATTTAGTAATATTAGAAATTTCTTTAAACAAACTCTAACTCATTCTGTGGGCTAACACTTCCAATTAGAGGGCAGCTCCTACTCTTCAGTGTATGAACATGACCTAATGCAAACAAAGTTTAGAGAACATTTTAGCTTGCAAGAATACATTTTTGTCCCTTCTCTGATAATAAGTGTTCACATAACTGTAGCCTATGCTTTTATGGCTAGGTAGGTACTTGTTTACACTCAAGTCACCACATCAGTAGGCCCTGAAATGAGTTAATGTGCCACTTCTCTTCTAGCTTTCATGCTTAACCAGTAACTCTAAACAACTCAAGGAAATAGGAAGCAAAGAAGGAAGAGAAAGAAAAAAGGAAAGAAGGCATGAGCACTAAAGGAATAAACACAATGTGCTTAACCAGAAGATTTACCACCAAGGATAACTATTAACCAGTAAAAGGCAAAACTTAATTCCTCAGGAGCAGCTGGCTTCTTGCCTATAAAATGAATAAAACAACAAAGACCAAGTAAATCTGTTTCTTCTTAAAATTTTGGATATGGCTCTCTTAATATCTGCCTGTTTACTCTTGAATTCTTACCTAATGCAATTAATAGTAAGGAATCTTTTGCCCTCTAAAGTAAAAACATTGTTTCTGTGAGAAAATTTTATTTCAATGTTTTGAGAAAAACCACTTATTACACCCAAATTTGTGTGAACCAACCTTCTTTCAGACAATGACAAATTAAAAAGACAGTAATAGATTAGGATGTAGATGAGAAAAAATATTTTGGGTTAATTCTGGTGAATTCAGGTAGTGTTATTAGTCAAAGTATGTTTAGTAGGAGGTCAATCAGAACATTCAGTTATACAGTTTTAAGCTTACTTATTCTAAAATAGGCTTGCACATAAAAAAGATAAAACCCAACATTTAATGCCAAAATCAGTTCAACATCTACAACATCATCATAGTGCTGTTGCTTGTTTCAGCATTCCTACAAAGCTCTAAGAGGTCTGAAAGGGAGACCCTGCAGCAGATCTCTTCTTTCTACATTTTGCACATTATGTACCTCCAAAGCCAAGGCTGTCTTGTCGTAGGCATTAGGGACTCGCTTCTGGATAACCCTGGCATAAATGGGCCCATTCTGGAGGTTAGGGAGCGGAGTGTTGACGCTGGGTTGGGCATAGGGCCCGGGCTCCGGCCCACCCAGTGGCTGTGGGTGGGAACCCTCCTGGTTACCTCCAATCAGAGCCGATACTGAGGCGGAGGCAGGTCTATACTTCTCGACGTAAGGGACTGGAATCATCCCCCTCTTGCCTTCGCTGTCCTCCGCATTCCACCACTGCTCTTCAGGCTTATCCCGGATTCTCAGGATGTCTCCTTTCTTAAAGGGAAGATCTTCTTCATCATTCCCATTAAAGTCAAAGAGGGCTCGCACATACTCTGCCTCCTCCTGCCTGAGAATCACTCCACTACCCTGCCTGGATCTGGAAACTGGTTCTATCAACGTTGTAGTGTCCAAATAGTGTATTTTGTAGAATTCCAGTAAAGCAGGCAATGAATCAAACTCTTGATCTCCTATTCGGAGTCTGGAGGGGCTCACCCCTGGAAAAAACAGAGCAGAGTATTATTTAAAGATGTACTATACTGAAGAGGAAATACAGATTTCAAGTATTTCCACATACATTTTAGTTCATATTTAATCAACGTGTCCTCCTCCCGCCCCCTCCCCCCAAAAAATTGACTAGAAAATAAAATCCAGTCTCCTTTTATCAAACTGAAACACCATATTTTCTAAATGAAACATCCTCTGGGAAGAAAGATGCCCATCACCACCCACCCCAGAGAAGAAACGGAAGGCCTAGTGGTATATCAGGCCAGTCAGGCCATGCCTCCCCATTGGCTCATAGTCAGCGCAACTGTTCAATCTCCCAGTATGCTCTGTTGCTATCTCATTCACAGAGTATCACAGGGCCCGAGGTTTTGTTGCAATCTTCTTTTCAAAGGCATGAAATGTAGCAAGCTCTCTTTTTAATAGGTCCCAGCAACTATTCCAGGAAGAGGGAGGAGAGCTTGGAATCTCTACTAGGTATCTACAGTCATTCAGATCACATCTAGAATGAGCAATTACAAAGAAGAAAATCAGTTTAAGACTCTTTTTAACCTAAGATTGTTGATCTCTATTTAATTTCTGACAGCTAAAAAATCTTGAGGCAAAAGAATCAAGGAGTTTTTTTAAAAAGATAAACTAAGAAATCAACTGCTAAATAACTGCTTATAATTGCTAGAGCCTTTGCGTAAATGAAACATGAAAATCAGATTGTCCTCTAAAAAGGAAACAGGTCATAAAAATGGGTAAACACGAATACTTGGAAAGATAAAGAAAAGCTGAAATACTGAATCTGAGGGTCCAAAAGGAATCCTTAAAATATTAGGAATCCTTAAAATTAATATGATAGAAAAATGTGTTATGACCCTGAACACAGAGGCATACTTCAAAGTCTATCCTGAGATTCTAGAATTTAAGGACAATAATAATGCACATTAAGAAAAAAAAGTCTTAATGAGGAACATAAGCCTTCAACTTACACTTTGTTAAGCATCCAAAATAGCAAACCATCTTCACTGGACACTGCCTCCCCCTTTCTGTTTTCCTAATAAATTTGTTTGTGGTTGTTTATTATTATTATTATTATTATTATTACCACTAACCTACCATAGGACCACTCTTAGCATTTTTGGGTTGTACCCTAAATATATACACATGTCTTTTGTAACTGGGTTATTATTATGTAGTTTTATATCCTATCTTTTTTCCTATCATAAAACAATTTTTTTTTATATTACAAAATAAAATTTTCCCCACATATTTAAATTTTCTTCAAGAATATGACTTTTACTGACTATAAAGCATTCTCAATTTTTCACTGTTGTAATTGATGCTATTGTGAGCATTCCTGTTCTTATCTATTAATGAACATATTTTGGTTACTTCCTTAGGACAAACTCCTTGAAAAGCAACTGCTGGACCAAAGGGTAAGAACATTAGAGGTGATATAGCCAAACTGCCCTCCAAAAAGTATGTACAACTTTATACTCACCAGTGTTTCATGAGTTCCCATTTCCCCTATTACCCTGCCAAAATGGCATTTTTAAACCATTGCCAGTTTAATAAGGAGGAAATGTTACGGCTTCTTAAATACCATTTATTTGATTGTTTACATGTTTTTCATGTTTATCGACTATCTGCACTTCTTTCACGAAAGTTACTTGTTTCAGTCCTTTGTTAAGAGAAAATGGACAACGCTACACTCATCAGGTAGCAGCAGAAAATGACCTCAATTGTTCCAAGTGTAAAAGACTGAAGAGATGACTTTGGTTATGACTTTGATGATACTATATTCTGGAGTTTCTCTCTTCACTGAGGTGGATCAGATAGGATATCATTCCTATTCAAATGTGGTCGGCATGGAGGAGATACATAGCCACCTTGCTCGTCACCAGCAGGCTAATTCAGGAGGAGCCTTCAAGCCAAGCAACTATATTAAGGACATAGTGGGAACCCCAAGGAGACCTACTTAACATTGTCAGGTCAAGAAAGGCCCCAGGACAGAGTGATAAACCTGTGTCACACAAGCAGAACACCTATGGCTTAGAAAATGGTCTTAATCACGCCTGGGGGGATTTACCCAACATGGTTTTTACTGTCGCTCCCTCTGGGATAGTGGCTGGCAGACATACAGTGCTCATTAAGTGTTAGAGATTAATGAACAGAACTCTGAAGTGAGGGAAAAGCAAGATGAAATCTCCAGCTTTGGGAAGCTCACAGCATAGCTGGGGATATGAAGGCACACAGAGCACGATTGGTAAGCAAGGAGCAAAGCAGTATGTGCTAAGAAGACAGTTTTTTTCTGGTTTTCACTTTCAATTGGAGATGTGTTCCTACAAAAAAACAGCAGCGACAACAGTATACTGAGATAGAACAAAATCACACCAAAAGAGCAGATCTAACCATCCCTAGGAGCTCTGGTGGCGTAGTACCTAAGGCACTTGACTGCCAACCAGAAGGCTGGTGATTCAAACCCACCAGCCACTCCTCGGAAGGAAGATGGGGCAATCTACTTCCGTAGTGATACTGCCTCGGAAACCCAAGGAAGGGTGGCTATGAGTCAGGTAGGACTAGACAGCACATAACAACAACAAAAACAACCATCCCAAAACATTTTCAAGCTACTCTAAGGAGGAAGGCAGCCACTCCCTGTCATCCATTGTTATGGTTCCTCCATTACAAAACTACCCCAGTGAAATGTTTTTGGGGGCAGAGACAGGGAGGAGGTTTAAAAGAACAAATAAGACAACTAGCTAAGTCCTTTAGAAAGATCAGCAAAAGAATTCTGAAGAGAAAAATTGGCTCATCTAGCACAAAGGTAGGAAGTTGGTTCAACTCATTTCTCATTCAAATGCCACAAAGCACAAACTGGACCCAGTTTTTTTTTTTTTTTTTCTTTTTGCTCAGCAATCCCAACACAGAAATAAATATAAACCAAACACCAAAAGAAACTCTGACATGCTTTGTGTATAAATTATTTTTCTATTCTAATGACACTGTAATAATAGTGCTGGGTCTGTTAGACATAAGGGACAACCAGGCATCATTTGATCCAACTTCCAGAAGAAGAGAGGGGAACAGAACATACAAAAGTCCCAGATAAGCCCAAACCTCACCACAGCTATGTGTTCCGGCTCCTTTTCCCTTGTTCATCTCCTTCCAACCACAAACAGCCAAAGGCAGGAAATAGAAGGGCGGGAAAGGAAGGAGATACAGTCAGTCAGGCTAGAGAACAACCAACAACAGGGTTCTCATAGCTGTCTGGGGCTCAGAAAACCTCACTGACTTGTTCTACATCAAACCTGTGCTGCATTCTGTATGTGCAGCTCTGAATTATCACACCCAGAAACCAAAATCAATATAAGCAGTCGGGTATTCTTGTTTTTATGTACCTGCTCAAGTCATTACTTCTAAGCATTTCAGCCCTCATTTTTTAGAACGCTGCTCCCTGAAGCCTTTAAGAACACCGAGAGCTCTGTGGGCTAAAACAGGACTGATCACTTCCGCATGGGTACCAACACAAGCAGCTCCATCATCAACCTCTCTTAGATCTCACTGCATTTCCCTTTTTCTCTTTCCTTAATTCCTACTCCTTCGCTTCCTTCTACCCTGCGCAAGGCATTTATAGATGTTGCCTAGATACACACCCCTCACCACCTGTCCAATACAAAAGGCTGAAAAGCTGCTGGCTTCCTTCTGAGAAAGAATCCTACAGAGGTATGGAGATGCAAGGTCTCTTAAGCAAATAGAACTTTCTAAAAATGGTAACAGCATGGTACTTTGCAGATTCAGACTGACTGGATCTGATGAATTATGGTTCTGCCACTTACTAGCTATATGAGCAATTATTTAACCTCTCTGTGCCTCAGGCCCTCATTTTTAACTGGGCCAAACACCTATCTAATCAAATTCCTAAAAGTGACTGGCACATTACTGGTGCTCAAAAAAAAAAAGCTTCAGCTTAATAGGTCCCTCAAACCTCTGAATTATTTTAGAAATTTTCACCCCATAATCAAGAGTCTGCCACACTTTCCCAGAGAAGATTCCACAGAACCTCAAGATGATTCTCCAAAGCCCTAGTCAAAAAGATGTGAAAGCCTTTCATCCAACACCTGCTACTCTTGGAGGGCCATAATTCACATGAGCACAATAAAGGCCTACAGAAGTCCTGCAGTAAATAAGTCTATTCCTTTTACCATTCAATTACATTTTTTGGGGAAAGGGTATAAAATCCATTAAGTAATTCAGAGAAGAACTTTTCCAGAAGCACTGGATGGAAGGATATTGACACTGAAGAGAAAGTACAAAGAGGACAAGTAAAACATGAGGATGAGGTTTGTGAACTGAGGAGATGAGGTAAACAAATGTAATACAGAAACAGAAGGTGCAGAGAGGTAGCAGCAGTCTCACGGTATCTCCAGAAAAGTGACCTGGTCCAGCAAAACCTAGAGGACGCACTGCAAACAATTACTACCCTAGCTTCTGCACTCCCTACTTTCCAAATGAGGCAAGTTTACTGAGGCACTACATAGCCTTGGATTGAGCAGTAACAGCAAGTGCTATCCTATTTTCCTGGATTGGACCCACCAAGGTCCTTTTGACACTTCTTGATACACCTCACCTCTTCTACTTCAGCAATAACCTTTAAGACATACCCTTCCATGAGTATGAACTCCTCAAAACTGAGAGTGGTTTTCCATTTAGATTCAACTCTCCCTTACCTCTAGGTCTGTTCATAAGATTAATATATCTAATATGTATCAAGTATTTACTGTATGGAAGCTCTGGTGGCATAGTGCCTAAGGCATTTGACTGCTAACCAGAGGGCCAGCGGTTCAAACCCACCAGCCACTCCCCGGAAGGAAGATGGGAAATCTAATTCCATAGAG
This sequence comes from Orycteropus afer afer, assembly GCF_000298275.1. Taxonomy (NCBI): domain Eukaryota; kingdom Metazoa; phylum Chordata; class Mammalia; order Tubulidentata; family Orycteropodidae; genus Orycteropus; species Orycteropus afer. The sequence continues at coordinate 10,189,727 of NW_006921629.1, forward strand.
ATGCTGCCTTGGAAACCCAAGGTGGGGTCGTTATGAGTCGCAATCGACCTAATGACAGTCAGTTTGGTTTTTTTTTTGGCTTGGTATTTACTATATACTGGCCCCATTTCTAGGCATTTGAGATGCTTAAACTCTTTTAACGCTCACAACAACCCTATGAGGTCAGTATTATTTTCTTCTTTCACAGATTAGGAAATTGAGGCAGAGAAGTTAAATAACTTGCCCAAAATATGTAATTAGTAAGTGGCAGATAACTAAGATTCAAACACAAGCTCCAGAGTTCAAGCTCATACTCTCCTAACTCACACTGATTCAGTTTTGCTGACAGGATACTGGTCAAGGTCTAGTAGTCCCTCATTGTTCCAAGAGGGAAAAGCCAGGGGTTAATTATTGTAGGACCCAAGACGTCCACTATGAAGTGCAACATGACCCAATATGGCCAGACTTGATCAAACCCTATTCGATAGCCCTAGGGCACTCCTAAGCAACAGCAGTACAGGCAGCTTGTAAGAGCTGAAGACTTACGTTAAAAATAGGTTCACTAGAAAAGGTTGAGAATGCGGCCTAATCTATCACCATGTCTCTATAACCTGCAGTTAAGTCATTCCTTATAAATTCTATGTATTATGTGATCAAAACATATTATGTAATCCTAAACAAAAAGCTCATTTTTCATATCAATTTGCCAAATCAGATAGCAGATGTGTAATGGCTAAAGCCAGTTTTTGTTTTGCCATCCTTTCCTTTTGGTCTTTAAACAGAACCAGAAACTCTAGAGCAAAGACAAAAGTGTTGAAGATAGTGCACTGCTGAGATTCCAAAAGGAAGCTGGCTGTGACAGAAAGGAACACAGTATAACAGTGTCAGCTCTCACGCCAGAATGCCTAGATTCAAAGTTTGGTTCAGTCACTGACTAGCTGTGTGACTTTGGGCAAGTTACTGAATCTGTGACTCTGTCTCCTCTTCTATAAAATGGAAATATTTTAATAAATGGAGGTAACAGTACTTACCTCACTGGACTGTTATAGAAGACAAATGAGATAATGCACATAATGTACTCAGCAAAGTACCTGGCATAGAGTAAGCAGTCAATATGTTAGCTATTAATTTTGTATGTATCTCTAAAATTTAAAAAATTCCTCTGCACGGTTTCAAAAGAAAAAGAGCTTGATGGAGAGGAGAACAGAGATGAGGTAATCTTTATAAAGACAGGGACTGAATGAGTACAGTGCAGAAAGAAGCACTACCACAATGCCTATGAACTTCCCACACCCCATCTACAAACTTTGGCAATCTTCACCTTCTCCCCTAGGCCAAGGATTTAAACTCTTATCTGTTTTGAAAAGGTGGAGTTCTACAGCAAGGTAAGCACTAAGAAATAAAATTGTAATACCAAGGTGTGAGGAAATTTCAAACACAAATTTCAAAAAGCCTACTGCCATTTCCAAATTTTGCAACCCATAAAAGGTACACACAAACAAAAGGTTAAGAACTGAATTTCAATGACAGTTTGCCACCACCTCATTGTATATGATACAAAACCTTAGCTACCACGCAGGTGGCATCAAAGTAGAATGTATCTAGTTTAGAGAAAACATATGGTACATAATATTCCCATCTCACTTAATAATGCCATTAAATCAACCTGACTTTGAAAGACCTAAGATAAGTAAGGGACTTAAAGACCACATACTCACTTTTTACAAAATTTGGCTATGTGTTAATAACAAAGAGATTGCCTATCCTGTCTCCCCATTTCTGGCCAAAGTCAAGGTAAGCTAGGCCTATCCTAAAGGGGCAAGTCTGCAAAGGCTGGGTCAGGAGCCTCCAAATTCATAAGAGACTTAGCTGGATCTAGTCTCAGCTGGTCAGGAGGAAACCAACTTGGGAACAATGAGAAGGCATTAGGACTCTTGGTCTTGTTATAGAAATGATACCCTCACAATTACTCTGTACCTCACAACTCTCAAACATGAAGTGCATAAATTTCCTTAATATTCACCATCAACTTCAATGACATGACTAAAAGAGCCACACCTCAATGACAGGTAAGGAAGACCCAGTGCATTAATTCAAACTCTCAGAAAATCTGACCCAGCCCCCTCTGTTGCCAATTTCCGTGAAGACTCAGGCTACAGCCCCAACTTACTGAGCAAGGAGAGGAGGCCCCAAAATGCAAGATTAACGATGTTTAAATTCAAGTTAAAATGAAATCCATTTACTTTTAAGGGAAGGAGTTTTTTCCACTGTCTTATCACGGGTTTATTTTCTGAAAAATCCTTTCTTCACTAAGCACCTTGAAAACTAGAACCCCCTACTTGCAGAGAAGGGCAGTCCTCTAGTCACTAAGATTTCTTGGACACAGTCAGCCAAGCATCAAATTGCTCTGAGCTGGTCTTAGAGGGTTTTCTTCTATCACCAAGGCACTTAGCTCATCACCTTCGACCTCCACCGGGCAAGAGGATGGTAAGGGAATTTTGGAAAAATGCCCAAGGAATGAAAAAGCTGACCTGTTTCCTGAGAGTGTCTCCATCCCTCCGGCCAGTATGGGGGACTTCCTACCAAAGGCCACCAGGGGAGTATGGCCAAAGCCCTGCTCTCCAAGACGGCAGGAAGTGTATCCAGCCTAAAAGCCACTTGTAGGATTATCGAATTCATTCTGAGTACCGCTGCCAAGTGATCCCCCCGCAGTGCCAACATCCCCCTCAGCTCTTTGTCCCCACGTCGTCCGGCCCTGCCCTTGCAGCCTGGCCCGGGAGCTAGCCCCACCCTGGGGCCGAAGCAGTTCCCCTTCCCCTGGGCCGTCCTTCCAAGTCACACCCAGAGGCCTCTGTCAGCCGCTCCTCCTCCCACACACACTCCCGCTCGTCGGTGGGAACGAGCTCCGGCAGTAGGCTGCTTATTGCCCCGATCACTTAAGCCCTGTGCCCAAGACCCTGGTGGGGGTCAGCTCGCGAGGAGCAGCCGGCCAGGCTGGAGGGGTCCACGGCCCTCACCCCGCCCCGGGCCTCCCGTGCCGTGTCCCTCACCGGGCGGAGGCTGGGCAGGCGACGGCGGCACCGGCGGGCGCGGGCCGCTGCTGTTGATGATGTAGTGGGAGACGCGCGAGTTCTCGGAGACGCTAAGCACATAGTCCCCGGGGCTGGTGCTCGAGTCCCGCACCAGGAACACCCCGTGCCGCTGGCCCTGCAACAGCGCCACCGCCTCCTGCCGGCTCAGTCGTCCCCAGTACCAGCTACTCCGCTCCTCCGAGTCGAAGTTGCCCGCCATGGCCGCCTCCGCGCCTACACGCTGGGCCGCCGCCGCCGCGCGCGCCCCTCCAGCCCTGGCGCCCGCCGCCCAGCGGACCGGCTCCGAGATCAGTCTCACAGCAGTGCCCGAAATGGCGGCGGCGGCCGCGGGCCTTCCCCACCGGAAATGACATGCTGCCAACCCCAGGGAGGCTGCCGGGAAGGGGACCGCCGCCCGCCATTGGGAGAAGGGCAAAGAGACCTGGTCACACGTTGCGCATGCGGCCTTAAGGGCGGTGGCATCTGGCCTGGACCTCGACTGCAGAAGGTGGAGAGGCGGAGTCTAGCGCAGAAGGGGCAGGTCTCCACTGACCTTGCTGTTGTTCGTATGCGGTCGAGTCAGCCCCGACTCATAGCGACCCCCTCCTTGGGTTTCCGAGGCAGTATCACTACGGAAGTAGGATTGCCCAACCTTCCTTCCGAGGAGTGGC
>NW_006921629.1:10195622-10197428 GCF_000298275.1 Orycteropus afer afer
ATGCCCAACCTTCCTTCCGAGGAGTGGCTGGTGGGTTTGAACCGCCAGCCTTCTGGTTAGCAGTCAAGTGCTTTAGCCACTATGCTACCAGAGCTCCTAACAACAACCTTAGAAAACCAAAAAACAAACTCACTGCCATGAAGTCAAATTTCTGAGGAGGTATCTCTATGGAAGTAGATTGCCCAATCTTCCTTCCAAGGAAGCCTTCTGGTTAGCAGTCAAATGTCCTAGGCACTATACCACCAGAGCTCCTTCAACAACCTTAAAGGTAGGTATTGTATAACTGGCTTCATAGCTTCACTTTACAGATGAGAAGACTAACACTCAGAGAGGTTAAGTAACTTTTCCAAAGTCACACAGCTGCGGAGTGAGGAGCTCGGATTCAAATCCCAGGAGGACAGCCAGAGCTGTTGATCACTCAGACCTCTGGAATAGGAAACTGGGTGAGGCATGGGGAGGGGCAGAAATCTGTATGTATATATTTTTTAATCAGTCAGCTTTGGGTTATGGTCCAGGTTATGTGAATAGCACAGCTCTTCCAGCCCCACCTCACATACCCCTGGGCCTGCTCTGGGTGGTGAGTGGAGGAGGCCACCTTCCTTGCTGTGTGACTCACTGTGGCCCTGGCTTACTCACACTATGTCACTGTTTGCCAGCAGCAGAAGCCATCCTAGCCTGAATTCTGCCCCTTTGAGAAGGAGAAGTGCCTATTCATTTCTTCAAGAAGGTTGGACCTGGGGGGGTAGGATCTGACTCAGAAACTGCCTATGGGATTCTGAAGCCTTGCTTCCCCATCCCACCCCCATTCCCAGGGTGCATGGAAATGACTTAAGAAGTATTTTAAAAGAGCAAAAAGAAATTGTAACTGAACTGGAAAAATAAGCAAGAGGGAAGGGTTTGGCAAGAAGGAGAGACCCCTGCACAGGCAACCACTCAAGTGGGTCCTTCCTGGGAGGGCAGAGGGCTGGAATGACTTCAGGGAAAACAGTCCTTAATGAAAGTAGTGAGCAAGCCCACCCTGTCCCTCTTCTCCTCTTGTCCTCCTCTTCATACTTAAAGATCTACAGCTATATTGTGATTTTTGCCCCCCGTAAGGTTAGATTTGTCCTACAAAGAAAGTGACTTCCTTGTCTAGGAAGAGCTGGGGTGGAGGAACTGGGGGAGGCCAGGTAGGGAGTTACCTGAAAGATATGAGGGGAAAATAAAGGAAGGCTGCCCAGTCCAAGAGGAAAAGACATCAAAGTCCTCCACTCCCCGCCTCATCCCCTGAACCTCCTTATTTTAGCAATGGAGGACGAATGAGGTCTAGCAGCCTGCTTACCTTACCTGCCTGCTCCATGTCCCCTAAAGTGGCTATAGCTGGGCAGGTTGTGTGCACTGCATAACTCCAAAATACTTTGTAAATGAACCCTCTGAAGCTGAGTTACTTACTTTCTTTTCTTTTTTTCTCTAAAGCAGAAACAAGTTTATCTGTGTCAAGATGACAAACATTGTTATTTAAAGCAAAAACTGACAGTATTATCAACTTTCAAAGCACGCGTGCTGCGTGCGTGCGTGAGTGCGTGTGTGTGTCTGAAAGAGGCAGACAGAGAAGGTAGGTGAGTGTGTGTAGGCCTTTCTGCTTTGTTCTCATCCACGTTTGCAGATTTCTAAGTCTCTGGTAGCATAGTGCCTAAGGCACTTGACTGTTCACTAGAAGGTTGGCGGTTCAAACTCACCAGCCACTCCTCCTCGGAAGGAAGGTTGGGCAATCCTACTTCCGTAGTGATACTGCCTCGGAAACCCAAGGAGGGGTCGCTATGAGTC
>NW_006921629.1:10197528-10198872 GCF_000298275.1 Orycteropus afer afer
CCCTCACAGAATTCACAGACCAGTGGGAGGAGTCAGGAAACAGTGACAAAGGAGTACCAAATGCTGTAATGGGGGACACAGATCTGGCTTCCTAATCCAGCCCGTCCGCAGTGGGGAATTTGAATTGAATGTTGAGTGGCAAGTGGGGAAAAAGCACTGAAGGCAGACGAGACACAGTGTACCAAACCAGGCAGAAGTATGGCATTCTTGCTACTGAGGCTTTATAGTTAGCTACCCAGATTCCTTTAAACCCTAAAGTGTGTCCTTGGGCATCTCCCACTCTCACTGTTGTCAGGATCATCTCGCCTCTATATTCCTGTCAACAGCCTCCTCGCTGGTGGTCTTCAGACACCGTTCTAAAATGCCAGCCTGACACATAGACGCTCAATAAATAGGACAGTTGCCAACCAGGAAAATAAATAATAAAATGCCAGTCTGAGTCTGTTGCTATTCTGCCTAAAATCTTTTAACAGTCTTCTTCAAGTGTTAAAACTTCCAGTTTAGCTCCAGGGCTTGAAATTGTTGATTCCAGTTTGACCCCCTACTGATAACTTGCTTTTCCACCCCAGACAAACTGAGTCAGAATCTACAGTTTAACCAGATTGTTAGCTTATTCTTATGTATACATTGTTAGCAGCTTCTGAGTCAGTTTATGTGGGGTGGATCAGGAATGACCTAGTTCAAAGCCCTGCTTAGCTTACTGCAGAACTGCAGAACTGCAGAACCTCACCTTAACTGCTCTGGATAAACTCCATGTTCCTGGAATGCCCTTCTGCCCCTCATGGGACCTCAAACTCAAATATCTCCCCTTTCATGACCAACCCATCACTTCCTCTGCCTTGATAGCATAATCTTATCTCCATTAGAGGGCAATCTACTTCCCTAGTAATACAGCCTCAGAAACCCAAGAAGAGGTTGCTATGAGTCAGGTCTGACTCAATGGCACATTACAACAACAACATCTTCATTATAGTTTTCGTACCATTATACTGTAATTTTTAATTTACAGGTCTGTCTGTACCAGTACCCATGCCAAGTCAAAACCAAACCAAATCCAATGCTGTCAATTGGCTCATAGTGACTCTATAGGACAGAGTAGACTGCCCCATGGGGTTTCCAAGGTTGTAAATCTTTACAAATCTTTGCTACATCTTTCTTCTTCAGAGTATCTGGTGAGTTTGCATTGCCAGCCTTTCAGTTTGCAACTGAGGGCTTAACCATTGTGCCAGCAGGGCTCCTTTTTCATAACAGCTAACATTCATTCAAGACTTACAACCTGCCAGGCACAGTGTTAAATGCCTTTAAATGACACTTAATCCTTTCAACAACCTTGTTGTTGTTGTT
>NW_006921629.1:10201082-10225399 GCF_000298275.1 Orycteropus afer afer
ATAACAACAACAACAACGGACTCAGAAGGAAGATGGGGCAATCTACTTCCATAGTGATACTGCCTTGGAAACACAAGGAGGGGTCACTATGAGTCGTGTCCGACTCGACGGCACATAACAACAACAACAACAACAGACTATGAAAAGAAGCAATGTCCCCACCCACAAAATGGGTAGCCCTTAGTTCTACAAAGACAAGGACCAGTCTTAAAATGGGCAAAGGTAGAGCCTGACACTAGGGGAAAGCAGCTCTGGGGAGAAATGTGAAGTGACTCAAGGGTTTGGGGAAGATTGGAGGCTGTGAACACAGGCAGGAGGCTGGGTCTTCCAGAAACATCAGCAAATGTTCCCAGTGGTGACATGAGAATGAGGGTGGAAAATACTCAATTTTGAGTTGTTTGCTCTACTGTGATATAACCCCCCACGGTCCCCATCCTTTAAGAAATTCTGCTGCTCACACAAATGCCTTTTACAGGGAGGAATCAAGGAGGCTTCTTCATCTCTGTTCTCGTGGAGCTGAGATAGTTAAGAACACTCAAAGGAGACATGCAAGTACGCTTGGTGTTCTCTTCCCGTGCTCACTCCTCTCAGGGTCCACGACCTTCTTAACCAAACCAAAAACCAAACACACTGCCATCGAGTTGGACCTGACTCATAGTGACCCCTCCTTGGGTTTCCGAGGCAGTATTACTATGGATAGTAGATTGCCCAACCTTCCTTCTGAGGAGTGGCTAGTGGGTTTGAATCTCCAGCCTTCTGGTTAGCAGTCAAGTGACTTAGGCACTGCACTACCCCGACCTTCTTATTCTTTTTTTAATAACCACTCACTACACTCCCCTGCCTCAGGGCCTTTACACTTGCTGTTCCCTCAGCCTGAAATGATCTTGTTCCAGATATCCACGGGGTCATTCTTTCATCTTGTTCAGGTCTCTTGGGAGGCCTTTCCTGACCAGCCCATTTAAAATTGCAAGCTGCACATTGATTTTATTGATCTCTGCTTTATTGATTTTCTTAACACTTATCCCTTTCTAAGTTTTTTTTTTTTAATGTTTTTTACTTGTTTTGTGTATTGTCTTTCTTCCCCTCTAGAATGTAGGCTCCATGAGAAAAAGGATTTTTGCTTTTTTTTGTTCCTGATATAGCCCAGTGCCAGTAGGGAGTCTGGCATGTTGTAGGTAGTCAATACATATTGGTTGACTGAAGGAATGAATGTATGGAAAGTCCAGTAGAGACTTGCTAGAGTCAGAATTGTCATTAGGTGCTGTCGAGTTGATTTTTGACTCATGGCGACCCCATGTGACAGCAGAACTGCTCCATTGGCTTTCCTGGGCTGTCATCTTGATGGAGAGGAGCCCTCGTTGGCTCAGTGGTTAAGCACTCGGCTGCTAACCAAAGGATCAGTGGTTTGAACCCACCATTCAATCCACAGGAAAAGAATGGTTGTCTGATTCCATAAAGATTAAGCCTGGGAAATCCTATGGGGCAATCCTATTCTGTCCTCTGGTATTGCTGTAAGTTGGAACTGACTCACAGCAACAGGTTAATCTTTATAGAAACTCATCACCAGGTCTTTGTCCTGTGTTGCTGCTTGGTGAATTTAAATCACTAACCTTGAGATTAGCAGTCAAGCACTTAACCATTGTGCCACCAGATCCAAATTTAAAAAACATAAAACCCTCACTGCCATCGAATCAATTCTGACTCCTAATGACCAACATTGGGGTTCCAAGGCTGTAAATCTTTACAGAAGCAGACTGCCCCATCTTTCTTCCACAGAGCAGCCAGTGGGTTTGAACCACTGGCTTTTTGGTTAGCGGCCAAGTGCCTTAACCATTATACCACCAGAACGCCTTAGAGACAAAGTTAGCTTCCCACAATTTACAGATACTTTCTGGAGGGCATTGGACTTCCCTTAGGATGTGAGCTGGGGGCACAATTTTGAGTCAATTCTCAAAAGGACAGAGTATCCTCAGCTGACATCTGTTAGTAGTACGTTCACACACATTTCAGTTTGCTAGAGAAAGGAGTGTAGTTAGTTATAAAGCTGGTAATTGCATCTGACTCACGCCTATCTTATCTATCAGCTTCTTGGAACCACTTACTACTGATAGAGTGGACAAATTATGGTGGCACTTTAATTTTTCTGTAAGTTAATTTTTATGGAGGTGTCAAAATCTAGGTGTGCTCACAGGATTATGGCAAGTCCAAGATAGTCACACATTGTGTGGTAACTCATTCATTGAGAATTTCTGCCCTGCGTGACAAATCTAAACTCCTTGGGCAGGTAGCCTTCCCCAAAACCAAACTTTTTATTTTTTTTTTCCCCTCCCCTCTAAGTCTTCCATGTACCATTCTTCCTCTTGGGAAAACATTCTGGTCCCTGAGAGGCACAAATGGTTTGCACTTGACTACTAACCTAAAGATTGGGGGTTCAACCCACACCTGTGGCTTCCAGCCAAACAAAAGACAGGTATATGAGGTGAATATTTATACTAGGTAGATACACTCCTTGGAGAGAACAATCATGGGAGAATAGAAGGGCTGTGTATGCACAGGGAGACAGCTTAGGGGGCAGGAGTGCATGGAGGGAAGGACACAAGGAAGAGGTAACTATGGGGAGGAAGTGGGAGGGGGGCTGTTGCATTGTGGTAACAGAAGCAGTTACCACAGTGTCATGAGACAAAGTGTATGTGAACTTCTGTATGGAAAGTAAATTTGCTCTGTAAACTTTCACCCAAATCACAATAAATAAATAAAATAAATAAAAGCTGAGGGTTCAAATCCACCCTAGTAGCATTACAGAAGAAAGGCCTGGAGATCTGCTTCCATAAAGATTACAGCCGAGAATACTTACAGACTCCAGAGACATTGCCAGTGCCTGGACATTCCTGCCAGCCCCAGCCAAGGCCCTAGACTTCAGAGGAAAGCCCTCCGCACTGTTGTGCCCTATTCAAATTCCTCACCCAAAGAATCTGAGATATAATAAATAAATAGAGATATTTTATATCTCTAACAGACAATGAGTTCTACTGTGTAACACATGAGGACATGAGGTTGCCCTAAGTCTGACTCTATGGCAACAAGTTATCTGCTGATGAACTCCATTGTTGCTGCTCTTTTCCAGGCAACATTCTGATTTTATGAGAACTCAGGTTCTCATAAAACCATACTACTCTTACTCCTTGTGGTTGGGCATGGCTCATGGCACTTCTGCCTGGAGGCAGGCACATGACCCAGGCCTGGCCAATCAGAATATTCTTCTCTCCTTAACTCCAGCGATTGGGTCACTGAAGGTACCTGATCCAAGTTGATCCAGTGAGCATCAGCTCTGAGACTTTTGGTTGAATTAGTGAGACAGAGGCTGAGTCTCTTTCTGCCTCCATTGCCGAAGTCATAGAATGAAAGCCTCAAGCTACCCGCACACCATTAGGGGAGAGCCTGCCTGAGAATGAAGCCCCCAGAGAGGGAGAGTCAAGGAATTATTTACCTGAAGCAGCTCTACCCTGGGACTGTCAAGTTGCAGTGGTAGTAAATGCCCATTTCTACCTGTATCCCTGGGTAGTACAAATGGTTAACCTACTCAGCTGCTAACCCCAAAATTAAGAGGTTCAAGTCCACCCAGACACACCTTGGAAGAAAGGCCTGGCCATCTACTTCCAAAAAAAAAAAAAAAATCAACCACTGGAAAATCCTATGGAACACAGTTGTACTCAACACACATGGGGTTGCCATGAGTTAGACCCGACTTGAGAGCCACTGTGTGTGACTGGATTTGTAATGACAGAATTCGGACTGGTGTCTATCCTTTGAGACCATCTCCATTATCATCTTCCCTATGAAATGTATACAATCCTTACCACAAGCGTCATTCTCTCATCAGGATACCCCTTGGTGCTTGCACTATCCATTCTGGGCTGTACTTCTGTCCGCCTGTCCTGCCTACCCCCAGCTGAGGAACATACATATGGGCAGGGACTGTGGGTGATTCATCTTTTCCTGTAACCCACAGCAGTGGGCCAGGCTGCGTGGACCTTTAGTAGACACTCGATGGAAGGGCAAGTTCAAAGGGCAGCTACCAGTCACTCTTGCTCTCCCTGCTCAGGGAGAGGGCCCTGCATCCTTCCTTCTGGGAACAAGGTAGACTTGTGTAATACAAGGCCCCTGGTTGCTTTCTGGAGTCCCTAGATGGCACACATTGTTAAGTTCTGGGCTTTTAGCCAAAAGGCTGGCAATTTGAATTCACCCAGAGAGGCTTTGGAAGAAAGGCCTGTCCATCTACTTCTAAAAAACCAGTCATTGAAAACCCTTTGGAGCACAGTTCTACTCTGATAACACATGGGATTGCCATGAAACATAACTGACTCAATGGCAACTTGTTTGGTTGCCTCTGGGGCCCTCTCCCTTTCTTAATATCCACGAGGACACCGATGTTGGCAAACACATATTGCTTTATTTAGTGTTTCTCTGGATTGCAGATATGTCAGCAGTGTGCCAAGACCCCCAGGAGGGCACAGAGGCAGCTGGAGAGCCCCCACACCTTCTGGGGCAGAAACAGCAGAAAGAGGTGATGCCCCTGCAGCTCCTCCCAAGGCCAGCCCATCCCTCAGGTGCCCAGTCCAAGGAGGGGGTATGGGGCCAATCGAGGCCTTATGTCCTTGAATTGGGGCCAAAGCGCGTGGGCAGGGTTGTCATCCTAAGGCATGGACTCAGGCAGAGGTGCTCCTCCACCTGGTGGCCCCCAAGGCTGATTGCTGGTCAGGGAGCCAGATGCACACTTCAAACATGACCCATGTTCTATGGGGCTCCCTGGCCTTGGGAGAGGCAGTGAGGTGTGCTGAGGCCAGGGCTGCAGTACTGGTTTGCCCCAACCTACAGTATGGCCATGGGCAAGTCCCTTCCCCTCTTTGGTCCTGGGTCTCCTGCTCTCTAACACCAGGGACCTGGATTAGAAGATCTCTCTGAGTCTTCCAAATTCTATGATCTAAGATATCTTTTCCCACTCCAGGACCTCCCCAGGCTAGGATGGAAATATTAACAGGGCATCCTTAAGGCAGGAAGAAGGGGGGCAGGCAAGGGTGGTCTCAGCCCCCAGGGGTAGGTCGGAGTAGGATGCAGGTAGGCAGACAGAAAGATGGACAAGGTGCCAAGGGGTATGAGGAAGAGAGGGTGGCCTGGGCAGGGAAGAGGGCACCAGAGCCCAGCCCCTCTCATCTCTCAGCTACATATCCCTGCCCTACTGGAGTCAGGGAGAACACATCCAGTGTGTCTTGGGATGGGAAAATGTCTTTTTTAAAAAATAGTTTTCTATAAAGCATCAAAAAATCTCAGAGAAAACCTCAGCAAAAGTTCCCTTCTCTCAAATATTTGGCATCAGCGGTAGGGCTGGCATGGATTGCTCTGGCCCTGGCTTTCCTATTGCTGTGGCCCGGCCTGGCCCACTCCTGGGGTAGCTCCCTGGAACCCTGCTTCCCCCTAAGAGAGGGCCAAGCAGGAGGCAAGAGTTTGCAGGTGGGCTTTAAGGTGTCCCTGGGTCGCTGTCTGGAAGCTTGAGTCTTTGGTAACTGGGTAGGAGAGGAGGGGATAAGCAAAGCACAGGGGGCTGGTAGAGGGTCCAGTGGGTACCTTCATCACCGAGAGTTCAGCCGTGGGGCCACCTAGGGGGTAGAGAGAGAAGCCCAGGCAGTGAGCAGGAAGTAGACAGAAGGTGCTCAACACCTGTACTCACAGGTTAGATGCATGTAGCAGGGGCCTGGGGGCCTGGTGGCCTTGATCCTGGGATGCTCTGTCTAACCAGAGTGGGCCCCTGCTCCCACTCAGCATCCTCTCCATCACTCTGGATCTTCCTCACCTCCCCATACTGCCATCTTTATGACATTCTGGACCCTAGAGACCAAATGCCCCCTTTTCTAGTCCTTGTGGGATGCAGTGGGATGAAGGGGTCAGTGTGTGGAGTTCTCTGGATTGAGACCCACGGGTGAGGTGCCAAGGAAGGCCATCTGAGGCTCCACCCCAGCCCTGACACTACTGATGGCCTACTAGGCATCACTCACCACAGCCAGGTGCCCGTTCTTGGCCTTGGTGATGAGCAGCTCTGAGCCGGGTGTGAAGTCAATGATGCCATCCCTGCCAGGGCCCCCTGCAAATGTGATGCTGGAGGGAAGGCAGCATGTGAGGACTTCTCAGAGGGACAGAGCCTCCAGGGCGGCCCCTGCCCCGTTCCCATGTGCACACACGGACCACTCACAGCCTCTACTCGCCTCACCTGCCCTGGTTGATGTTGATGTTGTTCACACGGTCGGCGCTGAGGGCCATCTTGGTCAGTGTCTCAATCACGTGGTCACTCTGTAGCACCACATCCCCCTGGAGCGCCCAAATTTATGTGCGTAGGGGAGTTAGGCCCCGCCCAGAGCTAGAGGAGTACCCCATCCCTGCCCTGCTTCTCAATCCCCAAAAGGGCACCTTCTGCTTATTGTCCTCACGCTGCACATGAAGCACAAAGAGGCTGTCACTCAGGCTGCTGACGGAGATCCCTGAGAGGGGAGGGCAGAGGTCAGGGTTCAAAGGTCAAAGCTGGGCCCTCCCTTCACAGCCCTGAACTCTGACTTACCGGTCAGGTTGGCATAATCGATCCTCTGCTTGACTTTGGCATCCTCCACAATGACCACAGCGTTGGGCGTGAGCAGCAGCTGCCGGGAGCGAGGCTTGTAGCCCTTGCGGTCATATTTCACTACAGGCACAGCATACTGGGAACAGAGAGCAGTGTGAGGGCAGAGGAGGGGCTGAGGGGCCTCCGGGGACAACCTCCTTCCCTTCTGCCCATGCCCTGATCCCCCATCTAGTCTCTCGGCACCAGAACCGTGCTGGGCTGAGGGCTGCAGGCAGGTCTCACCTGGATGGGCTCAGAGCCTAGGGCTTGCAGCACTTTGGAGCTGATCTCATCTGCACCTGCAACAGATGGAGGAAATGGAGTTGAGGGGAGGAGAGAGTCCTGGGAGGATGAGGAGGGTCTGAGCACTGGAAAGTCACAGGCTCACCAAGCCGTGTGCTGATGAAGAGCCTGGGGACACTCTGGGGGTAATTATCCTTCTTGCCCTTGAAGATCTCACTGGCCACTGCCTTCTGCTGCAGCTGAGGAGATAAGCCAGGAAGGTAGGGTAAGCAGGGGTGGGGACCATCAAGAGGGGACAGGCTCAGCCTCCGGAACCAAGAGGCTTCTTTCATCCTTTCTGGCCCCAAGGCCAAGAGGGTGAGTGCTGCCACCAACTCTCCTGTTTGGCCCTCCTCTTCCTTACCCCCTACTCCTACCAACCAAGGCCAAGAGCATCCCAGAGGGATCATAATGGCCCAAATTTTGGGATGATTCCCCACTATATTAGACCCTAGGGCCCTCAAGATTTAACTGTAGCCTGGGATCTTGAATCTAGCTGGCTGTCAGCTAATACTCAAGACTGCAGATGCTCTGAGCTGGACGAGTCCTTTAACATTATCCAATGTCAGGTTAACAAATACATGGCACATTAGCCCCTGCTATCTGTCCCTGTAACCATGGCAGGCATTACCAATTGATCATGGCACTGCAAAGATGCAGCCTCAGAGGCCTTTTCAACACAGGGCTGTGGGCAGCCTCAATCAATCAGGTGGAGCTGGCCCACAAGATGAACTCTATTTGCAACCCCAAAACCCACTCTAGCCTCCACTTCAGAATTGAGGCCAAGGAAGGGCTAGGATCTATCTGCGGTTACAGGGCACCTCAGGGGTGAAGTGCTCCCCCAGCCTAGCACTCTTTATGTGATGCCCACAGCTCCCCTGACCCACTCCTCAGTCCACATCTGCCTCCTGGCTCTCCTTACCTGCTGCTTCCACTCAGGGCTGATACTCCGGCAGTATTTCCACACCATGTTCTTCAAGCACAACTCCCGTAGAAGCTCTGAGGCCTATGGGGAAGAACAAGATTAGGGCACCTAGGCAGCTTGGCTCCCTTCCCTCTGAGATGTCAGACATTTTCCCCAATACCAATCCTTTGCTGGACAACCCTCCTATTCCTAAGTCATTCCTCTCAAAAGAATTCATTCTTCATTGCCCAGTTGCAGTCCCCCTCTTTCAGGAAGCCCTCCCTGACTGCTCCTGGGGCCACACATGGTTATCAGGGCCCCACAACGAGCGCTTTGGTAGTACCTAATTCAGCAGGGGCAGCCTACAGACCTCACGCAGGGCGGGTGGGGGCGTGGGCCAGGAGGTGTCCAGGACGTTCCTGGGCAACTGCCGCCGGAGGTTGAGCAAGAAAGAGGTGCGCACGTGGTCCAGGAAGAAGGCATTCTCAGGGCAACGGGGAGCGTGGCGCAGGATGAAGCCATGGATGAGCCTGGGGTTGAGGCCCAACAGGTGGGGGTAAGAAGTCTGGCAAAGGAACCCTAACACACCCTGCTCTGCAGCCCCTGATGGTGCCCCAGTGCTCACCGCCGGATTGTCTCTGCCGCCCACTTCCTCTTGGCTGCCTTCCTCCGTCCCAGTGTTCCACGCCACCATGACTGGATGCAGATGGCTACAGAGACCACAGATGGCTAACCTCTATCCCTTCACCATAGCAGCCCACCCTAACCCTACATCCTGCCCCTCTGGAAGACCCCTGGGTCCCCGAACCTGAATGCTTCACTCGAAGGAATTTCTGTCGCCAGTGAAAGCCCCTCCAGGCGGCCTGGATCTTTGTGGCTGTGGTTGAGAAAGAAAGTGAATTGGCCAGAGCTCAGGGGAACCCAGCCAGACCCTGTCGGAGTTCAGAGGGAAGCATGAATGTGGGAGGGACTAAAGGAGCCAGTGAGCGAGAGGATAAATAAGGGTGAGTAAATGAAAGTGAGGAGGGGGAGCGGATGCACGTGGGGTATGTTCAGAGTTTACATCCAGGGTGCAGGGCAGACAGCAGGTCTGAAGAGCTGCTATGGAATGTGGGGGAGCTGAATTTCCTGGAGGAGCTCCAATGCAGTGACCCCATCCCTGCTCTCTAGAATAACCACAATGGGGTAGGAAGGGTGGGTCCCTATCTCACCTAGGCTCTGCCGCCGGACCTCCAGGGCATCCTCTGTGGCAAACAAGGTCTTTGGGAAGCGGATGAAGATCTTGGTCCTGGGAGGGCAGCAGAGGTCAGCCCTTGGTTGCCCCTCCATACACCCACCCACCCATGGCATGGACATCACTCACCGGCCCATCTTATATTCCTCTGGTTTGTAACCAAGGTGCCTGACCAGCACAGCCACCCCATCCTGGGGCCGCCCTGCCCATGTGGGCCACGTCTCTGGGCACAGCGACTTGTACCTGGAGATAGGAAGACACAGGAATGCACCCTACTCCCAGCCCCAGATAGCGTTCTTCTCCGGGGGCCCAAACCAGCTTTCCCTGGACACCTGCTAGGTGTAGGCACTGACTTGTTCACAACCCACAAAAAGCCTGGGAGACTGTTCCATTTTAAATATGAGGAAACTGAGGTTATATTATCTGCCAGAAACCATGGGACTGGAAGGTGTCAGAGCTGGAATTCGCACCTGAAGAGTCCCCAGACTTCTAACTTGGATTCACCACAAAACTCTATTTTCTCCGGGCTCCTTGGAAACTCTATTCTCCTCGCAGGTCTGTGACCTCTGCCTCTGGGGATAGGCACATGGACGCATGCCTCAGGTGCTCTGTGAGGGCATGGCTCGCATGGCTTGCTGCTCATTCTTTAGGTTGACCTCAGGCATGTAAAATGGCGGGCTCCACAGCCCAGAGCTTCAGTGTCCTCATCTCTAAAATGGAGCTGAGAACCCCTGTTCTCCCCTATGGAACCTAGGAGGCGCCAATGGGGCTAGCTAGCCTAACCCCTTCCCACCCACCTCCCTGCCTGGGAGCCAGGACCTGCCCCACCTCTGCAGGAAAGCCTCGTATTTGCGACGATAAGCAAAGCCGGCTCTGCGTACACGTAGGTTCTCCATCAGCCCCAGATACTTCACCTGGTGGCGGATCAGGACCTCGTCAAAGCGGCCTGTGGGGTGGGGTGGGTAAAGTGGTGGTCAGTGGCCTGGCACTGACAGTGTCCCCTGCAGGAGAGACCTCCTTGCCCCAACCCACAGGCCCCAAGACAGGAAGTGCCTACTGGGCTGTTTGGCATCATTGGGCTTGATGCAGCGAATGTAGGCGGGCTCCTTGGACTTCAGAATCTCCACCAGCTGTAGGAGGCTCATCTTGAACTGGGTGGCAACCTGGTGAATCAAGGGCGGATGGAAGGTTGGCCAGAGCTGTGGGCGGCCCCTGCAGCGGCCCCTCCCTGTGGCAGAGCAGCACCATTGCCACAACTGCCCCGCCCCTTGCTCGGGGCTCTCCCTCACAGTAAAGGAAGGAGCTGATTTTATCCCCTATCACTCAGGCTGGGTTAGAGACCTTGGCTTAGGAACCTTATTCCACACCCTAGAAATCCTGCTCAGGCCTCTCCAAATCTCTTTTTAGCAACTACCCTTTTTCTAGGACTTCAAGGCTACATCCCTAAACAATGTGTGCCGCCCTTAGACACTCAAACCAGCATCTGTGAATACTGCTCTGCAGGACCTTTAGGGATCTCAGGACTGTGAAGAAAGCAGACTCCTCAGTAAAGACTCTCAATCCACTGTGGTCCCACAGATAACAGGGGTGCATCCCAGGGAGTCAGGGTGCATCAAGGAAGAGTAATTATTCCAGTCTGTGTGATGGGGAACATCAGGAAAGGCCTTCTGAAGGAAATGAGTTCTCAGCTGAGATTTAAAGGATGAGTAGGAGACAGCCAGTAGGAAGAGAGGAGACAGGCAGAGAGACACCCCAAGTGCACAAGCAATGTTAAGGATGCAGGCAGGGCTAGAGGCAGAATCCTGGCAGGACTCAGGAGTCACATGAGGGAGCTTGAGGGATGTAGGAGGCCACTGAGGAGCGTGGAGTGAGGGATTGTCAGGGTCAGACAAATGTTTTACTGTATCGCTACAGCACACAGGTAGAAAATGGGCAGGTAGGGGCAGATGGGAAGCTGGGAGACCAGGAAGGAGGCTGGCTGGCTCAGGCGAGAGATAACAAGGATTGAACTGCACCAGTGGTTATGGAGAAGGGACCAAAGGTAGAAGCTGAGGAGGATTCAGGCAATAGAAAATCGTGAGGGGGGTGGAGGAGTGAAGTCAGGGATGGTGCCCAGGTTTCTGGCCTAGGAAACCGAGGGGAGAGTGATCCCTGTCCTTGAGTTACAGACACAGAAGGAGCAGCACTAGGGGTCTAGGCAACCAAGAGCCCAATATAGATCAGAGGAGTATGAGGCATCCAGGGGTCACTTGGGGGAGATGACTAGACACACGGATCTGTGGCTTTCTGGAAGGTCCTGGGCAGGAGTGGGTGTGCAGGTGTCCTCAATGAAGCTGGGAGGATGAGGGTGCTCAGGGAGGGCCGAGGGAAAAGCAGCACAGGGCAGGGTCCCCAGGAGCCAGAACACAGGAAACACGCTGCCTCCATGACTCCCTCCCAAACACGTCTCAGCCCGAAGCACTCGAGTCTACCTCTTACTTAACTTCTCTCCTACCAGAGCTGACCTGGCTGTTCTCTTGCTAACCCCAACAGCCACACCTCTGTCCTCAGATCACAGAGCTCTCCCGGTAACGGGCACCACTGGCCACCTCTGCTGTTCCTCACCCTCTGCTGAATGACGCGGCTCTCTTACCTAGCTCCTGGCCTTTTTGGGACTCTGTGTGTGCCTACATTGATTGGCCCGTTGCTGCCTACAATGCCCTCCATTTGGCATGCACCGAAAAACCCAAAGCAAACCCAACCCATTGCTGTCGAGTTGATTCCAATTCAGAGAGGCCCTAGAGGACAGAGCAGTGCTGCCCTATAGGGTTTCCAAGGCTGTAAACCTTCACAGCAGCAGACTGTTACCAAGGCTCCTGACACGTGCTTACTTATCTCTAAATTATCTCAAATGTCTCCTCCTCCAGGAAGCCTGCCCTGACCCCCTTGCCTCTTCCTCTCCACAGTTGGTCAGCTGTTCTCTTTCCTAAGTTTCCAAAGCACACTGTGCACATTTGTGTGAGAGCACTTATTCATTCCTGTATCCGTGGTGCCTAGCAATGCCTGCAGCAGACGTCTGCTGAGTGGGTGAATGTACACAAGTACACACACAGCGACAAGTGTACATAACAGATGTTCACACAGAGGGAGGCATACACCCATGGTGCCTACACAGAGGCAGATGCACACATGTGGTAGAGATAGGAGCACACACGGAGATAGGGGTACACGCGTGGGTACCACACAAAGACAGGTGAGCATGTGCGAGCACCCACATAGGCAAACGTGCAACAGGCACAGATGCATCCACACGCAGTCTCACACAGACACACAGTGTACACACAGGCACTAACAAACACACAAACTCATGAGCACACTGCCAAACCCCAGGCTCATGCACACACTCATCTTTACGCCCACACACGCCCCTCCGGTCCTACAGCTCCACACCGTCTCTGGTCGCTTCTTGTCAATGAGCTCACTCCGGTCGAAGCACTGGCTCATGATGGGATTCTTCGAGCTGCACATGGTCTGTGAGGGCAAAGGCAGGCATCAGGGAGCAGAGAGGCAAGGGACAAATTCCTGGAGCAGAGGTACACACATAGGGGTGTGGGCTCTCCCATCCAGACTTGCCAGCCTTTCCCAGGCCTCCTCACCTCCTTCAGGTTTCGGAACAGAAGGTCATTGTTTTTATCCAGGAACCCTGGGAGATGAGAGCAGATGTGAGGAGAGGGAGCACCCCTGCCTTGCCCCCTGTGGGGACCCGGCCCCAGGATCCTCACCAGTCACATTGTAGGTCACCTCCCCAGCATAGTGGAGAAGGCGGAACTCGCCACGGTCCAGAGATTTCCTGGTCCGCTGGTCAGCCAACTTGTGCCTGGGGGTGGCAGAGAGAGGAAGCTACAGATTGCTGGCCTGAGCCAGGCCCCTGCCTACTAAGAAGACTTCAAGAGCAGCACCCAGTCATCCAATAAGGAGCAGGCATGCCCCAGGGCCGTCCACCTCCAACTGTGCTGTTAGAAGGGGCTCAGGGAGGCCAATGGCCTCACCCAGGGTCACACAGCATCTGGGTGGGACTTAGGCCTCCAGACTGCCAGGGCACACTGGGTGAGAGCTACTTTCTTTGTCTTCACCTGTAGTATGACTCTGCTCAGAAGGCTAAAAAAAGCCAAAACCAAACTCACTGCCATTGAGTCGGATCCAACTCATAGCGATCCCTCCTTGGGTTTCCAAGGCAGTATCACTACGGAAGTAGATTGCCTACTCTTCCTTCCGAGTAGTGACTGGTGGGTTTGAACTGCCAGCCTTCTGGTTAGCAGTCAAATGCCTTAAGCACTATGCCACCAGAGCTCCCACTCAGAAGGCTAAGAGCTGCTCAATGCATTTAAAAAAAGAACCTTCTCCCTTCAACATGTTGACATCCCTTAGCCCATTTTCTACTTTTAAGAACTATTCTAAGAACTAACCAGGCATAAGGAGTAAAAGCACAAAGATGTCTGTAGCAGCCTTATTATCCTGGCAGAACCCTAGAGGCTGTCCAGGGGCCCCAAAAGCTGGGTGATGGTGGTGGCACACCGTGGGTTAAGAGACCACGCAGCCACTGCAGGAAGTGTTTTGAGGAAATTTTTATGTTTGATGATAATACAGGAAGATACTCAGGATATAACATTATCCCAAGCCTTATACACAATAAGTTCTCTATGGAAAAAAAAAAAAAATGTATAGAAAAAGACAGGAAGGAAATGCCTCAAATTGTTAACAGTGATGACCTCTGGGTGACAGGATTACAAGTGACTTGTGCATGCAGTTCAACTTCTCTCTAATGAGCAGAGCTATTTTTATAGTCAGAAATAAGTTTTTAATATATTATTAAGCCAAGAAAATATTCAGGGCTTTGCTATCAGAAAGCCCTGGGAATGAGTCCCAGCTCTCCAACTTACGAGACGTGTGATAACCTTGGAAAAGTGACTTCCCCTCACTGAGCCTCAGTAAAAGAGAGCCAATGCCAGGGCACCTCCTTAAAGAGGTGCTGTAGGTCAGAGGAGATATGGACAAAATATGCAGCTCAGAGCTGGGACAGAGGTACTTGTTTCTGTTTCTGTTTTCCCCACCCACATTTTAGGGATTCTGTAAATAAAATGCAATTTCCAAGTAAGGAAGTTAAAAAAGAATCTTAATGAGTTTCAATCTCAAAAAAGCATAAGGAGGAAGCCATGTTGCTAACTTCTTTCTCTGCAGGCGAAGCTTGTCCTTACTTAGCACTTGCCCTGGTTATCTCCTTGTGGCTGATGTTTTATGATTCGGTAGTCATTTTTGACTCTCTGGGGTCTCCTGACTTCCATAGGCCTGTAGGGATGGTATGTGCATGGGCCTGTGTGTAGGGGGCTTGGGAGGACCCAGCCTTCCAGAGGCTCTGCCCCAAGAAGCCTTCACCCCGGCAGCCCCACTCACGTCAGGAAGTGTGGATGGTGCTTGATGGTTTCTTCCAGCTTCTCCAGGAAGGTCAGATCCGTGGCCTCCCCAGGGCGTAAGCATTCCTCATCCTGAGGGGTGGGGGACAGGGTGAGAGAAGTGTCGGGAGAGGGGCTGTGGAGCACAACGTACAGAGCACAGACACAGGGGTTAAGGGCAGCCCCTAGGAAGTCCCTGTCAGAATGCATATTGACTACACTTTCTACCCACAGCCCTGTCCCGTCCTGCTCAGGCCCGAGTTCTAGCCCTGTGGACGGGTCTGGAGAGAAAGGGGAAGGGGTAGTGTCCTCCCTTCAGCCCTCTACATGAGGTCTTGGAGCAGCAGAGGACTCACCAAAATGGAGATGATGCCCTTAAACTTCTCTTCCACCAGGTCACAGATGATTTTGTTGTTGAAATACTGAACAGGCTCCCACTGAGGGGGCAAAGGGCAGGAAGGCATTATCGTGAGGTCCCAGGATCCTCTCCCCGGAAGACCCTGGTGCCTGGGCTTCCCGGGGCTCATATACTCACCGCAATACCCTCAGCCTCATATTCTTCCTGTTCTGACTTGAGAGTGAGCTCAATGAAGAGCTGCTGCAGCTTTTCGTTGCAATAATTGATGCAGAATTGTTCAAAGCTGGGAGGGAAACAGAAGGCTCACAGTAGCTCAAGGGGGACACAGGACCACGAGCAAGGGAAAGACAGGACAGGACCCCTAAGCAACAAAGTAAGAGATATACAGCAGGACTGAGGGTGGCTGGGGAGTCATCGGGCCGTAACGAGAGAGGCAGGGATTCAGGATCGGGAGAGAAGAGGAGGAACAGGTTGCCCAGGAGGGGATTCAAGAACAGGGAGAGGTTTGCACTGACCTGTTGTGCTGGAACACCTCAAAGCCATAAATGTCCAGAAGCCCAAGGACTGTGGTGCTCCGCCAGCTGGGGCTCTCAGCATCCTAGGGCCAGTCATTCAATGGAGAGCATGGGTCCGATATTTACAGACCTCCAGCTCCCAGTTCTCATTCTCCCTAGACCCACTTTCCCTGCTACCTTGGAAGCAGCCTGAGTTGAGCCCTCACCTTGGAAGCCAGCGACCTGTTGATTTTCCCAACCAGCCAGGTAAAAGTGCGACTGTATATAGCCTTGGAAAGAGCGTCTCGTGCATAGGCAGCCTGTTCCAGGTTCAATGGGCTCAGGAGCTGCAGGTGTAGGGCAAGGCAGGGAGATGAATACTCAGACCCCTTCCCATCCTACTTCCCCTTCAGGATCAGGCAGAAGACCAGGAAACAATGACCACCTGGTCTCCCCACTCTCAGCGACCCTAGGGGTTAAGGGTGTGTCGGAAGAGGACACAGCTGCCACTCCAGAGAGAAGGTGGTATAGGGACAAGAGGCCTCATTCCTGCAGGGGAGTCTTCGTTGCAACGTGTCACTCTTCCCATGCGACTTCCACCACCTCATTGTGCCTCTCTGAGCCAAGATCACTATTAGTTGCTATGGAGTCAGCCCCCAACTCATGGTGACCTCATGTACAAGGAAATGAAACGTTGCCCAGTCCTGCACATCCCCATCGTTGGTTGCCTAGAGTATTCACTGGCTGATTTGTGGGAGCAGATTGCCAGGCCTTTCCTCCTAGTGCCCCAAAACCTGTTCAGCATCATTGCAACACACAAGCATCCCTGACAGGTGAGTGGTAGCTATGTTTGAGGTGTACTGGCCAGGAATGGAACCTGGGTCTCCTGCATGGAAGGTGAGAATCCTACCACTGAGCCATCACCGCCCTTGAACCAACAGACAGCACCTGCCTTAGATCCCGCCAACATGGTTGAGAGGACCAGCTGGCCAGACCAAGGGAAGGAGGAGAGGTGTTAAGGGCTGCCTTGGAACACCTGCATGTCTCCCTCCCACATGCCTCCTGAGCCTGAGACAAAGGCTCAACCTCACCTCTTCTCCCTTGGCGATAATCTTCCTGTGTGTCAGGGCTTCCCGCAACGTCGAGCCTTCCACACCAAGGAGCTGCCAAGGGTGGGAGGGTGGGCATGGTGAGGGGGCACTCCCTGCTTGTCCCCTCTGCTCCTCCCCTCACCCTCTGCCCACTCCACTCACCCTGGTCAGATACTTGAGCTGGTTCTCAGTGGTGACCTGGGCATTGCTCTCCTCATCGGCAGCAAAGTGGGTGTTACCTAAATGCAGGACGCTGGCAACGATGCTCAGCAGGTCCTAGGGGAGAGGGCAAGGGGCAGGTGGGGGCTCCAGAAGGGGCACAGGGTGCCTAGTGGACAGATGGACGGAGCATGGAACAGCGTCTGAGAGAAGTCTATAAACAGATATGGGTCTATAAATGAATAAGGTGACTGTCAGGGAAAGGGAGGGTGCTGGCAGAAGACCTCACCTCCACTTCATCCTCTGTGAAGTCGATGACCGTCAGAGCCTTCCTGACGACCTTCCAGTCACTCTTGTCATTGATGGAGGAGACTTTTGCACATTGGCCCTGGAAGAAGGGCACAGCTGGGTGTCAGCCCCCGCACTGTGCCCTCTGGGTAGCACCTGCCCTGCCTGCCAGCCACTCACCTTCACCAGGTACAGGTAGCTCTGAGGGTTCCGCTCCAAGCCCAGCCTGCGTAGCATCTCCTCCTCACCCCCCTCGAGCAGCTGGTAGAAGATGTGGAAGTTCCTCTCCCCATGATTCTGGTGTACCACTCGGGACTTCTCCAGGAGGTAACTGAGGATGTGGCCCCCGACGGGGGCACCCTGTGGGCAGGGGAGGGCACAGGGACCTGTCAGGGGCACTAGGGAATAGGGCCCATTTTCTCCTGCTGGGCTCTAATTCCAGCTCTGCCACTAGCTACATGGGTTTAGGTAGAGGTTTAGGCTCTCTGACCTCAGTTTCTACACCCAAGAAATGGGGAGACTGCACCCCACGTAAAAGAGTTGTCATAGAGACATGGTGTACCTGGGCAGCTTCACTTGGATGCTTGAAGGGCATCTCAAACTCACAGGCCAACAACTGAACTCCTAATCTCCCCCTCCTCAAACTAGCTTTTCCCAGTATGTTTCCCTCTTGGTCAATGGCAACTCCACCCAGTCCAAGAAGTTTGCAGTCATTCAAGAAGCCTCACACACCCCATGTCTAATCAGACAGCAAATCCTGCTGGCTTAACTTCCAAAACACATTCCAGAATTCAACCACTGATCTGTTGGGATCACCTCCACTGCCACTATGCAAGTCCCAGCCACCATCATCTGCCATCTAGATTGTTACATCAGCTTCCTAACCAGTTTCCCTGCTTCTGTCCTGCTCCCCTACAGTCTATGCTCAACATACGAGCCAGAAGGATCCTTTAAGAAGGGAAGTTCAAATCTCTGTTCAAATTCCTCCAATGGCCCCTCCTCCCTCAGGGTATATATCAAGGTTCTCACGAAGACCCAGGTCCTCCACCATCTAGTCTCCCTCTCTCATCTCTGACCACCTGCCTATTCCTCCATCCCTTGCTCTCTTCTCAGGCCACTCTGGCTTCCTTTCTGTTCCTTGAACATACTGAACACACTCCTATCTGAGGGCTTTATGGAATGGTGATTCCCCCTGCCTGGACTCCCTCCCCTAGGTACCTGCACAGTTTGCTCCCCTGCTCTATCCACCTTCTGTAAAATTGCAACTGCCCCACCTTTCACATGCCCCTCTATTCCCTTACTTCATTTTTCTCTTTTGCTGTGACTCTTGTCATCTACTATTTTTTCTGTTTATTCTGTATCTCCCTCAGGAATACCTAGACATAGAATCCCTGGAGACAGAGATTTTTGTATATTTTGTTTCACATGGAACAGTGCCTAGCACATAGTAGGAGCTTAATAAATACTTGCCAGTGCCAAGGACCTGGCCTGTGAATGGGAACCCCCCTTTCCCCTGACACACTCAATTACCTTGAAGTCAAACTGCACATCCATGTACTTCCCAAACCGGCTGGAGTTATCATTCCGTAGGGTCTTGGCATTTCCAAAGGCCTAGAAGCGGGTGGGGGTATGAGGGATGCCTGGCATTACCCCTCTGCCCTCCCACTTAGTTGACACAGTGTCACCACCGCCCGCCCCCCCGCACCTCCAGCACAGGGTTGCTCTGTAGCAGCCGGTCGCGCACAGCGCCCCCCCGCTCAGGGGCTGGGCAGGTCTCCGCATAGAACTGCAGCAGCCTCTTGGTGGCCTCTGTCTTGCCTGCTCCGCTCTCCCCAGAGATCATCACTGCCTGGTCTCGGCGCTCTGTGCGCAGAGCCCGGTACACGGTGTCGGCCACTGCGAACCTGGGGTCAGAAGCTCGTCAGGGGATTCAGGATGTGGGGGCATCAAGTGGTTGCAAGCGGTGGAGGGGTCCCTCAGGTGAGATTAGGGGGCCACTCCCATATCTGGCTGTAGACTTGTGGGTGGGAGTTGGGGTGGACCCTTGAGGATGGGGCCTAAAGGGGCCCTTGTGGGTGTGTTCAAGGGGATCTGTCAGTTGAAGATGGGGGGTTGCTTTCAGAGGGAAGACTGAGGAGCGTGTTCAAGAGGACAGCTATCGGAAGTCACTCCAGTAGAGGCTGGGATCACTTATTGGTATGACCGAGGGGTTCCTCACACGTGTAGTCAGAGAGCCACTAAGGTTAGGGGGCCGTACCCAGGTAGAGTTCAGAGATAAGTCATAGATGTGAGTTGAGGTGGAAACTGGTGATGTTCCTCCCCAATGCAGCTAAGAGATTTAACTCAGGTTGGGGTTAGGGGTCATTCTAGAAAAGGATTATGGAATTCCTCCAGATAAGAATAGTGATTCATTCCCAGCAGGAGGTCGGGGATCATTTCACAAGGAGGGTTGCGGTGGGATCACTCTCCGATAGAGATGGGGGGGTCACTCACAGGTGCGGGGGCACTTCATAGAAGCTGACACCACGGTAACGCTCCATATGCTGCCGGCTATAGATCTGTAGGTCCCGGTAGGGGTTGACAGAGACCAGGACGGGGCCAATGTAGGTCTGGGGGAATGGGAGAAGAGGGTCATACATTCCTCCCAGACGTTCTGGTACTTCCCTTCTCCCTCATCCCTGTATCTGTGCCCCCCCAGCTCTCCAGCCATCTCCCCGTTTTGGCCTCACGTAAATGAGGTTCTCCCGGAACCGCCGCCGCAGGTTCTCGATGAAGGCTGCTTCACTGGTAAAGTTCTCCAGCAGCACAAAATCCTGTACCCCCACCCGGTCACGGGCAGTCAGTGCACTCTCCATGGTCACTCGCACCCCGTCACTGCCCAGGGCCTGCAGGGAATGGGAGAGGGTAAGAGCCAGCCAAAGGCTAAGCCACTTCTTTCCCTCCACCCTGGCCTGCGGGGCCGAGAAGGGAAACCCAGGGCACACAGACACAGGGGGCCTGCTGACGCAGGACACACACACAGAGCACCTAGGACATGGAGTGAGACAGGTACACAGGGCCTGGGCCACAGAACACCAGACAGAGGAAACAATGAACACAGGACACACCAAGGAGGCCATGTGGGGCACGTGAGACCCAGACACAGGACACCTGGAGCACAGAGGACGGGGAAGCAGGACCACTGAACCCAAGAAGGTGCTGGTTTTTGTGTGCAGAGAGGGGTCAAGAGAATCCTGGGAATAATGCTCTGTGACCTTGGGCAAAAGCCCTCCTTTCTGGATGCCCTTCTCCCTAACCAGAAGGCGGGAGTTAGACCAGGTGATCACAGGTCCCTTAGCTCTGGGCTACTTGTGACAAGTGCTTTGGAAGACAAGCAGTTCAGAATAAGTCTGCAGGCAGGGTGGGGCTATGTCTCCCACCCCTGCCCCCACCAGTCTCCATGGAAAAAGCCTCAAGGACAAAACAAGAGACCACCTCCAGGCCACAGAGGGATTTCCCCTGAAGGCCACACACCTCAGCTGGGCTCAACATTTCCCAAAAGGGGGTGGCCCTCCCTCCCACCGCCGGGGCCACTCCCTCCTCTCCAGCTGCTGGACTCCCCAGCATGCTCCACTGAGAGTTTCCAGAGGCCTCAAGGGGATTGGGTTTTCACCACAGAAAGTCCAGCTGCCTCTGCTAGCGCCAGGCAGAGATGGGGGGAATACAGGTTCAGCAAGGCCCCCACCCCACCCCTGGGGGGGCTCACATTTCTCTACAAAGACGGCCTAGGGGGATTAGGAAATTGAGGGCAGATCAAGAGTGTCAAAGGTCAGAGAAGAGCAAGGTGTTGCTGGGTGCTGGAGACCCCAAGGAGCCTCTCGGTTTCCTCTGACCCCATATGGCCCCGATCTTTGGCCCAGGGGCCTGCGGCTCCCAGGCCTACGTTTCACCTCTCCCCACTCTAGTCTTGCCCCAAGCTGGTGCCAAATCTGGCCGCAGTCCCCGCCCACTTGCTCTCCCGGTGAGGGGTCGCCAGGCGCCCAGCCGCCCCCGGGAGTGGCTTTCCCCTTCTGGGTCCGAGCACCCCACAGCACTCCCCGCTCTGCCTCCTCCCTGCAACTTTCCGGGACGTTTTTCCACCCGAAATTCCTGGGCCGCGCCCGCTTCCTGGCGGGGCCGAGGCGGCGCCTCGAGGTAGGGAGGGACGCCCGGGACCCCTGCACAGCCCGCCACCTAGCTCACCGACGCCCGGTAGCGCATCCTGCCGAGTCGGCCTGGCGCCCGGCTCCGCTGTCCGTGCTCTCGGGCCCGGGCTCGGCGGCGGCGGCGGCGGCGTCAGCGAGGGCGGGGCCGGCCCGCCCCCCCGCACCGCCCCCTCCGCGGGCCCCAGAAGCGCGGGATTCCCCTGCGTTCCCCCACTTCACCCCGGGCTCCGACTCCCGGGTCCCTCTCCAGGTGGTGGGGGTGGGGTGGGGGCTAAGGTGGACCGGGGCACGCGGCTGGGGGTGGGGGCGGAGGCGGGGCTCTGGCCGGGCGGGGGCTCCGCCTGAGTCAGGTTTTCCAGGAGGAACGACGTTGGTTCCAGGGTGCGGCCCGGAACCCCGGCGGCTGCCGCGTCTATACGGACCCGGAACTGACTTCCGGGCTTATGTGCACTATGCAGCGGGGCCGGGCTCGAGAGGAGGGCTGAGGCCCGTGAGTCTCTGAAGAAGCGAGATTCCCCTCCCCCTTTCCCCCCCAACCTCGGGTCCCGGGAAAAGTTAAAAATAGAACGAAATGTCCAAATACGGCCGGCGTGCCCAGGCGGGCGGAGCCTCCGTATGGGACACTGTCCTCCCCCACATCCACATCTGGGGAGCAGGTCCTGCGTCTTTAAACCTGGAGAAACTCTCTTTAGGTCTTTGCGTCAGCACTGAGCGAGCGCCCCCAAAAGGAGGTCGAAGGTCACAGGGCGTCCTTGGCCAGCGCGTCCCCTGACTCTATGGACATCTAAGTGTTCCATCTGGGAAATCCGTGTCCGACCTTTTTGGCATTTGAAGCCAAAATCTCTGCTTCCCCATCCCAGACTACCTAACTCGGGCCTATGTGCCCTAGGGGCCCCTCATCTCTCGCCCTTCTCTAGGGGTAGACTCCCTCTGGTCCCTTTGGATCACTCTACACTCTGGTAGCATAGTGCTTAAGGCACTTGACTGCTAACCAGAAGACTGGCGGTTCTAACCCACCGGCCACTCCTCGGAAGGAAGGCTGGGCTATCTACTTCTGTAGTAACAGCAAACACCTCCCCCAGGACGCCCTCCGTCTCTCCAAGCCAGTCCCCAGTCCCACTCCTAGTTGGGCCTTCAGGAGGCGCAGGCTCTCTTTAAGCCGTAAGAGCAAAGAAGGGCGAACTCTACCTCAGACCCCGCTGGTGGTGGGGAGGTGGTGGCTAGAGCTTGGAAAGGGCTTGGCTTTCTCTTACTACCAATATGACTGCCAGCAAGTCGCTTAACTTCTGAGCCTGTTTGTTCGTCCTTAGAATGAAGCTAATACCTGACCAAAAGGGTTGTTGGGAAGTCTAAGGTAAAGCACTAAGGAACTTCCCTGGCCCTCAATAAACACACTTCCCTCCGCGCCCTTCCTTCTCTCCAGCAGACATTCATTCCACACATGCTTGGGGCAGACCCACTATAACTGACAGATGCTGGGCCCGCCGGGGGAAAGCCCCTCAGACGTGTCTGCCAGTTATAAAGTGCTTTCAAGAGCCCTGGAGGCACCTCTCCCCACCTGACAGAAAAGAAAATTGAAGCGCAGAACGGCGGACACTGACTTGTTCTAGAGGAAAAATAGTAGGGCCAGGACCCTAAGCCCCACCATGCCCCATCCTCGGACTCTGCGGGCTCGGTGGGAAGGAAAGAGGCGGCTGCAGGTCCGGGCTGCGGCCTCGTGGGAAGGCTGATTTCCTCTAGAACAACAGCCCGGCGGGAGCCGTGGCCCGGGGGACCACGCAAGGGGGCGCCAGCTGGGAAAATGGGGTAACTGGAGGTGGCAAAGGGACTGGCTGCCGCTACGCTCAGCTGGGGGATGGGTGGGAGGGTCAACGCCGCCGGCGGTGGGCTCGGGGGGTGGGGGGTGTCCTCTGGGGTGCCCCCATGTTTGAAATGCAGAAGGGAGCGGCGAGGGGACCTAGCCTCCAACCCATCCAGCACTGAAGAGTGCATTAGAAAACTGTGAGGTAAAGTTGAGAGAGAGCCCTCACTAGGAGCACGGCACCCTCTCCTCCCTGGCTGTGGAAGGGGCCGGGGCACCACCTACTGCGGGTCGAGTGTCGCAGGGAATGGGGCTGGAGAGCTAGGCGGAGCTTCGTGGCTGCAGTGCCCGCCTGGCCCGCTGCCGAGTCAAGCGGCTGGAATGAGGGGAATCCGCGCGCGGAGGGGTCCAGCCCGCTACCCTCATCCCCACCCCGAGCTGCGCCGCCGCATTCCCGGGATGCCCATTCGCGCCCCCGCAGCCGCCGCCCGGCGGCGGAAGGAGGAGGAGACACAACCAGGAGGCGGGTCTGAGGGCCAGTTCAGCCCCCGCCTTGGCGACCTAGGCACCGCCCCGAGCCCCGGCCACGCCCACCAGCCCGTCCCGCCCCATTAGAGCTCAGCGCCGGCAACTGGAGTGTGGTAAACTCAGGGAGTGAAAGACCCGCAGCAAAGACTGCACACCAAGCTATTCTGCATTTTGTGCGCTTTCTCAGTCATTCACTTTAATGCCCCAGCCAGGCCACAAGGTCTGTATTATCTTCATTTAACAGACGGGGAAACTGAGGCTGGACAGATGAAGTGACTTGTTCGAGATCTCAGGGCTAGTAGAAGGAAGAGCGGGATTGGAATCCCCGGGAACCAAGAACACGTGGCTGCCCTGAGGAGGAGAGGCCGACCTAGTTCAGTGTCTTTCTCCTGACTTCCCAGCCTCGCAGTACGGATTTACAAGACTAGTCTGACTGCAGTGCCCAGAACGGGCCCCTATGAGTAGTGTGTAACTCTACTGACATGCAGGTTTTGGGAACAGCAGCCAGGGAGTAGGCCATGGTCTTTGGGGGCCCTAACATGGCCTTGGGCTCAGGAGCCGACTGGGGTAGGGCCATGGCTCCTGAGTGAGCTGGGACATATTTCTCAAGGCTATCATTGAGTCTCCTCCCACCTGAGGAAGTGTTTCCCAGAACCACAGCTGTGGGGCAGGCCCAGCATCCTTGGGTCATCCTGTGCCCTTTACCAGATGCCTCCAAGACTGACCCCTGGGGGAGTGGGTCAGGGGAGAGCAGGGGGCAGCCTCAATTTGTTCCCTAGCTCAGGGCCATGCACATCTGAAGCAGGTATTTTCAGGAACCCTGTTTTTGTTGTTATGTGCCGTCGAGTCGGCCCCGACTCATAGCGACCCCTCCTTGGGTTTCCGAGGCAGTATCACTACAGAAGTAGGATTGCCCAAC
>NW_006921629.1:10225499-10311083 GCF_000298275.1 Orycteropus afer afer
CCGAGGAGTGGCTGGTGGGTTTGAACCGCCAGCCTTCTGGTTAGCATTCAAGTGCTTTAGCCACTATGCTACCAGAGCTCCTTCCTAGGCTGCTGCTATAAGCTGACTTCCACTGAGGCAGACTCAGTCTCTTGGGAGAGCAAACCAAACCAAATTCACTGCCATTAAGTTGATTCCAATTCATAGCAACTCTATAGAACAGAGTATAACTGCCCCATAGGGTTTCCAAGGTTGTAAATCTATATGGAGGATGAATGGCTCCTCTTTCTCCCACGGAGCAGTTGTGGCTTGAACCGCCAACCTTTTGTTGGCTTTAACCACTACGACACTAGAGCTCTTTTGGGGCAGAGGAAAGACAGCCCCAGATTCACTCCAGCAGTGCAGTACAGGCTCATTTTATATTTATCAAACAGGTCTTAGGGCTGGGCCTAGGCTGCCCCAAGAGAAGACAGGGGCTTAGGAGGCTCTGCCTTGATTGGCCACAATCGAGAGATGTGCACTTTAGTTCCAGAACCAGAACCACAGGCCTTTGGCCTGCCAGTCACCACTGACTTGTGGGAGCAGCAAAATTAGACAGGCCACCTTGATGTTCTTTATGTCAGAATGTCGGGGAGCATCTCCAGCTGCATCAAATTGGCCCTGACATCAAAAGGCCTGCCCTCTTCCCTCTGCTCCTCACACCAAGCACTGACCACCTGCTACAACCTGACCCCTCCACTCCATCACTGCTCCTCTCTTGGACCACAAGAGGCTCCTAATTGGCCTCCCAGCTGCCTTCCAATCTCCCTTTCTCCTTCCAATCCATTTTCCCACAGTAACTTGTGATATTTAAAAATGCAAATCTGATCAATTAACACCTAATGCTAATAGATTGGAGGTTTATAGTGTGCCCTCCATGTGTCATGACCTAGCTAAGGGCTTCAAGCCCATTGTTTCTTGTTAGACTCCTGTGTTCCCATGTCTTCCATCCAGTGTGACTGATTTCGTGGCCCTCTCCAATTCCTTCCCTTCCTGGCTCCCCTGGCACACCACACGCAGACAGGGGGAGCTGCTTGGGCCCAGCCAGCGGCCACACGTGGCTCTCTAAGTTTCTGTGCCTTTGCACCTACAGCTTCCTTGGCCTAGCGCCTCCCCCACCCCCTTCCCCACCTGACTGACTCTTAGTCATCCTTGGAGACTCAGGTCAGGTATCACCTCCTCCAGAACCCCTTCCTGACTCCCCCACACATAAGCCCCACCTCAGCGCATCGCACTGTCATCGCCTGTTCCCTGTCAGTCTCTCCCAAGAGACTGCTCCAGTCCGGGGCGTACACCCTGCTAGGCACACAGGCCAATAACCGCCTAGGAGACGCCGAAATGAATGAATGAATGAATCACAGAGCCCGGGCGTGTGAGCAGGAGGCTGGAATACGCCAGGAGTTGAACAAAGCTAAGAGCCAGTCATTCATTCTCTCATTCATCTCCAAGCCCCTCACCCTCCTTACTCTCCCTAGCTGAGGCGCGCATTGGGCACTCGCGCGGCTGGGCCCCAGGGGCGGAGAACGGAAAGGGGTGGGGCTTGAGCAGCTTCTCCGGAACCCAAAGACTGAGCAGAACAGAGGGGAAGGCAGGGGGAGTCCGGAGGGCGTGCAGGATACCTGGGTCCAGCGCCCCAGAATGCTTTCCCCTGCCCCCATGTTACAGATAAGTAAACTAAGTCTCCACCAGAAATAGGTGGCACGGCTCCTGGGAGCCGGCTCGGACCAGGCCAAGCTGACTCTCCGTCCCTAGCCATCCTCTGGTCCGTGACTCCCGCCTCCCGCTCGGCAACGCTGGCCCGACTCGGCGCCCGGCCTCCTGCCCTTTCCCCTATCTCGCCAGTCAGCGGAGGCCTCCCGGGGCCACGCGGCAGATGCCCGCCCAGTGCCCGCGCCCCGCGTACTCACCAGCTCGGCTGTTCCGGCGCGCGAGCGAGGGCCTGGCTGGGCGGCGTGGCTGGCTCGGGAATCGGCGGCCCCGGCACGCTCTCCCCGCCCAGGGCCCGCTGGGGGCCGGGCTGCCGCCTGTCGTCATCCCGGGCAGGACTCAGGCCCCGGCGCGCGCGCGCGCGCACCCTCCGGCCCCGCCCCGACCGGCCTGGTCCTGGCCCGCGTCTGACTAGTGCCGCACACCCCACAACCAGCTCCCAGGGCGAGGCGCGTCACATTCATGCACTCACTCACTCACTTTACGGCGGGCGACTCGACCCACTCATCTTAGGTCCCCCTCCTTAGGTCCACAGAGCTAACCAGACCTTTCCGCTACTTGGCCAGAGCGGTTCTCTTATTTCTAACCTCTTCTCTGCTGTGGCACTCACGCCCGCACCACATCTCTGAGACAGGCAGGCCTCAGTTCCCGGGCGCCAGAAGGAAAAGGGAAGGCATTAACTGAGTCTGTACTATGCTTCCGGAGCTTAGTCTTTCTACCGCAAGTAACTCTGTCACATTTGTGCTGTTATGCCCATTTCATAGCCCTGCCACTGAGGTTCAGGGAGTTGGAGGAGAAGGGATTCAAACACAGTTCTCCGCTTTGAAAAGCCCTGCTCCTTGTGGCCCTTAAATTCTTAGCCTTTTCTTCCACTTATGCCATTTTCCAGCCAGTTCCAGCCCCACCAAGGAGCAGAATCCCTCCCTGCTTTCCACCTCTTTTGGGAGAGGTTTGCTTGAGATGGGGTTGCAGAGCTCTGGGGAACCCCACGATCCGTCCTCCCAGCCTGGAGCACCCCCGCTTACGAGTTTGCAGGGCCTGTAGGGATGAACCACGCGGATGATCTCCCCAGTGGGTATCAGCTCCACTTGCAGCGCCATCCTGGCCTGTGGAGAGCCAGCTTGCTGAGCACTGGAGCCTCCGAGTGCAAGCCTGCCCGCCCGCCTACTGGGTCTAACTGCTCCTGGAGCCAGGAATCGATGGTCTCACGCCTGGATGGCCACTTGGTTCAGCTTCAACTCCAGCCCCAGGGGATGTGGCTGGTCCAGCTCCTCAGGACACAGCTGGAGTGGCCCAGGTCTGATTGGGAGGCCAGTTGGCCCACAGGCTTGGGGCAGGAAGAGGAGGGGCTGAGGGATGGAGGAAATGCCTGTTGTCCCAGGTAACCAGAGGAGCTGTTGCAGCCACCCGGTCAAAGGGTAGGAGGCCCTTTTCCTCAGCACCCGCATGGCTGGTACTCTGCTGCTGCCCACTCCCTGGTGTCAGCTGGAAAGCACTGGCTGCTCCCGGAGAGCACATCCTTCCCTAAACCAAGAGGGCCCACGAATAGGCATTGCCCCTCTGGTTGTCCCGCCCCCCAACTTGCCTGCTTCCCGTAGTGGCAGGTGAGCCTCTGGAGCATGGGGGGCCAGGGCTGCGCAGGGCTAGCCATGCTGGGTAGAGGAGGGTCTTGGCAGAGAGGGAGGAGAGCACTGTGAAGAGGACTCTGTCCTGCTCCCCTGTCCAACTTCCTCTGAGCTTCTGATGCTCAGGAGGTTGATTCCTGGGTTCCCTGGGTGTGGGCCACCTCAAGCCCTGTTTGTACCCCCGGCTGCCCCCGACCCCTAATGTTCCTGTTTTTCTATCTTTATTGTTGCCAAATCACAAAGTTGACACTTTCCTGGCCTGGGACTGAGTCTTCTGGTCTCTGGCCATGCCTTATAGGAAGTGAGAAGAGGGAAGTGGACGGGGGGAAACGAACTTTTCCAGAGGGAGAGGTTGGTATGGGAGGAGCTGGAGTCCAGCAGACCCGCGGTGGCTTCAGCAGCCCCGTGTGCAGGCACCTTTCCCCAGGCACCCTTCCCTCCCCTCCCCACAGCTTCCCCCGCCCAGGAAAGGCCAGCAAAGCTTCCTTCCTTCCTCCGGGAAGCACATCCATCCAAAGCAGTCTCATCCCCGGTGGCCACACAATGGCCCTTATCAGCCATGGAGCCAAGCAGAGAGACCCAGTGCACACCAAGTCTCACTTGTTTCCTGTTTCCACCCAGAGGTCAGGGCTGGGCCCAGAGCCGCCATATCCTGATTGGGGCCAAAAGGAGGGAGAGTTCTCCCCCTTCCCTTCCCGCCTCTCAATTACTGCTGGACTCACCCCTCCCAGGGCAAGCAGGGGCCCTGCACTGGGAGCCTGGAGCAGGGGTGTGTGAAGACTTAAGGGCAGGAGAGGTGGGCAAACCACATGCAGGAGGAAAAAAAGGGGAAAAACCTCTGGAGTCAGGAGGCCCAAGACCCAGCCTGAGGGCTGTAATCATCAGAACAAAGTTTACAAAAGGGAGGTAGGTATATGGGTACTTTGTGAGTATACAGCTTTTTAATTTTTTTTTTTTTTCAAGTACTCTTCTCACAACAATCTTGTGAGTAGGTACCTTATTTGTATTTTATAGACAACTGAGAATCCTAAGTGGGAAGCAATGGAATGCTAGTTCAAAACCCAGTGTCCAGACTGCATTTCCGTTTCTGCTCTGGCCACGGCAACCACAGCTTACTGTACTGGAAGGACACACCACTTCTCTGAGCCTTGCTTCCCCATGTAACAAATGCAGGGTGCTGTGTGGCAGTGCTCATGATGGTTGTGCATGTGAGAAGGGACAAGGGGGACAGTGGGAACACTCAGGGCTCTGGGCAACCTCAGGTGTGTATGTGTCTTGGGGGCAAGGATACAAGTTACCATGGGGGAGAATTCAGCAGGGAAGGGACTGAAGGAGAAGTGGGACAGAGAGAAAAGATGGTGCCCTCTGGATAGCTTAACAAGGCTCAAGACCAGGGAATGAGGGGTGGAAGGATGAACTAGTGACAGTATGGCAGGCACCTTTTCCCTGAGCCTTCTCAGTTCCAAGAAACCTAATCTACTTATGTTGTTGTTGCTATTTGCCATCGAGTCAGACCTGACTCATAGCAACCCCCCCTTGAGTTTCCAAGGCAGGCAACATCACTACGGAAGTAGACTGCCCAATCTTCCTTCCGAGGAATCTACTTAACAGCAGAGTAAACTAAGCATACCACAGTGTAAGCGATGTGTCCCAACTGGGTCAGCACTCGAAGCCTCATCCCATTCCCATCTGGGCCACGTAGGCCAGCCTCACATATAGTCAATCTAGTTTGAATCTGCAGGGCTCTTGTCCCAGGAGTCTAGCAGAGTCCTAGGCTCACCATCTAAGTGCCTTCCCATCACCATCATTAAGGAGTCACATACAAGTGTAAAAGTCATGTTTCTAATTATCCCAATGTAAGAGACACAGAAAACAGACAGCCATGGGCTGACAGAAGCCAGGGGGACAGGTCTTAATACACGTTCGCAAGGTGGAGTACAGAACAGAGAGCAGCTGAGGTGACCCTCAGTCTTCGGTTGCAAGCGGGCTCCCTGAGGTATCTTCTCCTGGAAGAAGGGCCACTGAGTCACCACTGGCTACAGCAAATGGTAGGAGCAGGGACAGACCATGTCCAGCAGCACCTGGAGAATGTCGTCTGAAGAACCCCAGGGCCAGATCCTCCAAAATAGCCTGATCCTGGCTCTCTCCTGTCTGCTCCCACTTCTAGGTCCAAAGAGAAGATCCGCTTCTGCCCAGTGACTCCTGGCAAGGGTGTGTGTGTGGTGGTGGTGGGGGCAGATGAACTTGAGCTGTCAGGGACCACCCTGGAAAAACCTGTGGCCCCAGCACCTCTACCACCTGCCCAACCCTCACAAGAGGGCAGGCTGGAGGCTGGGGCCTGCTCCAGCAGCAGAAGCTAACCAGGTCCTTCCCAATTCTCTCTGCTTGGGTCCTGGAACTTCCTGGATCAGACTCCATGCAGGGGGGCAAGGGGAAAGACTTCACTGGCATAAGGAGCCTCATCAACCTACCCAAAACCCCTATGGAAGAGCCTGGGTAATGGGGCACCTCCATCCTGCCCACTTAGCCGTACTGCTCCTGCTAAAAGCAGGGAGCCCAGATCCTCTGCCCATCCTTCAGGAGGACAAGCAATGAGATGCCAAGACTCCTGGATCCCGATGCTGCTTGTGCCAACTAGACCATGCAGACAGGAGCATCTAGCCCTCCCAGGCAGCCTGAGGCCCAGAGAGTGTGACGAGAATGCAGGCCTGTGCCAGATGGGGCATGTGCCTGGCAGGCCTGCTTGAGTGGCACTGGAAGTGGGGGTAGGTGGGTCAAGAAATGAGAAGCAGGCTGGAGGCTCCTTCCCACTTCCTGTGGACTGTCCCCAAGTCTTCACAGTTGACAAACAAGCTGATTTCATTCACATTCCAGCAATGAAAACTTGTATTTAAGTGGCCAGTGCCAGAGAGATCTAGACTGGAGAGAGCAGAGACATCAGGTTAGAGCTCACTCTGGGACGTGGCTACGTGGAGGGTGCCTGGCCGCTTCCTCAGGGGAAACACTGGGCCCCCACACTCCTGGCAGTGATAAGGCAGAGCCAGCTCTGGCCTCCGCCCTGGAGTCACTCCTATCTTGGTTCAGATCTGTAGATGGGCTTCACTCAGTGAGTCTTCCCCAAAATAGGATCGGGGACAGATCTGCAGGGGGAAAACAGGCGGTGAGTAGGACAAAGAACAGGCTTCCCTCTGTGCCTTTCCATTACTTCCGTCCCCCTGCCCCCCCCCCCCCAGATAGAACGCTATGGGTATCAGTTGGATCCAAGGCCTGTGGCCTCAGGGAACACCAGGATGGGCTCAAGATCTCTGTGATAGCCCTGCCCTTACAGCCACCAGCACCCCTTACCTGGAAGGGTTTGCTTATCCCCACCACAGAATGTAGATTGTTGCTATAATAACAGAGGAGAAACTGATCCTCAATTTCGGGGATATCATTGGTGTTGATGTATACCTAGAGGGGAGAAGGGCCAGGAATGGGGTCAGTTCCACAGTCCTGGGCCCCAACCAGCTCACAAGTTATCCAGCCCTCTGTTCTTTGCAGAAGACAGAGGAGTTTCAGGGAAGCCTGCATGCTGGGGATGTGGAATACTTGTCTCAGGAGGGGCCAGGTACCTGGTTCAGTCCATCGCTGATGGAGACTTGGTTATCCCTGACCCAGACATAGGTCATGTAGTCATTTATGTGGCGGAGTCCCACCTGCAGGGAGGATTGGAGTGGTCAGTGACCGGGGAGAGCAACAGACTACCGCAACTCCGGAGAAGAGGACAATCTCATTTCTGGGACTGGCTATCATACTGCATACCACCCTCCTCCCCTCAATGTCAGTCCCTGGATTAAGTAAGGACACCTGGGGCCTGAGGCGGGTGAGGGTAAGCTTTGTAGTCTCCCTTCCCAGGTCCCAGGAAAGACAAACCAGTGTGTGTCAGTGTGTGGCTGACAGACTTTCTGCCTTGCCCGCCATGTCACCTTGTATAGTCCAATCCAGTCCCAGGGGCTGCTGGGGAAGTCTGGAGCCAAGGAGTAGCTGATCACCATGTCGTTCTCCATGGTCCACAGGCCCTCAGGGATCAGGGTGATCAGTGGGGAAGAAACCAATGGCTTCATCTATACACAGGGGTGAGAAGGGGCTGAAATCTCTTATTATCAATCCCCCCTGAGGAGACTGCCCTGTGCCCTTCCAATGTGTCTGGGTCAGTGAGGGGAAGAGGCCACTGGGGTGGGGAGTGGGGTGGGGGAATGGGCACAGAACTCCACTAGGCTGCCTTAAAATGTATCAGACTTTGGCTGGCCAGCTGGAAAGAGAAAGGGCCAAAGGCTTGCTGGGGTGGCCAGCCCTGCCAAGGATGACGGGGCTGAGAGCCAGGTGGGTAATACAGGGAGCCAAGTGCTGAGGGGTTTAAGAAGCTGGCAAAGGCTCTCATACCCCGAGGGCTCCTGACCCAAAGGCCCAATTTCATGGAGGAGATTCTGGAGAGAGCAGCTGTAGGAATTTGGGAGGGCACAAGGGCCTAAGAACAAACCAGTAGAAAACGTGAAGGCTGAAGGGCCAGCCAGCAGCTTGAAGGAGGTGAACACTGCCTTGGTCATTGGATGGCAAGATACAAGGATGGAGGGAGCTCCCTTTGAAACTTGACCCAGGTAAGTTTAGGACAAATAAAAGTACTACTTCACAAAGTAGGTAATAAACGTAATGGAACTCATCAGCCCCAAGGGAAGTATGGGGAGGAAATGGAAACCTATTCACCAAGCGTTTGAACATGTCTTTGACAGGGGGAGCCATCAACGGCTCCTCAGAGCTGGGATACCTGACCTGGGAGGAAAGGGAGTCATGTCCTCCTACAGGTCTCCCTGGGGATAAGCTGGCATCAGAGCCCAGGGCTGGTGGGGTTTGGGGATATGGCCCAGTATGGCTGTTCCCATGCCAAGTACCGGGCAGCTCGGATGTTCACCTCCAAGTCAAAGGTGCTGGTGACAGGCTTATGGTCACTGATGCAGTACATCATGTGGCTGATGTAGCTCTTCAGAGATAGGGAGAAGTGGGGGGCCAGTCGACCAGGAGTGCGGAGGCTGGCCTGGGGATGCCGCTTCAACCTCCACAGGATGCGGTCAGTCCACGCAGGCTTGCGTTTTTTCTCACTGGGGGTCAGGGAGAATAGGGAAGAAAGGGTCAGCATAAGAGCAGGAAGGTGTCCCCATGAGCCTACTGGAGCCCCTAACACCAGCCATGAGATGCCTGGCCAGTGATGAAATAAGCACTGCAAGAGGTGGGGGTGCCATTAGACTCTAAGGCCTCTGTCGCCTCAGTCCAGCCCACCATTTTATGAATTAAATCATGACTCAGAAACATTCCATTTCAAAGCTTTGCTCTGTCTTGAACATAAGCAGCAGCAGATCAAAGAAGTTAAAATTTGAAATTTGCAAATAGACAAAGACAGTGCTTGAATTTGGCTTCCCCCTATACTAGAAGTAGGGCCTTTAGGAAAAGGAAGGGAAGTATTTTTGCAGTGCTTCCTATATACTTAAGGAGCTCTGGTGGGGCAGTGGCTAAGGCATTTGGCTGGTAACCAAAAGGGTGGTAGTTGAAACCCACCAGCCACTCTGTGGGAGAAAGATGAGGCGGTCTGTTACCATCAAGACTGATGGCCTTGGAAATCCTACAGGGCAGTTTTACTCTGTCCTATAGAGTTGTTCTGAATCACAATCGACTGGATGGCAGTGGGTTTATTTATTTATTGATATGCTATATACCTAAGGGAAGCTCTGGTAGCGTGGTGCCTGAGGCACTTGACTGCTAACCAGAAGACTGGCAGTTCAAACCCATCAGCCACTCCTTGGAAGGAAGGTTGGGCAATCTACTTCCACAGTGAAACCGCCTTGGAAACCCAAGGAGGGATCACTATGAGTTGGGTCCCACTCGACGGCACATAACAACAACAACAACAACATATACCTAAGACCAGTACTGTTATCATTCACTTTTTACAGGTGGATAAATTGAGGCTTAGAGGGGAAGGAACTTTCTCAAAGCCACACAGTGAGGGAGTCAGGAGTCCAGGCCAGGCAGCATGACCACAGAACACGTGCTCTTAATCACCATGCCAACCCCTCTTAGGCCTGTTTCCTCATCTATGAAAATGGAGATAATTAGTAGTTGCCTATTAGGGTTGCTGAGATTATTAAATGAGATAAAGCACATAAAATGCTTAGCATAATGCCTGATACAAAGAAAACACTCTGCAGACACTGGCAACTGAGTCTTTGTTCTCCAGAGTCAACTGAAACCTGTCTATCATTCAATTACCAGCTCCCCTGAGAAGCATGAGAGGCCGTGCAGCCCCTGGGGATAGGGGTGGGGTGCTTCCTCCTCTAGGTAACTGAAGTTACCCAAAGACAGGCAAGTCTTTGATCCCTGACCCAGCCCTGCCCAAGCAGCTACTAGGACAGTCTCGAAGTCCATCTGGGCCCTCAGACCCCACCCTCCAAGAGGAGACCATCAGCCCTGAGTGCTGGAAGTGATATAGGGAGGGCAGTGGTTGTTTTGGGGTTCCTCTCCCCCTGGTGAGGCTCCCCTTTCTTGAATGAACCCAAAGCATAGTAAAGTCTGATCAGATGCCTCCCTACTTTAACTCAAAACCTTTAAGGAGTCTTCATTCTTCCAGAATAAACTCAAGTCCCCAAGTATGGGGTTTTCAAGATGCTCAGGTGTCTGACCCCGCGCCCTGCCCCACCTTACCTCCTATCATTTCCCCAGACCCACCCCACTTTGGTGAC
The DNA here is from genome assembly GCF_000298275.1 of Orycteropus afer afer. NCBI lineage: Eukaryota > Metazoa > Chordata > Mammalia > Tubulidentata > Orycteropodidae > Orycteropus > Orycteropus afer. Next base: position 10,235,620 of record NW_006921629.1, read on the forward strand.
TGTCTCAAGCCTCTGGACCTTCGCTTTTGCAGTTTTTTTCTGCCTGGAACACCCTTCTTTACCTAGAAGAGGTCCAATTCCAATACTGCCTTTGTTATAAAGCTGCTCTTGACCTCACCTTTCTGCTTCTGAAACTTTTTATACCAGTACTTACACATTACATTATATTGTAATTTGCTGTCTCCCAGGCAGCCTATTGGTTAGTGTGTGAACTTTGAAGGCAAAAAAAGCACTGGCTCTTGGAGTCTCCTCAGCATTAGCAGAGGGCATGGGATATAGTAGGTGCCCAACAAACTGCTTATAAAACCCAAGCCAGCTAAAAAGCTCCAAGTTCAACCTCTCTACTCAAAAGTGCCCATCTGATTTTAATGTATACAGTTTCATATACTTGTAATCTGTTTTAAATGTTATCTTTCTCTTCTATTTTATTGAATTACTGTTTTAAATAAACATTTTGACATAGTGCTGTCACTTCAGTGTTGTTGTTATGTGCCATTGAGTCGGCCCTGACTCATAGCAACCCCTCCTTGTGTTTCCGAGGCAGTATCACTATGGAAGTAGATTGCCCAACCTTCCTTCCAAGGAGCGGCTGGTGGGTTTGAACTGTCAGCCTTCTGATTAGCAGTCAAGTGCCTTAGGCACTATATTACCAGAGCTAATTCCAATGATGGCAGCAGAATGGTAGCAAGGTAGAGAATTCTGCCTCCAGAATCAGAGCCCAGCTGGGGGACAGCTCTGCCCTGTTCTTTAAGAGTTATGTATCCCTCAGGGAAGAGGTAACTATGAGGAGGAAGTGGGAGGGGAGCTGTTGCATTGTGGTAAATTGTGGTCAAAGTCATGAGACAAAGTGTATGTAAGCTGTGGTATGGAAAGTGAATTTGCTCTGTGAACTTTCATCCAAATCATACATAAAAACAAGTTAAAAACAAAACAACACAAAACAAGTTATGTGCCCCTGGCCTTTAGGTCTGGAACTGAACTCACTCCTGTGGCTTCCAGCCAACAATAGACAAGGCACATAAGGAGAATATTTACATCAGGTAGATATACTCCTAGGAGCTCTGGTGGCGTAGTGTCTAAGGCATTTGACTGCTAACCAGAAGGCTGGCTGTTCAAACCCACCAACCACTCCTCGGAAGGAAGACTGGGCACTCCACTTCCGTAGGTAGTGACACCACCACGGAAACTCAAGGAGGGGTCACTATGAGTTGGAACTGACTTGAGGGCAGTGAGTTTGTTTTTTGTTTTTTTTAGAAAGATAATCCTTAGAGTGATCAATCCTGGGAGAACAGAAGGGCAGTAATTCCACAGGGAGATAGCTCAAGGTGGCAGGAATGCATAGGAAAGGACACAGGGAAGAGGTAACTACAGGGAGGAAATGAGAAGAGAGCTGTTACATTGTGGGGAATTGAAATCAATGTCACAAAACAAAATGTGTATGAACTGCTGTATGAATAATGAATTTGCTTTGTAAACTTTCACCCAAATCACATAAAAAATTAAAAAAGAAAGTGTTTTGTGCCCTTGGGCAAGTGATGTCACCTCCTTAAGTCTCAGTTTCTTTAAGGTGTGTCAATGGAGTCGTCAAGAAATGGTAACTCTGGCTAAACCACTTTCTGCTTGTGGGCTCCTTGGGTGGTTTTCAAATTTTCACTCTACTGAGTGGTATTCAGAGGACATCTGAATGTGGTATTTTCATCCTAGACTGAATCCCTGAGTCCACCCTTGGACAGTTAATGCTCAAAGTGGTAATGACCTCAACTAATGCACCCTTCTGCCTTTCAAAGCACCACTCCACTTCCCTATTATGGTTTTGAAACAAAATTAAACAAAAACCCACTGCCATCAAGTCCATTATGACTCAGAGTGACCCCCACTAGGTTTTCAAGGCTGTAAATCATTACAGAAGTAGATTGCCTCATCTTTCTCCCATGGAGCAGCTGGTGGGTTTGAACCACCAACCTTCTGGTTAGCTGCCAAATGCTTTACCCACTACACCACTAGAGCTCCTTTCACATTAGGGTCCTTCCCAATTTCCTAACCATAGCCTGTCCCTTCTTCCTTCCAGCACCTCAGCCTATCCCTTCCTCCTTTTCCATTGCCTGGTCCAGGCTTATCCCTAGGCACCAGTATTGTTCATTTTTGTAACTGTGTTTTTCTGAGCCCTTATTATGCACAGGGCAACTGAAGATAAGCTCAACAGGATCCATAAGGGGCTTCTGTTTGACAAACAAAAGACAAGAAGCAAATAAGCAAAATAAATGTGTACACATTAAATATGACATATATTCTCCCAGTTCCTCATTTCTAAGAGTAATCATTAGAAAAAGCCTGGGTCCTTCTGTGTGCCAGGCACTATGAGAGGTGCCTCACAGACTGTTCTGCTTCTGCAAGCCAGGTCACATGTTTCTGCTACAGGAGGACACTGAGGCTGAGAGAGATCCCCATCCAGATGGAACCAGATGCCCAGGTAAGCTGACTATGAAGTCCACATTCCTTCCACTGCCTCTTCCAGGCAGCAAGAGCTGCCTTATAAAGTGCATCACCGGAGCAGGGCCATACTCAGGCTTTCTGTCCAGATGGTCATAATTTGGTAGAAGAATTGTTTATGAACATAAATCAGTATGCTTTCTACTTCCAAAAAATTAAAACCAAGTAGGGTTGCTGTGAGTCCGAATGCAAGATTCTAGAAAGCTCAGCTAATTTACTGACCCAAAAGTAGTGACAGGTTTAATTTCAGGATCTGAAAGCACCTTTTCCTTTGGCTCCTTGTAGATGGGCTCTGTTTCTGAGTCTCACTGAACTCTGGGCTGTGGTTAACCTGTCAGGCATTTTAAGTCACTGGGGCACCAACATGACCATAATATCCTCTGCTCATTACCTAGCAGAGAGATTAACTGGGCTCACAATGTCAACTGTAACAAAACCCTGCTGCCAGTCTCTGACTCTAACAGGATTTCCCGCCCTCAGCCCTTTAACCTGTCCCTGTAATGGAGCTGATCCTGTTTCTCATTACATCTTGGCTCAGGGACACTGTGGTGGCTAAGCAAAGCAGCACACCGTGCCCTGCGCACAATTTGCCCTCAGCCACTTTGTGCAGCTCGGATAGGCCAGCTTCTTGGCTAGGTCAAGCGCTATGCTCAAGGTGCCTTTCATCAGTGCTGCCGACTGATCAGAATACCTGTCCAGCTCCTTTCTGCCAAACCCTGCTGCCTCCTTCAAGATACTCCCCTTGAAGGCAACTCTGATTGATCCCTGCTGGCCTCGGCTGCTGCCTCTTTACCGCTCGCTCCAACTCCCTTTGGCATTTCCATGCAGTGTTGTGGGAATCTCTTACTGGCCAACTCCTGAGCTTGACAGTGTTTATTTGGATCACTTGCCATGGGTGGGTCTCTCTACTAGACTGGCTGGCTGCTCTTAAAATACAGTTTCTTCTCCTTTTGTTCTCTTAGGTTCCCCATTCAAAGATGTGCCAGGCACTGTGCTCCATCCCAGGGAGGCTCATAAATCAGATCCTCTCTGCTCTCCAGGCCTTTGGAGTAGAGCAAGAAAGTCACACTCTGTTTTTCCTCCCTCAAATGGCATCCAGGGTCCAGGATGGACTGTGCTCATTTGTCCCGTCACTGTTCTGCTGAAGTCTGTGTGGGGCTGGGATTGCAGCCTTTGGGAGGGACACAATTCCACCCAAGGGTCTGGTGGAAGTAAGTGCTCAAAAAATGCTTATTGAATGCCTCTGGGAAAGAATAAGGTGACGTCACTCTTACATACTGCTGATATGTATGTGAATTAGTAATATAAAACTTACAGAAAGCGATCTGACAGTACGTGCCCAGGGCCTTCAAGTGTTATTGAACTTCTAGTTACAGGTCTGAGAAGTTAATCTAAAACAAGGGCAAAGCTTTAAGAGTATCTGTGTCTCAGGTGCTATTCACAATAAGGCACGATATGTCTTAAAGGCAACACTGGCGGCGTACTGTGAATAAGGTGCGGAGGCTGCCTAAGGACAGGAGAGGAGCTGTCAGTGAGACAGGGAAAGGATGGCTTCCCGAGAGAGAATGCCTGAACTGGGTTTCCCATGATGAATACCAGTCTGTTCCCTATGGAGGCTCAGGCCCTGCCCGCTGTAGGAATGCCCAGCTGCCTCTGGACCTTGGCTCCAGCCCAGAATATTTGTTTTGATGTCCCTTCCTAGTGTCCCCTCCTCCTGCCCAGACATTCCTTCATTTCCTGGGCTCTGGGCAAGGGGAAGCGGTACTGAAAGCTGATGGGACTGCAATCATGCAGACTTGCGTTCAAATTCCTGCTGGATCAGTTACTCTGTTACTGTCTTATGTAAAGATTTAACTTCTTTATTTGTAAAAAGTCAGTAATAACAATGCTTACTGAATGGGGACATGGGAAGAATTAAGTGATGCATGTAAAGTTCCTTGCACAATGCCTGGCACATGGTAAATGCTCAGTAACGCCAGTCACAATGAGCCATTATGCAGAAATTGGTCTCTGCCTCCTCCTTAGCGAATGTTTGCTGTCCCAGCCTTGCCCTCCTTTTTGCTGCAGCTGGCAAGACTGGTTGTGAATTCTGAGGCACTGTGGGCCACAGAGTCCAGAGAATTCAGGTGTGAGCCCCAGCTCTACCCCTCCCTGGCTGAGCCACCTGGGGAAGTCCCTCAACCTCTCAGCCTCTCTCCCCCATCCATGCAGAACTAGCTGTTTGCAACTGTCCAGTCTCTGTGATCTCCTATCACACCCAAGGCAAAGGGACACCTGGCCATATGGCCTGTTACCAGCTTTCTTCCTGCTGCAAATGAGGTTTAGAAGTCAACTGGCAGAGGTTCCCAGACCCCAAGGCCTACCATTTCTGATAGCTAGTCGAGGAGACTGGCAGTTTCCCTGAAACTGTGGACCCAGGCCAGCCAGCCAGAGTCTGCCCTCTTCCCTCCTTTCTGCCCAGGCTATAACTTGTGTAGCATGCCCTGGCCATGACCCTACCCGTCTTGCTCCACCCTTCTGAAATGGCTCACCCACACCCCCTTCCTTGGCGGGGACATTTTGGCTGCACCACGGCACTTCCAATACTAGGCCTGCAGTTCTACCTCTGGATCTACCTGTGGGGATAACCACCCAACCCCAAAATGCCCAGAGGCCTTCATAAGACAGTCCTGGTGGGAGGAACCAAAAACCTGCTTGCCATTAACATGGCAGGGGTTCTTCTGGTTCTTTACAGAGATTAAAGTCTTGCCCGAAATGGAGTCAGGGATCTGTTGCCAGAGCTGCTTCTGTTCCCCTCCCTAAACCCCAGTTTCAATGGTTACCTGGCCCCTTTTCAGTTTCTTACTTAGAAAGGTTTTCAGCAAAACTACTATTTGAAGACATGAGTCTAAAAGTAACAATATCTTCATCCAAATCAAAATAAAATTAAAAAAAAAAAAAAAAAAAAAGAGCTAAAAATAACAATAGCAGTTATCAATCAGTGTTTATTGGTGCCAGGCACTGGGCTAAGCAAGTCTCACTCAATCATCAACTCCATGAGGTGGAATTGCTATCAGCCCCATTTTACAGATGACAAAACTGAAGCTTATGTATCTTGCCCAAGGTCAGACAGCTAGTGAGGTGCACAGCTGTGCTCCTCATTACCACATGCACTATCTCTGTGCTGTCCCTCCTAAGTCCTCACTGACTGCTGCTTCATCTTTCCATGCTGTTCCTACCCATTGACAGGCCAGGGCAGGGGTAATGAGTACCATTAACTGGCTGAGCTGAGCTTTCTGCTCCCTGTCTGGCTATTAGAAGGTCCTGCAAAGTGGGGTTCCGAGGATGCTCCAAGACAGGAGTCAGCTGACTCCACCCCTTCCTCCCCGGCCCTTGCCTGCACCAGCTCCCCATCCTCCTTTCTCTGAGGACAATCTGGGACAGCTCCCACAGCCAGCAGCTCCCGAGGGGGGCAGAAGGCACCATCCCAGAGAGGTGATGGCTATATCCATTCCTACTCCCCACCCCCAGTTTCATGCTGAAGCAGCCCCCACCACCAGGGCCAACACCACCTTCTTCCCTGGGCCTCCCTGCCCTCATCTGAAGTAGGCCCATTTCCTCCCCCCAGGCTATTTCCAGATCCTCAGCAAGCTGAGCCTCTCTCCTGGTGGGGACTCCTCACCTGGTGTCATAGTTGTTGGAATTCTTATCAAATTTGTAAGTGGGTGGGAAGAGCAGGGGGCCCTCCTGGAACTCCCGGAGCAGTGGGTCACATTTCCTGGCGATGCTGAGCTGCAGAGAAAAGCACAGTCGCCATCTCCCAACAGTCCTGACCCGATGGCACCACACCACATTCCGGTCAGAGGATCACACATGCCATCACGACTGGGGCAAGAGTCAAACATCACTCCACTTCCTCATTGCCACAGCCTCGGCGCCCCCCTCCCAAACCCGGGAGAGCAGTTAAATCCTTTTGGAAATATCACCCCACAGTCCCAGGGGAGGCAGCTGCCTGCCATTTCCCAGTGCTGGACCTTAGGGACCAGGCTTTGAATTCTCTCTCTCTAGGAGCCACTAGCAGACATGTGTCAGAGGGGAAGAGAGCCGGAGTAGCCAGGGTCCCCCAAAAGGGTGGTACCTCATCTTCCAGGAGGCAAGCAAGCCTGGGGATGGGAAAGATGACATGGCAAGGTGGGTATTTAACAGCTCAAGAACCTGTCGGTTTGGCTGCTTAAGGCAGGGACACAGAGGATAAGGTGGCAGGGATGCAAGTGGGGTGCTGCATGGTGCAGGGCTATGGCGGGCCAAAGGCTTTCTCATTCCTATGATCAACACCCCCAGCTGCTGCACCCCAGCTCCTCCAGTGAAGGTCACGCACTGACAGGACTGGCTGACCCTCCCACAGCTGCGAAGCCCTGCTGGACTCCTCCCTGCCCAGGAGCAGGGGCTGCGGAGGCTGGGAAAGGAGAGAGCCGCTGGGGAATGCGAGCTACTCTCGGCACCTGTCCTGTCGGACAACAGGCTCATACCACCCCCAGGACCTTCCCTCACTTCATACCTGATCCTTCTCCCACAGCTCACTGTAGCATTGGTTCTTTATGGATTCCCGAACAAAGTGCAACCCAAAGTCCTCGATTCGAAAGTTCATGTCTCCAAACCAGAGGATGAGGCTTCAGAAATAAAGGAGGGCAGTCTGAGGGTTTGTAGTGAGGTCAGAGAAGGGAGCATCAAGAGGTGGCTCAGACCTGCTCAGCCCAGGGGCTGCAGGAGAGCAGAAAGCTCCAGGGCACAGGTGAAAAGCCAAATGCTAACAAAGCATCAGGTGAAGCCAAGGGCACGGACCTAGCAGGACTATTCTCACAGCTCCTGCATCACCATTCAAGTTGAAGACACCAGCCCAGAGAGGCAAGTGGCAAAAAGATGTAGCTCTCTTTTTTTCTCCCTCAACTGGCCACCGGGAACGGCTATCAAACAGCCTTTCGGGTGACCTCAGGAACCACGAGGATCTTGACCTGGGGTGTTCAGAAGTGTTCAAGGTTTCTAGCCAGGACACCGGGGCTAGAGGAAGAGAAGGGGGTTCCCAGAGTCCAGGCAGGCAAAGCTGGATAGGAGGGCAGATGGGGCACCAGGAACGGGCTGGGAGAGGAAAGGAGACAAGAGCGTAACCCGACTGGCCGGGAAGCCGTGACCTGGGAGAGGATGCTAGCCTGGATGGGTGTGGGGGAGAGGACCGGGGTGCCAGTTTGCAGCTCCACACTCACTCATGGTCCAGGATGTTGGGGATATCCTGTCCCTCAAAATTCTGCATCTCTAGGATCCGGTCAAAGTGCTCCAGCCGCTGGTCATTGTTGGCCAGGTGCGGGGGGAGGTGGCAGTTGATGATGCTGACATAGTAGCCATAAAGCTTCAGGCAGATGTTGACTCCGCCTTTGTTCCCCTGGGAGGACAGGCGGGCAGAAGGGTGGGAAGCTGTTCTGGGTTAGAGACACTCCTCTCCTCGCATCCTAGGCCTCACCTTCCCCCACGCCCTCCCAGGGCCAGACACTCAGCTTCCTAGAGTCATCTCTCCATCCAGTGCCCAGCTCGCCCAGCCTGGGGTCTCAGGGCTGTTAAACCCCCTCAGAGGTGAGAGAATAAGTTTGTCGGGCACTGGTCCGGGGAGACTTCAAAGATTCATTTCACTCCTTTTTCCATTTGCCCGGCTCTAAAGCATCCAGCCCTCCCCAGCCCAGGGACCAGAGGCCTTCCTGGCTCATGACTCAAGAGACAACAGCTCTGTCCTTACCCAGTACCCGAAGAGGCCAGTGGGGGTGGATTTGGTAGAGAGGATCTGGATAAAGGGCAAATGCTGATGCTTGGCAAAGATCAGTAAGAGGAGGCCCTGCATGCGGACACAGGAGACCTGCAGGAGAGTGGGGGCAATGGTGGTTCATTGAACTGTACAGGGTGAGTGTGTCCCTGCCAGGGCCTGGTGCTAGGGGCACTAGAGAGCCCTGAGAAACACAACGTCCTGCCCCAGGGACCACACTATCCTGGTGTGAGCCTCAAAATTTCATTCCTTTCCTCAGCTGCCAAATGATGCATTCTGGGAACTGAGCAGGTTTCAGTTTTAGCTCTTGGACCTGGGGAGGAGGGGAGAGGACCAGGCTGCCAGGATACCCTGCCATCAGGAGGGCATTACTTTTCCATCCTTGCCCCAGGCATGCCTACTGTGCCTCTCACCATTGCCCTTCTGAGATCCTTTGGGTACTCTTGGGCTGCCCCCATGCTGGCAGGGCCTTAAGAAAAATTGTGGCCATTCAGGAAAGTGCTAAATGGGCTTTGAAGTTAGCCAGATCTGGGTGCACACCCTGGCTGACTTAGTATTTGATATTGAGCATGATTCTCAGTGATAAGCAGGAATACTATAACTACATAGACCTTGTGAGGATTAACTGGAGCTATTATATTTTGGTTTAGATTCTTCAAACTAAATACAGGGAAGGAACACAGGGAACCTTCTAGGTGCTTCCTCCTATCCCCTATTCAGGCAGCTCTGGGGGCATAGTGCCTAAGGCACTTGACTGATAACCAGAAGGCTGGTGGTTCAAACCTACCACCACCCCTCAGGAGGAAGATTGGGCAACCTACTTTTGTAGGGATACCTCCTTGGAAACCCAAGGAGGGGTCACTATGAGTCAGAATCGACTCGGTGGCAGTGAGTTTTTTTTTTTTTTATTATCCCTTGTACAATTACAGGCTGTGGACAGTTGGATATCCAAGAAGGCAATGCAGAGGGGATGACAGTGAGTAGAGAAGACAGGTGTCCACAAGTCAGGGAAGACAGCTAGTGTCTACTGAAATGCCTGATACATATACATTACCTCATTTCTCACCCCACCCCTGGAGATATCACTAACCCTTTCTACAGATGAAGGAACTGAGGCTCAGGGAGGTTAAGGAACTGGTAGGATGACCTGGATGGAGAGTGGCATCAGAGGATGAAGATAGCCCAAATCCCTACTGTCTGTGGCCATGGGCTGGGGGTGGGGATGGCCACAGGCAGTGACCCTCTCTCTTACGTTCAGGCTGTCGACACCCACCACTCGAGTAGCTGTTTCCGGAGCATGAGGTGCAGAGGCCAAGGAGGAAATCCCCGGGTGGGGAGCTTGTACTGGGGCCTTCCAGGAATTATGAAACATGATCCCACAGGCCAGGGAGTCCTGGCACAGCGGGAGAGTCAAAGCAGGGGGAACCCCAAACCCAGGACTGAGTGAGGGACGTGGCAGAACCTGAGGCTGGGTGAATTACTAAAAAATGTATCCTAAACCTCTCCTATCTTCTCTCTCTCCCAGCCACAGGCTTGTATGACGAGAGGAGTGGAAGAAGCGGGTAGCAAATGACGGATTGATTCCCACAGTCAGGACTGGAGCTCAGGAACTGATCAAGGATCAGGAAGAGTTTCAAGCTTAATTCAAAAGTACAGAGAAAGTTTAGGCTATGAATCGCCACCAAAAAGGTCCATTCTGTGAAGGAACAGGGCTACAGGGTGGTGATAGAGTCGGGAGCAGGGCAAATCAGGCTGGGAGAAAGGGTGGGGCTATAGGGAAGGCAGACAACTTCTATAGGAAGTTCCAGTAGAAGGAAATGAAGTAGGAGGAGCTAAGGAAGGGACTGGAGGGAGGTGGCTAGGACTCCAGGAGCAGGCACAGGGGTCAGCCGCAAGCTTCTCAACCTACAGCCAGCAAGCAAATCCCCACCCAAAGAACAGGCTGCAAACAGGGCTCCCCTTTCCACTCCCCATTCTTGGCTGGAGGAGGGAGGGGCATCTGTTTTGGGTTCCAGAGCCTTAGGCTGGCCTTCCAAATTCAGGAGGCTGCATAGGCAGAAAGGGTTGTGTCCCTGCCATAGCTAACCTAATTTCCTTGGCTCAGTTCCATTGTACCAATTCCCTGTCAGCTAGCCAAAGCACAAGCAGGTCTGCAGCCCTGGGAGGGGAGCAGGTGGTGAGAGAGAAGTGGTTCTGTCCTCCCCGGAGGATATAGCTCCAAGTCCACAGGAAGAGGCTTCTGAGTTTGAGCTAGAGGGAGTCAAAGGCGCAGGGGCTGGCAGTTTCTAGCCTCAGCAGCAGGACTAAACCTTGTGCACCCTCCTCCCAGCTCTGCACCGAGGCAAACTGTTGTTGTTGTTGTTGTTATGTGCCATCGAGTCGGACCTGACTCATAGCGACCCTTCCTTGGGTTTCCGAGGTGGTATCACTATGGGAAGTAAACTGCTCTACCTTCCTTTTGAGGAGTGGCTAGTGGGTTTGAACTGCCAGTCTTCAGGTTAGCAGTCAAATGACTCAGGCACTACGCCATCAGAACTCCCGAGGCAAACATACGTATAATGGAATTATCCCGAGTAGGCCAGAAGCAGCTCATCTAGGCAACAGGGGGTATTCTGGTGTTTCCAAGAAGCACCCTACTAGGTGCACTGAGTGGATGAGTGTTTCATCCCTCAGGTGTGCAGGGCAGAAACAAAGTAGAGAGCCACCAACCTAGGGCCTTCCTATGGACTCGTACTATGGGCGAAGGATTCCCCAAAGTAGACTCGTCTCTCAGCCTGAGAACCCTTCTCCTCCATACTTCTCTCCTTTCCTCTCATCTTGGGCCCCTGGGAAACTGAGATGTGTGTCTCCTATGATGGGAGGACACCTTCTGACACCAGCAGGCTAGCAATGGGATACCTGCCAGCCTTAGAGCTCATGAGTATGACGATAAAGCATAGAAGTTAAGAACATGGGTTTTGAAATTAGGAAGATCTGGATTCAAAATGTAGACAGCTTATACGACACCTTGGGCACATAATCTCTGAGCCTTGGTTTTATCTGTAAAATACCCCTATTTCAAGATGGTTAAGATTTTAAAATAATGTATGTAAAGAACTTACTTATAATGTCTAACAGAAAGTAAGCATTTGATAAATGGTTAGTACGTATTATCATTCTCAGAGATTTCAGGCTAGGTGTGTGAGGAGAGATTGGGGGCTAGGGGTAGGGTAGGCACTGCGGTGTTAACTAGCTTTGATGCATGTCCCCTAGGAATTCTTCCAACCTGAAAAATATCATGGTGTTAAACTAGCCCCTTGGGTCCCACTAAGCTCCAGCTGCTTTGCAAAGCCACAAGGTAGGTAGGAGCCCCAGGAAGCCAAGTGCAACTGAGATTGAAACCTTTAAATAAATGAGAGACAGTGAGAAAGCCTGACTGGGAGTAAAAGGAACACATCAGACCAAATGACTGGGGGTTAGTGATAAGAGGTGAGACACATTTTCCCATGACAGACAAACTTGTACATTACCTTGATGAAGCTCAGAGGAGAAAGCACATCCATGAAGAAACTGCTCCATGGGTCATCAAAGGCAGTGTCAGAAAGAAGGCTCATGATCCCACAGTTCATTTCCTGCAAACTGACCACACCCCTGGCTTGGAGGGTACTGCCTCTGCCACACTTAGTGCTGCCCTCACCAGACTTTTAAGTCTTGGGTTCTGATGACCACGGTCTCTCCCTCCCCTACCTGTTGGTCTCCATCCCCTTGCTACTGTTGACCCAGGCCAAGAGACGTTATACGGGACCTGGTGCAGGCTAGAAGCTCCTAGCCTTCAGACTCCAGAGTGAGGGAAGACAGGTGATAGCAGTTCCCACAGGACCAACAGGAGTCTGGTCAGGCTCACCTGACCTCAGATCTGGGGATGGGTGAAAGGGCCCTGCAGACACCTACCCAATGATATATATGTCCAGATTCAGGTGCTGGTTGTCCAGCTGAAGCAGGTCACTGAGGTCTAGAGGGGGTGCCGCAGAGGCCACGTTCCATGTCACGACATGTATGCTACGGAGGGGATGCAAAGGTAGGTCGTGGAAGGACGAGGATAAGACCTTGCCCAGGTAATGGAAAGGAGTCTAGGCCTGCTAATGGCTGCAATACAATGCAATGCAGTTATGTTGAGAAATGTGAGATTCTGTATCTGGCAGTGGGAATGGAGGCAATGAACAAGGAGCCTTTTGTTTTCTTCACCTCTTCCCCTGAGGCAAAAAATCCTCAACTCTGGATGGCTCCTTCCTGCAGGCCTCCAGCTGCCCACACCTGGTGGCACTGGTGCAGCTTACACTAGCAGAGCTCCCAAAGGGAGCCCTCACCAGACTGGGACAGGCACAGGAACAGGTGGGGGTGGAGTGGATAGTCAGGAACTTATTGATTCCAACAGCTCTACCAGCCATCCAAACCTTAGGCAGCAATTCCCTACCTTCACTTTCTCAACCCAAGATTCCTGAAACCCACCAGGAAGATCCTGGAGGCTCAGTTCTTCCACCTAGTGAGAGGGATCAGCAACACAGAAACAGGGAAATCTTAAAAAAAAACAGCAATAACCCCTTCACATTCCCTTCCTCGCTGCTTCCTAGCAGATCCCTGGAGCACGACCAATTCTGTACAGGGCCCAAAGAGAAACTGCTAAGTAACAAGTTTCTTCACATCTCTCTAGAGTCTATCCTCCTTAGGGAAAAGCCGTCATCTGAATAACATTCTCCATCTCAACTTCATACAAACCCTAGGGACGCAACAGCACTAAGTCAGCAGCTCCCAGTGACACTGGTTTCCATCAGGGGCTCAGTGACCAGGAGACTTGGTGATCTCTTTAACTGAATTGTCACAGCAACACACTAAGGAAACCCCGGACCACTCTAAGTACAGGGCGGGAAGGGGCTGCAAACCTTGCTGAGATCAAGAACAGCCACCAAACCTTGTGTAAATTCTAAAGTCTCCACATCATGAGAAGGACCTGTAGCAACTGAAGACCTAGAATGGGACCAGGGACAGGGGGATGGAGAAGTGGGAGAAAAGGGAGGATGTCCCAAAACATTTATTCTCCACAAGACCCTGTTCTTGAAGGTCCATGTTCTAAAAACCACGACTTGGAGAAATTCCTAGCCTGTTTAAAGCAATTTCCTGCCCCTCCCAATGAACACAAAAAGCAAAACACAAACTACCTTCCCAGGCACTCAGCCCCAGTTTAAGGATTTCATTTGTTTACCATCTCCCCCTGCCGTCCAGCAGAGGATTAAGAAGATCAGTCATTTAACTCAAAGGCTCCTTGTTTTGTTTTGTTTTGTTTTTTTCAGAATTTTGCTCTAAGTGGAACAAGAGCAAAGCTTGGGATTTCCTGCCACAACTCTCAGGTCCAACGACTCAGCAGCAAATCCCTGCGTTGTGACCTGCACGGAGTTAATGAGTAGCATTGTTCCTTGGTAAGGAGCAGCCATGGGACCAAACTGTATTACTTCACTAAAGGATCTTATCTAAATCAGATTGCGGATTTCAGAAGGTCACAAGTAGATCTGACAGACCTCGTGATGTATGTGCTGATCAAAAGTAGGGGCAAGCTTTCCACTTTAGGGCTTAGGGGAGAATACCTAGTTTTGTCTTTAACTTCAAGCAGCCCAAGACGGCTGCCTCCTCCAGAGGCTAAGTGGGACACATACTTGGGGCACCCGAGTGGAAACGAACCTGGAAGCCTGAGTTTAGAGTGGGCGCGGGACTCGTGTCCAACACAGCCCACTTGACAATGGCCTGGAAGGGTCTGGGACGGAAGTGTTTATCAAAGGAGTGGTTGGATGGAAAGTTGCCCATGAGGCAGGCATCCTCTGAACCTGTGGCAGCCAGTAGGCCCGGCCCCTTCTTTCCGAGCCTGGGCCCGCCCCCAGACCCACAGCCCAGACAAGGTCAGGAGTGGCTCCGCCCAGAGCAGGCCTACCTGCAGCAGTCTTCCTCACCTGAGTTTCCTGCCTCTCGGCTCGGCCGGTTCCTGCAGGTCCACGTCAGCCATCGTCCACATGCAGTGGCGCTGCAGGCCTCTGTCTCCTCAACTCTACCCGTCCTAGCACGATCAGCCTCTCCGGCGTCAGGTCCTTGCAGAACTCACTCTAGCCCGGGTGTTTTTCTTCCGGATTCAGAATCTCCGCCTCGGCTCCCGTAAGAGGCGGGTCTTGCGATCACGGAGGGCTCTGAGTGGTGCAGTTCGAAGGAAGGGGTGGGACTCTCCAACGAGCGCGAAACAGTGAAAGGCTGAGCGGCGCTTAGGGGATCATGGGACGTAAGAGGCGTCTCGTTTGTCATCACAGCAAGACGTAACACTGCCCCACCCATCATTTGGGTGTATGGTAGATGCCAACGACCCCAACGCATCACTGTCCGCAGCCCGCAGCTCCCAGAACGCTGCGCGCGAGGCTGGCAGGCAGCGACTGTCTTCCGGCAGAAGCCGCCGCCACGCCCTCGTGGGTATCCTTAAGCCACCTGTAACCGTAACTACTTTGCGAGGCTGGTCGTCCAGTTTTGCTAATGACGAATCTGAGGTCGCTGACCTCTGCGCTGTCTAGTTTCCCAACGTCCAGAGACCCAAATGATGAAGGGAATGAGAGTCTAGGCACTGTCTGCTGTGTAATCCAGTCTCGTCCCCACCAAATAAAGGCAATTTCCCCAATTTTCACGTTCATCATCGAGCTCTGCCATTCGTAATTCTCCTCTACTCCCAATTTCAAGAGTTTTAGGCATATAAAATTTATTGAATTACTTATTGCACGCGGGACATTTTTTCTGGACTCAGAAAATTAACCATCAGTGAACGAAACACAAGTCACTGCCCTATTTTACGACCAGACATAGGAAATGATTATTTATTTTGCCGAAGTTCTACTGTGATTTCGTTCTAATCACTAGTTCTTAATCTTTTTTTGGGGGAAGGGGCATGGAATTCCTTTGAGGATCTGTTTAGAGACATGACTCAACCCAGACAAATGCACACACAATTTTACAAGCAAGCCTTGGGAGGTTCACAGACGGGAAGGCAGTTTAAGAACACCAACTTTTAAGGGCTTTGCTTGGTAGAGAGGGAGATGTGAAGAGAAGGGGAGGAAAAGGCAAAAAGGAAATATTGCCGGTGTGAAATGGCTAAATTAAATCCAGATATGCAATGTTTGCAGTATGTAAATTAATAAGAAAAATGTTTTAATTTACAGAAACCCACTTGTACAAATTTTCAGACATATCTAGAACCTTTCCCTAATCCTACCCTGGTAAAATAGGGGTTATCAAGAATTTGAGGATATCTAAGTTGTAAAATGGACATGAGGACATCACCAATAAGCTGGACTCCAGAGAGTTCTGTCTAGAATTTTATTAGACTGCTTTTTTTCCCAATATACCTGTATTGGAAGATTGAGACAAAAAGGCACAAACTCACATTAAATGAACAAGGTAATCTAATCAGTTCTACAAAGTGTATTTTGTAAAAGTAGTAGCACTAGGAACCAACCAAAACAAGTCGGGGGGTCCCAGCAGGGACTGTAAGAGGAGAACTTGGGAAGGTATACATGTGCCCACAATACTGACCCTGTTCCTGACCTCCCTCCTTGAGGCCAGAGCCCAGTACCCCTTCTAAGAGGCACTGCTGTTTCCAGATAAGACTACATCCCTGGAAATCTAATGGAACCAGCTGGTCTGAAGGGGTGTGGCACGTCCTTGGGTACTATCCCTGGAGCTGAACTGTTCATCTTAAGCCCCTCTGAGTGCTGCTTGGTTTGGGGGATGGGGGAGGAGAGAGGACTGTACGTCAAAGAGGCCAACACTGTTGCCCGGCAGCAACATCACTCCAGAGGATAGAGTGGGTCTGGGACCAGCCTCCTCTGTGTCTATGTGGACAGGAGGCCTGAAATCCAGGCTGACCTCAGGGTATCCTACCTCAGCTCATGTAGATGCTTTTATTCCAGGCTAACCTGGGGGAAGAGGTGAAGGTGAGAAGAGTCAGAAAAAAGGCAACTAAAGAAAAGCCTCCACTAGAGCTGAAGTGATATGCATGGATCTCAAAGATGGAAGAAGACATCTGCTGATCCTCAAACCACAAAACCAAGTGTCTGTTTAGATTATCAAGTGTTTTTCTCAGGATAACCCACATCTGGACTTCAGCTAGTTAATAAATGAAGGGAAATCTTTAAGCACAATATGATTACTAAAACACCTTGTAGGAAAACATTATATTTTTCCTTCCATAGGAATGCCTCTTCTCCAACTTTCCCAGTCAAATAAAAGCATTTATACCAGCAGTTGGGATGCTAATAACCAATGGAAATGCCCCAGATCCATTCCTACAGACTCTACAAGTGAGGAGACTAACAAAGAGGAAGGTGTCTGTTCAGCATATCTCCTGGTCCCAAAGGGGCCTCAATGAAGGTCAGAGCAAACCACCCTGAGGGGTCTGAGTCTGTCTACCCTTGCCCCAGAAGGGCCACAGGGAAGCATCAGTCAGGGTGTCACAGGTGCAATCCTGTGAGACACTCCCTTATTGCACTTAGAAATGAGTAAGGCAAAGCAAACAGACAAAACCATAGGGACAAATCATCTCATCCCACCCCCTGCTCCCCCAGAGATCCCGTCTCTCATTAGCAGTTGCATCCAGGCTAGCATGGGCCCGGATGACTGCACACACAAGCCAGAAGACTTCACAAGCTTTGGGAGAAAGTCAGGCGACGCCACAGCTATCTCAGACTCTCCCACCAGGCAGGCGCACTCCAGTTCTGCCACGTCACAGCGAACTGTGAACCCCGCAGCAGGTTCCACTCGCCTGGAGCCTGGACTTACTCACCACCCTACTTTGATAGAGTTCTGTACTCCAATCACTACTTGCATTTGATTGTCCAGGACAGAACTCAGCATGGGGACAGGGTGAGCCGAGTCCTTGATCCCCACGTTCCTCTCTAGCAACCCTGGAGACAAAAGGGAACGTGCTCTACTGGGAAGGAAGCTTTTTTGCATGCTAATTTTGTGCAGCATGGAAAGGTCAGGACTTGGGCCCTGACCAGCCTCAAAGACGGAGGACAGGGATCGGAGAAAGCATGGAGAAAAGAGCATTATTGCTGAGTGGCAGCACCAGCCCAAAAGGGACATACAGAACTCCCTGGGGTCAGACGGTAGTGTATGCGGGGCAGACTCAATTCTAAGGGCCAAACTGGACCAGTCCCTCCAGGTGGAGAGGTGGCTGGCTAGGGCACATGACGGGCTCTGCAGAGTGATGCAGACAGAGTGGGCAACCGGAGGACTGAGAAGTCATGGATATTCTAGGAATAGTGGCCAGAGCTGCAATGCCTGGAGCTGGGATTATTTGCATTTGTTAACTTTTCTTAAACAGAGACTGGCTGCTCCTTGGGTGCCTCCTTGGTGCCTAAAGCACTCGAACATGGGTTACTGGGAACAGATGTCAGAGTCATGAAGCCTCATTGCGATTCTGTGGAACTAGAGGGTAAAAAACACTGTATTTCTAACTCATCCCCTCTCCCCAGGTGCACACTCAAAATTGCAAAGATCTGCCCAGGAAGCAAAATACCTCAGTTTATCCCAAGGTTGAAAACAAACAAACTTAAACTGTTTAAATCACCACATCACAAAAGGCAGCTATTTTGAAAGACTAAAAATGTCACTTAGAAATGAAGTTTGAGGGGGGAGGGTGCACACACAGAAATGGGTCAGAACACAATGGAGAGAGGGGGAGGAGCTGTAAATACAGCAGCCTGCCCACCACGTATCTCAGAGGAGCAAGCTCCTGAACACATGGGCTTCATAATACCAGACGGTCTATTCGCTTACAATAGTAAAGGGCATCTAGGATTAGCTACAGTAAGGAATCGAAAGTTGCCTGAAGAATGGGCACAGAAAGGCTGCGTCCGAAGATGGCCTGTCACTCGGGAGGGTGGAGCTGCTGGGCCTTCCTGTTGACCACTGTCTTGCAAAACTAGAAAAGAAATACAATCATTAAGGAAGCAACGGGGGAAAATAGAAACACACTGTAAATCACCTTTAATGGGAGAATTTCAAAAGCAGGAAGATGGCCAGTCAGTGGGGGAGGTGGGGCAGGTGTTATGGGACACAACAAGACAATAGGGCCCAAACAATGATCGAGAAGCTAGCATTGCGACGATCTGCTGAACCCTACCCTCCTAACTCCCAGAAGCTGCTTCAAGGGGCAGGGAGAGGAGAGGGGAATAGAGGTTTCCATCAATGCTGGTGAGACTCTGAGTCCGAAGGACAGCCAGCTTGTAAGTGATAAAGTAACTCTCTCAGAGCTGATGGGGAGCAGGGCTAGGTTTTTCACTCTATGATCAGGACTACTCTGAGCTGTTGGGAACAGCAAGTCTGGAGGTGTGCAGGGCACTGGGCAACCAGCACTGGGGAGCCAATGAAGGAAGGGGTGATGACCCAGAACAAGTGACACTCCATCGTAATCCTATGGCATGGGAAGAAACATGCTCCCAGCATCGGAAAGATGCTGCCTCTGATGAGGAGAGCTACTGAGTATGGAATCAGAGGGTAGAGAGGAGGAGCAAATGAAGCACCAGATGCAACAATGACTGCTAGGAAAAGCTGTCTGGGCAGCAAGTTTCCCAAGGGCAGGGCAGGGAACGCCAGCATCTGGGAGCTAGGATGGGCTCTGGCATTGCGAGTATAGGAGTATGGAACGGCTCAAATTGCGAGAGGAGGAGTAATTACTAGTGAATGAGCTAGGCGTTTACGTGCAGGCTCTCCCCCTCTTCCTCACTGCCTTGTCTCTGTCCAGCTAGGCAGTTCTTTGCAAAGTAAAATGTCCTTGGAAAGTCCTAACACTTATAATCTCTTTCATGGGACCTGAAGCCCGAGAGCTGTTTAGCGTGGCTGCCATCATCATGAGGGAAGGATGAGGTACGAAGGAGGTTTCTGACTTCACACTGAGTTGCTTAGGCCTTGAGGACCCAAACTGACTTTAGCTTCCATGACATGTACAGTAAAAATTTGGTACATACAGTGCAGAACGGGGAGGGGTGGCTTTAGTCATCCGCTGTCATTCCTTTCACCGGGTCCTTCTGTCTCATCTGGAACAGAAAAAGCAGGGAAAATAGGAGGCTCTTGGGGCTACAATTAGCAAATACAGCCCACCTTCTCTTCAGTCCTGCCACAGATACGGTGGAGGCATCTCTTGTGTGCACAAAGCGGGAAAGTAGAAGGACAGGATTCTGCACAAGCCACCGCACCAAAGCCACAGCACTTATAATCTGTTACCCTCCCCAGCTTCCCAGAGTGGAAGTCAGTTCTTAAGCCTCTCTTCTTCTCATTTAACATGTATTTATGAAGCGTCTCTTTTGTGTCAGTAACTGTTCCAGGGCTGGGGATGATGCAGCAGAGAACCCAAATACACAAAGTCTTTTCCCAAGGAGCTTACGTTCTGAGGCAGGGTGAGGGGAGAGTAAACAAATGCCAGGTGGGGCTGAGGGCTGCTGGGGACAAGAATGGCTGTGGGCAGGTGCTGTTCTGCTGGCTGGCTGTGGAAGGCCTCTCTGGTTAGTGACACCTGCAGAGGCAAATCCAGTGGCTCTTGTGGGGAGGAGTGATCCAGGCAGAGAACAAGCAGTGCTCCCTCCTGAGCTCTGTGTAGAGGCATCATCCAGTTAATCAGCAAGAGGAATCAGGTGGACACAACGGGGCACCAGAGGGCTCCGAGTGAAACGTGAAGTGGGGGAGATCAGAGGCGCAGAGGCGAGAGGCCGCCGTAAACCAGGGTGGGCTCCTCTCTGAGTAGGCACTGCCACTGGTGCCTCCCAAGCAGAGGTGGACACAACTTCTTGAGGGGGGAGGGGAAGGGGATTTCTCCTTCCAACTTGAAAAAACTCATTCTATTTGCAGAATGTTTGTAACATTTGTGTATTTTAACTTCCCATGAGATGTTTCTTCAATATCCGTGAGCTTTCTGCTCTACTGCTGGTCTTTGTTCATCCAGCAAACTGAGCACATAGAGCATGACTGCTACAATCGAACTGCAACTGGGGTTGTATTCTGGCTCCACGATGAATTGGGTAACCTTGGGCAAGTGACTGTGCTGCTCTCTAAGCCTTAATTTCTGTAACTATAAAATAGGCATAGGAATAGGAATAGTACGTGTATCATGGGGTTGTGGAGAAGCATGATTAGGATGAACTCAGGCAGAGTACTCAGCACAGCGCTTGGTATGGTGCATACACTCAGAGTATGCTATCTATTGTCATGTTGTTACTGCTTTGTTCTAGACACTGTCCTGTGGCAAAGGGGATGTGCACACAAGCTCTGAAAAAGCCGGAATATTAAGCGACAGCCCTCTTCCAGGTTCTTTGCTTCACTGAAACTTCAACACTGCCACATTTTGCAGAGACTCTGTCTTAGTATTAAAGGTTCTCTACCAGAAAAAATTCCCTACAGATTGCTCCCTCCCACATCTCAAACTCATGCCTACTGGCCCTCTATCCCTGCTATTATGATCAATGAGTCCACGCAGAACCAGGACATCTGTGTGGTAAAAGTTCTCATGCACAGAGGTTCCAGTGTTCCCCCCCGACTTGAAGGAGTCCTGACTATGAAGGAGTCCTGGTGGTACAATGGTGAAGCGCATGGCTGCTAAGCAGAAGGATGGTGGTTTAAACCCCCCAGTTGCTCCATGGGAGAACAATGTGGCAGTCTGCATCCATAAAGATTTAGTGTTGGAAACCTTATGGGGCAGTTCTACTCTGCACTTTAGGGTCATTATGAGTCAGAATCAACTCAATGGCAATGAGTTTTTAGACAACTATTATCCTAATTACCAGGAGCTCTGGTGGAATAGTGGATAAGGCACTTGGCTGCTGTCCAGAAGGTCAGTGGTTCAAACTCACTAGCTGCTCTGTGGAAGGAAGATGGGGCAATCTACTTCCGTAAAGATTTACAGCCTTGGAAACCCAATGGGGTTGGAATTGGAAACTCAATGACTCAGAATTGACTTGATGACAGTTTGGGTTTTGGTTGGATACTAATTATACTGTCTTAGGTTGATCATTTAGGCCAGGGTTTCCTCAAACTTGACCAAAATAACTGCCTGGGACACTTGTAGCTTTCTGAGCCCCGGATCTATAGAATCTACAGGAGATAAGACCACTGGTTGGTCGGTCGGTCAGTTTTATAAGCTTCACTTTTCATCATCCTTTGCTCCAAACAGGAAAGTCTGTTTTCTGACACCAAGCCAGTATGTACATTTTCCCTTTTTTATTTTTATTGTGATTTGGCTGGAAGTTTACAAAGCAAATTAATTTTCCATACAGCAGTTCATACATATTTTATTTCAGGACATTGACTACAATTCCCCACAATGTTAACAGCTCTCTTCCTACTTCCTCTCTGCAGTTATCTCTTCCCTGTGTCCTCTCCTATGTACTCCCAGCTTCCCCGAGCAATCTCCCTGTGCAAATATTGCCCTTCTTTTCTCCCACGATGGATCGCTCCAAGGGGGTATCTACCTAATGTAAAGTTCATCCTGTATGTCTGTCTGTTGTTTGGCTGGAAGCTGCAGGAATGAATACAGTTCCAGACTTGAAGGGTAACTAGGGGCTATAGTCTTGGGGGTCTCACCAGGCTCTACCAAACCAGTAAACCTGGTCTTTTTCATTTACTATTTTGAGTTCTGTCCCATATTGTTCTCTATTCCATCCAGGATCTCCTAGACTGATCCCTTTTTGAGTAGTTGACAGTAGTAGCCAGGCACCATCTAGTTCTTCTAGTCTTGTGGTCATATAGGCTGACGACTGCATGATCTACCAGTTCCTTGGACTAATTGTTTCTATGTGTCTTTGTTTTACTTCATTCTTCTTTGCTCTGAACAAAGAGAGACCCATCGTTGCATCTAGATGGTCACTTGCAAGCTTTTAAGACTCCAGTCGCTACTCACCAAAGTAGAATGTAGAACAATGTTTTTGTGTATGTTATGCCAATTGAGCTTGATGTCCCCCGCAACCATAGTCCCTAGCCCACAAGTCCAACTATTCACTCCCTCAGGGTAGATGGCTGTGGCCAAGAAGCCACCACAACCTTGCCCCTTGTCAGCTCTACCATACACCCAGACACTCTTACAGCACAGTATGTGCACTTTCTAAGTTCTACACCTTTGAACATGCTCTTGGCTCCACCTGGAATGCCTGTCTCCAGTATATTCCACTTAAATCTCACTTCCCAGCATGGCATCTTTAGATTATTATTGCTCCTGCAACGTAGGTTATTCCATATTCATTAATACCTATGGATACATTAAGGAGCTCTGGTGGTGTAGTGCCTAAGGCATTTGACTGCTAACCTGAAAGTTGGCGGTTCAAACCCACAAGCCACTCCGAGGAAGGAAGACTGGGCAATCAACTTCCATAAAGATTTACTGCCTCAGAAACCCAAAGGGGGTCACTATGAGTCAGAATTGACTTGATGGCAGTGAGCTTGGTTTTTAGTTTATAGATACATTATTTTATGAGGTTTTAGCAACTGTTTCACAGATTCAAGATTTTCCTACATGAGAGAAATCTATTAAGGATAAGGGCATCGGCACATTTTAAAAAAGACAGACTTAATCCTGTGGTTAGATTGCAACTAGAGGTATTTGTATGAACACAACATATACCTAAAATTGATAAACGAATAAATATAAACAAAATTCCGTAGCACTATCTATTGAGAGGGCCCAGAGACAGCAACACTTCAACAGTACTGAGCATTCCTAGCACCCAGATCTTGGTGGTTTTCAAATACCACCCCCACCCATCCTCCACTAAAAGGAACCAGGGCTCCTTGGAGAAATGGCTAATTCCAGGGCTGGGTTATGGAAAAAACAAGATGAGCCTGGAATACCTTGTTGAGCTTCAAGTGAACAAGGTTAACACCATTAGTAATTGCACACATAGGGTGAAATGAAACGAACACCAAATCTGTAATATAACAAAACTGAGAGATATTATACTGCGGTGTAGTAAATTACTTAGTGTGGCTTTTCTACCCATAAGTCTTTGTAAACTCCAAGGTGGGATTTTGTATGAGCAACTGAGCAGCCCCTGATTGCTGAAGCTATCCACCTGGGTTATTTCTGTTGGGAGTGGCACAATACAATGTTCTGGGAGGTGCCCACTCTCTCTCATGTGCTTAGAGTTCTGATGCTGTGATTGGCTAGTTTGACCACCCTTCCGGGCTCAAAGGAGGCGTCCTGGAGGCAGAACTCTCTCTGACTGCTGGTTGAAGAAGACGTGCTGCCGAAAGAGACACGCGCCCCTGAAAGAGACAGGCGTGCTGGGAAAGAGCCGCAAGAGACACGCATTGCTGAGTGAGACACCGAGGGACCAGTGCTGCTGGGAAAGAGACTGTGAGAGACTGTTGGCCGAGGGACGGTGGGCTGGGAGAGAGACTGAGCATTTTTCTTGAACTTGAGTTGTAGCCTGGTGCTTCCCTAATAAACCCCATACTCTGTGAGTTCTGTGTGGCTACTGCAGTGAATTATCGAGCCCAGGAGAGAGGTGGTGGGTGCTTTGGGAGGAACGGTTGGAGAAAGGGCTGGAGGGAGGCAGCATGTCTGGCCTTGCAGTAGTAGGCCTTGGGTTACTGCTGGTAATCCTGTCTTCCTCTTGTGGGATTAGAGGAGGTCAGAACTTGTGGCCTCCTTGCCGTTTTTGCATATACAAAACAACTACCTTATTACCTTCAAAAATGTCAAGGTCATGGAAGTCAAGGAAAAATGGAGGAACTGTTCTAGACTGAGAGACTAAAGAGATGTGACCACTGGGAATGGTGTGTGCTCTGGTCCCTGGTGGATCCTTTGCTACAAAGGAAAGAGGTCTCTGTGCCAACGGCATAAAGAGTTCTTTGCACTATTCTTGCCAATTTTCTGAAAGTTTGAACCTCTTTCAAAATAAAGTTTTTTTTTAAAAACAGAGAAATTTGAATAAATTTCTGCTCAATAAATGTCAAAAAAACCCACTGCCATCAAGTCAACTCTGACTCATAGTGACTCCCATTGGGTTTCCAAGGCTGTAAATCTTTATGGAAGCAGACTGCCTCATCTTCCTCCCATGGAGCAGCTGGTTGGTTTGAACTGCCAACCTTCTAGTTAGCAGCCAAATGCCTTACCTACTACACCACCAGAGACCCTTAAATGTCAAAAGAATGACCATTTACATAAATTTTCAATAATCAGAGAGGGTAAGAATGTAATGAGAATAAAACTCCTTGGGGCTCAACCACATCCTTGTATATCTTGAAGGTTCAACAGCTTGCTTTAATTTATTAATGCAAATATAGGTCCTGTTTTCTTACTGCTTGAAATAAGATGCAACTTCCTATCAGAGAATAGGACAGCTTTACCCTGCTGTCAAGGGAAGACAAGGTCCCCCTATAGGATGCCACTGAAATAAAAATTTATTGTTTCATTCTTATAATGAAATGCTCTAAGAATGCTCATTTCCTTTTCTGTTTCCTGGTGCCTATATGGCAAGAGAGATTTCTCTAATGTTTGTTATGTTCCCCGGATCCAGCCACTGCATGCTATATATACACACAGAATCAATGAATATGAAAATAGAAACTCCAGTTCCTGACTTTCTTTCAAAAATGTGTCCTTATTAACAGTGGTTACCTCTAGGGAAAGAGGCCAGGGACCAGAGGTTTTCATTTACCTAGTCATTTACTTATTTGGACTTCTACTTTTTAATTAATTTTTTTTCCTACATCTTTTGCAATTTTTTTTTATTCTTAAGCATGAAATATTCCTTTGATTAAAGAAACAAAAGAAAGAGTAAAAGTATCCACTCAATATCATGGTTGTGATATTGTACTATAGTTTTGCAAGCTGTTACCATGGGGGAAACTGAGAAAAAAGGTCAAGTTTTAAAAAGCTATTAAGAAAAATATCAGTTGAAGACACTGAAAAGTAACCACAAACCAATCTGCATTCTTAAGGGTCACAGGGACAAAGCACGGGTGGAATTATTTTAGAAACTTTTTAGAAAGCTACTCTCTATAAACAGCCCTTAAGCCCCCACTGGGTTTTGGAAGCAGATTGTCTCATCTTTCTTCTGTAGAGCAGCAAGTGGGTTTGAACCACTGACCTTTTAGAACAGCGCTAAAGAAAGAAATTTGATAATAAAGAACTCCACTGCCAAAAAACCCCACTGCCATCAAGTCAACTCTGACTCATAGTCACCCCCATTGGGTTTCCAAGGCTGTAAATCTTTATGGCAGCAGACTGCCTCATCTTCCTCCCATGGAGCCGCCGGTTGAATTACATTCTTAATTCATTTTTGGGAATTTAAGGAAAATCCAACACAGAGTACAGAACATGCTGTGCAACCAGAAACATGCCTGTGAAGACTTACTATTATTTTTTTTAATATGGGAAAGTGCTTTGTTATAATATTCAGAGAAAATATGAAGATATAACCAGGCACATGCAATACAATCGTAAGTAAGTAAACCTGCATAGAAAGACTAAGAAATATATCAAAATGCTTATAGCAACTGTCTTTAAATGGTTAGAACACAAGTGATTTTTTTTTTTTTTTTGACTTTCCACTATTTTCCAAAAAATTAATGTTTCTATCATGTTAACACTTGAAAAGATAACAAAGTTACTTCCATATTTTGAGACGCTGGCCAATGTTCCGAGTGGCCTGCTCTGGGGTCAGTTATTGCTGGGCAGGTCAGAGGGAATGGAGACTCCTTGAGGGTAGCTATATCCCCAGCCTCTAAAGCCCAAGCTGTGCCCTCTGCAGATGCTATGGGAACCACTGATTCAGGTTTCCTCGTGGCCCAGCAGGTGAGCTAGGCACGAGTGGTTTCTCCTTATTAAAGTGTAACCCTCAGAACATCTATCTCTCCCAATCCTAAACTGGAAACAAGGGGATGTTGTGTCCTGCCAGACCCTTCATTACACACAGTCCAGAGTTTAAGACTTAGCATCTAAAACTGATAGTGACCCATTAGGCAAAAAGCCACAGGGCAGCCTGGGGAGGGACCAGAGGAGTCATGCAGTGAGCAAGACTTAGAAGGAAGACCCACAAGGAACAGCTGAGAAAGAAAATGCTGCACAATCTTAATCACGTGCTTCTAACACATGGTAGCTTTGCTGTTTTTCAGCAAATGTTCCCCAGAATCCAATAAACAGGAAACAAATACTCTTAAAGTTTTTTAAATGAGTTCTCTTAATCTTGTTATAGGAGTCTCTGGGTGACACAAATGGTTAAGTGCTCAATTATAACTGGAAAGGCTGGTGGTTCAAAACATTCACCCAGAGGCACCTCAGAAGACAGGCCTGGTGCAATCTGCCTCTGAAAGGTCACAGCCTTGACAGCTCTATGGTGCAGTCCTACTCTGCACACATGGGATCGCCAAGAGTCAGAACAGACTTGATGGCAGCTAACAGTCTTGTTATTACAGAATCAATGCCCAAAAGCCCAGGAGGTCCTTGTTAGTGAATGACAAAGTAGCCTTAACTTCTCTGAGTCTCAATTTCTCTATCTGTAAAATGAGAATAGTATCTATGTCACAGCTTGCATGAGGATTTGATGACATAACACATGTAAATTGCTTGCCGTACACGACAGGCACACAGTAAGACCTCAACAAATGTTATCTTCTATCAATAAATAATAAAAATGTATGTATTATCATCATGTTCAGGATAGTGAGGCGATTACAAGAGGTGATCAAGCACAGACAAGACAACTACCTGGTGGGAAGGTACAGAGGGGATTCAAGCTCTGTACATAAAAAGAACAAATGACCCTTATTTAAGATGTCTTCCACTTCTGAGATTATGGACTTCTTAAGAGAGGAAGAGCAAAGGGGAAGGAGAAGAAAAGGAGGGGAGAGAAAGGCACTCACTTCTTGATATTTTTCTCTTTAGGGTAAAGGACTAATCACTTGATTGCTTGTTTCTCAAATCCTTGAGCCTCATCTAAGAATAGTGGATCCACCTTCCACAGAAAGCAGAGTCACAGCAGTGGTGACTATGGCCTCATTATAGTGACATCTCATAGCTCACAAAAAAAATCCACACGTACTGGACTACTATGAACTGGTTTAAAGAACAACAGTCAGAACCTGTGGGCCCGGGACCATAGTCGCAGGGGACATCAAGTTCAATTGGCATAATATACTGCACAAAACATTGCTCCATGTCCTACTTTGGCGAGTAGCGACTGGGATCTTACAAGCTTGCAAGCAGCCATCTAGGTGTAATGATGGGTCTTTCCTTGTCCAGAGCAAAGAAGAATGAAGAAAACCAAAGATTCATGGAAACAATTAGTCCTAGCGACTGGTATACTGTGTGATCTGCAGCCTATACACTATGAGACCAGAAGAACTAGATGGTACCTGGCTACCACTGTCAACCACTCAGAAAGGGATCTATGTAGGAGATCCTGGATGGAGAGAGAGAACAATGTGGAAAAAAAACTCAAAATTGTTTGGGAAAAAAAGGGGGGTGGGACCAGGTTTGCTGGTGTGATAGAGCCTGGTAGAACCACTGAGACTATGGCCCTAGCTGGCCTTCAGGTCTGGAATTGACCCCATACCTGTGGCTTCCAGCCAAACAAAAGACAGGCATATGAGTTGAACATTTACCTGAGGTAGATACACTTCTTGGAGAGAACAATCATGGGAGAAAGAAGGGCTGTTCATGCACAGGGAGACAGCTCAGGGGGCAGGGTATATGGAGGGATGGATGCAGCTTCCGGAAGAGGTGACTGCCGGGAGGAAGTGGGAGGGGAGCTGTTGCATTGTGGTGAATTACGGTCAATGTCATGAGACAAAGTGTATGTAAACTGCTGTATGGAAAGTGAATTTGCTCTGTAAATTTTCACCCAAATCACAATGAAAAAAAAAAAAAGAATAGCAGTCAGGGTTTCTATTGCAAACTTGTAGTTAATCATGGCAGACTGAACACATGAATTTATCTCTGTACCTTCCCAAAAGACGCACTACAAATGACAACTGCAGGTAAGAGACGGCAACAAAGTTCTGGAAGATGAAAAAAGGACAAGTGAGTAGCACCTAATTAGCAGAACAGCAGCAGCTATTTCTGTGCCTGCTAGGATGAGGAGCCAAGAAGGAACAGACCAGTTTGTGCTACAGGTTTCCAAAGGCTCAGGAACTGGAAGCACCAAGCACCTCTGAAGATGGGATTGTCAGGTGATGGGTTGGAAAGTCTGAATAAGGGATAGATGGACCCTGGCATTGCAGTTAACCAACCACCCCTCTGTGTCACATCAAAAGCCAGAGAGGTTTGGAGGAAACTGCGAAAATTGAAGGAAAAAAAAAAAAAGCCAGAGGTTCACTCTGGAGCTTCTGAACCAAAGGAGCCTGAACTTGGGACCCTGGGATCAGCTGGGGGAAGGTAGGGACTATGAAGGACAGCCCCTAGCATAAAACACAGAGGCAACACAAGCAGGAAAAAGCAGCTCAGAGGAAGCAAGGAATATTCAGGGAGCAGAAGGAAATCTCAAAAAACAAAAGCAAAACTACAACTTCAGAAAAATGAAACTAAGCAGCTATTTAAAAAAAAAAAAGAAGAAATGAACACAGAACAAGAAATACTTAGAACTTTATAAATTCAGTAGGAGAGAGGGAAGAAAACTTAGGAAAATTTCTCCCAGAAAGCAGAGAAAAAGAGAAAATTAGAGGATCAAGTTATGAGGTCCAACTTCTGACTAACAAAAAATTTCAGAAAGATAACAAACAAAACAGAGGGCAGGAAAATAACAAGTAAATAAACAACAACAACAAAATCCCCACTGCCAGGGAGTTGACTCATAGTCAACCCATTGGGTTTCCAAGGCTGTAAGTCTTCATGAAAGTAGACAGCCTCATCTTCCTCCCATGGAATAGCTGGTGGGTTTGCGCCACCGACCTTCTAGTTAGCAATCAAATGCCTTTCCCACTATGCCACCAGACCTCCTTGACAATAATACAATTTTTTTTTTTTTTCTAGAAATGAGATCTTTAGACTCAAAGTGCCCACTAAGTGGCAACAAAATGAATGAAAAGGGACTCACAGCAAACAGCACTACAGAGGACACATCACCCTCCAACCAGATCACACCAACCACATAAAGATGCAAAGACTAAACCTAAGATACACACACAAAATGAAATGAAAAGCAAGGCAATTATATAAACTTCAGAGAAAAGAAATTGTGTAACACAGGAACACATGCCAGAGTAGACTACATGGGTCAGTGGGGGGAAAACAATGACAAAGACATAATGATATAAAAGTTTAACCCAAAACTGTGATATAACCAGATTGAGAGTGTGGAGAGGGCTTGTATGCAGGGAGCGTATGGGATAAAAGACCTAACTTTTCCTGAGGAAGAAGCCCACAGTTAATATCTAAAGGTGAAAAGTGAAGAACTCAGAGCACCAGCATTTTATTTAAAAATACACAGGACATCAGACAAAAGACACAACCGTAAGAACTACAAGGGCTGCATCTGGAGAGTAGGACCTCAGGGCAGAGGAACACTGCTGCTTCTTTATCAACTTGGAATCATAAATTTTAATAAAACAATAAAATTTTAATAAAACATTTTTAGAAAAAGAAAAAAAAGAGAAGTGAGCCAGGGGTGGTACAGTTAGCACAAAAATACACTGAATGTGTCACACAATGGCATGGGTTTGGTTTAGCTTTCTCTTCTACCGTAGATTTGTTTTAAAATTCCAATTTCAAAGAGGGTTTCCTGCATTTGCAGCTATTCCAGAGGACAGTGATTAGCTATACCTTTGGCATAATCCTTCACAGAGCCATGAAACATGTAAGAAAAGGGGAGGAGTTAAAAAAGAGCTCCCTGACTATGTGGCGTCAAATTCTGGATGTGAGGAAAACTGATCCAGCAGGTCCACTGACGAGTTCTTCCAGCTCCAAGAACCTGATTTTCTCCCAAAGAGCAAAAGGCTGTCAGCAAGTACGTTCATGAACCTCAAGGTATTTTATGCAGCCCTTTGTCAGGCAGTGGGTGGCCAAAGCTACAGGCTAAACCCCAAGCAAAATATCCATGTTTCCCAGTTTGGTAACCTTTTCCTTTCTTTTTTGTCAGGACTAGAGTGGCCAAAAGGCTTAGTATCTCACTTATATATTCAGAACCTCCAGGGCCCGGGACATTAAAACTGACCACTTCCTAAGGATCCTTAGCAGAAAAATCTGGGATCGTGTCCAAAATCCTGCCACTTCACTGCCAAATGTAGCTGAATGAATAACCAAAACATCTGCTTCAACAGGAACCAAGTCAGTGCACCACTGAACCAGTGAGTCAGCCAGGGAGAGTGTCATCCCTAGATGGCAAACAGCTCCCTGCTGGGCTCCAGAGGAAGGAAGTGCTGCTGGGCCCAGTATCCACCCTAGACCAGCACAGCGAGCAGGGAACATCTGTGTAACGTGGGGTACTGTGGGCAACCAGGCCTGGGTCTCACCCTATATCCTGCTGGAGAGCTGGGCAAAGTTGTCGTGAAAGGATGCCTTTGCCGGACACTGAGGCTCCATGCCAACCCACCCAGGAGTAAGGAGGGAGGAATGGATGGCAGTTCTTAGTAAACAGAGCTTCCTGCCTTATTTTTAGCTCTGAGAGGGCAGGAGGGCCTCAAACAACACTTAGAGGGAAAAATGGAGGCCGAGTGACTTGTGGGCTCAGTGACCTTGGGCATGGCCTTGAGTTCTGTGAGCCTCCATTCCTCCCCCAGGTGTGGGGATAAGGTGCCTCCTCCTGGGGTTGTTGTGAGGATTAACTGAGATGGTGTATGTAAAGGCCCTAGCACCTTGCCTAGCACACAGTGAGTGCTTGAATCCTATTTATTAACCATCTCCAAAGAAGTGTGCCTCGCAGGGAAGCATCCTCAAATGAGGCAGGAGGAGTGGTGGGTCTCCATGCTCCCATGGAACAGATAACCCTCCTTCTGGGATCCATGCCAAGGCAAAAAAAAAAAAAAAGGCAAAAGTTCCAAACTCTAAAAATAGCCCAAAACAACCTTACAGAGTAGTTTGCTTCTGCGTTTGCTGTTGCTGTTCTCTCTGTGTAATGTGCCTGGTATTCCTGGATGAGCCCAGCCCACCTCCTCCCAGGGTCACCTCCAACTCTGCAGCCCAGCACAAACCCCCCGAGCTCTGAACAACGACTGCAGCAACTCAATTACGCATTTGGCATTCAGCACACACGGCCGTGTTTGTCTCTGTGGATGTGTCACAACCTCAGCTAGACTGCAAATTCAAGAGCCCAGGCTATTTTCCTTCTTTATAGTTCCCATACTGCCTGGCATTGTACCTTCCCCAGAGCAGGTACTGACATGTTCCTAGAACTACAGGACAGTACCCTCAGTGAACTGCCCCAGAGAGACCATCTTCTTACTATTCACCTGTTTATGTGATTGAAAGCCTCAGAGCCACCTCTGCGCTACCACTTACTTCGTCCAGCTGTCTCTTCGTCTCTTCTTCCATCCTTCGAATGTCGTCCATAGTCAGGTCAACCCACTTATCGAGCCAACAGAACAGCTGCCTGTGGAAGTTTGTAAACAGACGCTTCTCTTGCTATAAAAAGGAGGAAACCAGTTAGAACTTAGAGGTAAAGGCCAGTGCTGCAAACCTCCCCATGATCTCTGGGCTGATACCCACACTTTACTGGGCAAGTGGGGGAGGAGTGATGCCTGGCTGGCTTATGTGGATCAGCCAAGTTCCATATGTTAGTGACCTTTTTTTCCCCTTACCTTCACATGCCTAACAGGTATGGCTTCCAATAGGAGTAAGCCCCCAAAAGGATGGGTGCCTGTCTTATAGCCCAGCCCTTTGCTTAAAATACTACCAAGAAAGGCAACCCATGAGTTCAGAGTCAAGCCAAGGCCCCAAAACAACTCTCCTAAGTTTACTCCTTGTCTCTGGAGCCCAAAGCCAGGTTAAAACTGGCCCGTAGCTATGGAATGTGGCCCAAGAGTGAGGCTCTAATACATCAGAGCATTAAAAGGCTATAAAACTCCTTTGGTCTGCCTACTTAAGTAACTCAAGGCACTGAAGAATTTAGCTCACAGTGCCTCTGGCCTTTTAGCTTCAAGAAAACCGTTTTATTTCTAATTCAATCTAATAGCAAGCCCTTCCTATTTCCTTCTTTTGCCTCAGTTTCCTTCCCTGAGACATGTGGCATCAAGGGATGGACGGCATTAAAAGCGTAAGACAGCCACAAGCACAAGGGAGAGGGGGAACCAAACTATGAAACATTCTCATGTTGCAACCCCTAGGATGCAAGTCATATGGGTACGAGGTACTTGTATGATCTTCATTAGGGGTAACCCCTCCCCCAACACACACACAGAGGTCACTGGGAAGGCTGGCTACTTACCTTATGTATAAAGTTTTCCACTTTGTTCTGCAGGCCCCACCACTTGAACTTGACAGTAACCAGTTTGTATGCACACATGTATGGGCAGTCTTTCTGATTTACAAGTTCTTGCTGCATTAGAAACACACCCACAGGCAGACAGATAATTAAGAGGCAGACCTTAGCCTCTTCCTTAGCCCAGACCCAGCTATTCCCTTCCTCCCGTGGGAAAGGTCCACCCACATCCTGCTCAGCCCCCTGCTGGCAACAGTGTGAACTGTACCTTCCAATTGGGTCCCAGAGGTCCTCGTCCTGTTTTGATAGATTTAAATTTTGCTGGGTCTTCCTCTGCCTTGTAATCCTGGAGAGATTGTAGAATTGGGAACAAGGGGTATGGGGAAGTGGGGAGAAGGAGAGTGAAAAGGGAGTGGGGTGGGGCGAGAAAGAGATCAGACTTCATACCAGTTCTGATGAAGCTGGTGCAAAGCAAATATGGGAAAATGCATAAACAAGATACAGAACTGTTTACATGTGCCTCAGAGGAGAGCCCTGGGTTATTTTCTCTGTCAGAGTTTGTTTTCAATTTCTACAAGTATGGAAGTATCTGGGCAGGCACATATTTCCACTGCTTAAGACAGGGATTTTCAACCAGGGTGAGCATCCTACAAGTGGTTTTTCAAAACACAGATTTGTGGGCCCACCTCAAATCCAGTGAGTACAAGAATATCAGTGAGGCCTGCAGGTGATTTTGAAACACAGCCCGAGTTGAGGACAACTGGCTGTCACTCTGGAAATCTAGTTTCCCTCTGGCCTGTTTTAATACAATCATTATCGGGAATGTTCAACATATAGAACTGGTCCTCTTGTGCAATACTGGTCACTCGCACTTCACTGATGTATCATCCAGTCAATTCTGTGCATTAATTAACCACAGCACAACTTTAATCTTCAGCTATCCCTCTGTGCCAACTGATGTGGGCTCAGGAAGAGCAAACTCAATATACCACCTACTTAACAAAAGTAATGAGCATAACCACCTTCTCTGCCTCTTTCACAAACACAGTCATAAAATATTTCCCATCTTCACCACCACTGCTTCCCTTCACTCACACCAAACCACCAGACTCGACAAAATACTCAAGAACCATACTTTATGTGAGTAATGTTATTTGAGAAATTTTACCAAACTGTACACATAAGACGTATTTACTTTGTTGTGTATATATTATACTTCAATAAAGTTTTTTTTTTTTTTGTCTTTTTAAATCCACTAATCTTAGGGACAAGGGGGAGAAATTAAGCAAGGAGGCATAAGATGGTTTTCATCTTTTTGGAAATGCACAAGTTACAATGTCTTAAGTACAGAGTGACTATAGGAAACAGGTATCATGCTCCTGGGATAAGAAGAGCACACCCTTATCCTCCATCAACGAGCAGAGAGCCAAATTCTTGTCCCCTAATCTCAAAAGGCCTCTGTCAAATAAGAGTATGAATAAAGGAAAATCTAACCCTTTCATTTCTGGGAACCCAACACTGAGCAGACATATGTGGTCCCTGCTCTCACGGGGCTTATGGTCTAGCAATGGACTGCTCTTTTCTAGACACCTGCTGCAATGTTTGTTCCTGAAAAGCAACAATGAAGTGGGGGGCAGAGGACCCACCTTTGCATACATTCTGCACCCCTCATCTGGAACCCCAGAACCTAACAGAGTATTTCCAACTGAGTAGTCAGGCAATAAATATTTTTTAAATTACTGGGTTGGAAAAAAATGAATGAGAATGAGAGCTCTGATTTTTCAGGCTAAATACCATTTCAGCAGGCCACAGCACCCTTGGGACTACCTACAATGCCTATACTAATAATAATTTCCAGAGGCTAAACAGGACACATAGATATGCGCCACTATATCCCTGAGTCGAGGTCCTTGGGTGAAACAAATAGCTTGCTCTCAGCTACTGACTGAAAGGTTGGCCATTCAAACCCATCCAGCCGCACCAGGGAAGAAAGGCCAGGTGACCTGCTTCCATAAATATTCAGCCAAAAAAACATTATAGAACAGCTCTATCCTCTAACACATGGCGTTGCCATGAGTCAGAATCAACTCAGTGGCAATGAGTTTTGTTTCGTTTTCAATCCCCAAGTCAAAATAAGGAAACTCTTAAAACTAATTTTAGAAAATAAAACAAAATACTACACACTAGAGAGAACTGCCTTTCGAGTCAAGGTATGGTCATTTCTGCATCTTAAACACCGCCGCACATTTTTAAACAGTCCCTACCTTGCTAAGGACTTGGCTTCGATCTGCAATGTCTATATATACTGCTTCCACATGTTTCCATGTCTCGGGCTCCAG
Organism: Orycteropus afer afer; assembly: GCF_000298275.1. NCBI lineage: Eukaryota > Metazoa > Chordata > Mammalia > Tubulidentata > Orycteropodidae > Orycteropus > Orycteropus afer. Next base: position 10,270,638 of record NW_006921629.1, read on the forward strand.
TTTATGCACCTGCCGGAAGAAGGTGGACTGCTGTGTGGGTTTTGTCAGCTACAAGCACCCCTGCCCCAAAATGGACACCTAGGAACAGCTATTTCCATAGTCATAGACGTTAGATTCCTCCTGGTAAAGAATTCCACATGAAATTATCTGAAGGAATGGAAGAATGGATTTTTTTTTTTTACATTTTGGTAAATACATATGTAACTGAACATTTGCCAACGCAACATTCTTCACATGTACAATTCAGACATTAATTATGTTCATCATGTTGTTCAACCATCACCATTATCCATTTCCAAGTTTTCCCACCACCCTTAACAGAAGCTCAGGATCCCCAATGCTATGACTGGGAGAATAAATTTTAAGTGAAAATAAATTTGAGCACAAATGTTCTGATTTTTCAGGCTAAGTACACCACTTCAGTAGGCCCAAATACCCTCGGAACTACCTATAACACTTACATTATTTCCCTATGTGCCTCCTTTACAAAGCCAGGGAACACTCAGGGAGCGGTTGCCTGTACAGTTACATACTGCTTACTTTGATGCTTTTTAAAAATCAGTTCAAGGGGGCAAGAGGGCACAGAGGGAAGGACACAAGGAAGAGGTTAACTATGGGGAGGAAGTGGGAGGGGAGCTGTTGCATTGTGGTAAATTGTAGTCAATGTCATGAGACAAAGTGTATGTGAACTGCTGAATGGAAAGTGAATTTGCTCTGTAAACTTTCACCCAAATCACAATTTAAAAAAAAAAAAATCAATTCAAAAAGGTTGTAAGGTAGTTTTCATGTACAAAATTAAGACACACAAAGGGATATGTAATAAAACGTAACTCTTCCTCTTGGGTTTGTCTCCCAATCCCCTCCCTAATAACACCCCATCACCAGATTCTATGCCCATACAAACATCCATGTGTGTGGGTATTTCTTGTAACACAAATGGTAGCACGTGCGCACACACACACACAGTTTTGCATCCTATTCTTGTCACTGAACAACACATCTTGAAAACTGTTCCCTACTGGTTCTTTTCAATGGCTGCTTAGAATTCCCCTACATGGACGCACCACCACTTATTTAACTGATGGGCTCTTATGTTGTTTTTAATCTTTGGCTGTACAAAGAATACTACAATGAATGTCCTTGTATATGTCATATACAAGAATCACATAAACGTACGATAAACTCCCAGGTGTGGGATTGCCAGGATGATGGGTAAGTGTATTTTAAATTTTGGGAGTTACTGGCAAACTACAGAGGTGGTAATTTTGATGTGTTAAAAATACACTTCTTCTGTACCAGGAATTGCATTTTAGACCAATCCGGGCATTCCAAGAAAGCCCTGCAAGGAGTCTTGAAGGTTACATTTTGTAAATTAGAGGCAGAGTGACCTCATGCTGGTAGGACAGTTCCAGCCCAAGGCCACTCCCTTCCTGCCCAGGGAAGAGGGGACTGCAGAGGGGCTTCATGTCAGGGACGGAGAAGCTACACAGGGGCTGCAGAGCAGAGTCTCTGCCCTGGGGCCTGGAAGTCCTTGCCGTTCTGGGGGAAGTGTTACTTACATTCTCTAGGGTGCCAAGATCTGGTTTGTGCCAAGTTTCAATTTTAATCAGAAAGTCTTCTTTCATGTACTCATTCTGCAGGGGGAAAAAATACCTTACAGTCAGTCACCAAGCTCATAGCAGGAGAGTAATCATCTCTCATTACTGCTTCCTGAGCAGTCAGGAGACTCAGTGTCTGGTTTACAAAGTTAACTTTACTGGGCATGCACTATCTCATTTAATCCTAATCCCAGACTGTGAGGTCTACAGTGATAGCACCCTCACTTTATAGATAAGGAAAGTGAGGCTCAAAGGGTTAGGTGACTTGTTGAAGGCCACAAAGATGATAAATGACTAAGCCAGTCCTCAAATACAGATGTCTCTTCAAAATCCAGGAATTTAACCACTGCCATACTGGCTTATGCATAAGGCACTAATGATTAATTAGGAGTGTGGGAGGAACACAAGGGAGACTTCCTAAACAACCACAAATACACAACACCCCCCATTAGCCTTTTGCTGAGGCCTGAAGTTCTCTTAGAATTTGACCCTTCAATTTTAACTACTCAAAGAGGATCACATTAACCCATTAACACCTCAGCAGAAATTATATCCCAGAAATGATCCTCGTTTCCTAGCAGGGATAAGGCACCTGGATGAGGAAGCTGAAGAGTAGAGAGAAGGGGTTAATGACAGAGGGGCTGGTCATGAAAAAAAACTTTACTGACTTCACAAGTCAAGGGTCAGGGTTGACTGGGATCACAAGGTGCCCAAGGGGGAAAAGAAGCCACCAGGTCAGCGGAACAGAAATTCCTGCGCAACCCTGGGAAGGCATGACCTGGGGAGGGTGGAGAAGGACCAAATCATGCTATATATTCAAGAGCCAGAGCTGCATATTGGGGTCCTGACTGCTGCACCCTAGAAAGCCAAACACGAATGCAGCTGGAAGCAAGAGATCATTATGTCCACGAACATATTCCTCATCAGGACTTGCAGTGTAGTTAATTACTTAGTGTGGCTTTTCTACCCATAAGTCTTTTGTAAATTCCAAGGTGGAGTTTGCCATGAGCAACTGAGGAGCTCCTGATTATTAAAGTTGTCCACCTGGGGTATTTCGGTTGGGCGTGGCACTAAACAATGTTCTGGGAGGTTCCCACTCTCTCCCAGTGTTTAGAATTCTGATGTTATGATTGGTTGGTTTGGCCATTCTGTCGAGTTCAAAAGGAGCCCTCCTAGAAGCAGAACTCTCTAGAGGACTGCTGGTTGAGGAAGATGTGCTGCTGAAAGAGACACGCGCTCCTGAGACACACGTGCTGCTGGGAAAGAGCCGCAAGAGACACGCATTGCTGAGTGAGACACCGAGGGACACGCACTGCTGGGAAAGAGACTGTGAGAGACTGTTGGCTGAGGGACGGTGGGCTGGAAAGAGCCTGAGCATTTTTCCTGAACTTGAATTGTAGCCTGTGGTGCTTCCCTAATAAACCCTGTAATCTGTGAGTTCTGTGTGGCCACTGCAGTGAATTATCAAACCCAGGAGAGAGGTGGTGGGTGCTTTGGAAGGAACGGTTGGTGAAGTGGCCAGAGGGAGGCAGCATGTCTGGCCTTGCAGTAATAGGCCTTGGCTTACTGATAGTGATTCTGTCTTCCTCTAATGGGGTTAGGAGGTAGGAAGATGTGGCCTCCTTACCCTTTTTGTAGGACTGAAAGGATGAATCCTCAATAATTCCAAAACTCACCCAAGAGAAAGAACAGAACACTCAGGAGCCTCCAGGACAGTTACATTTTCTAATGTCTTCTTTCCTTACAAATCATCTACAATTCCAACCCTCTGAAAATACTTACTGTAATAACTGCTCCAGGGCCAGGACATGGAAAGAAGAGAGAAAAAGATTAGTGAGGGTGAAAAAAATCTCTGCCCCCTCTCCCCAGCAGCCAGGAACAGCAAGGCTTCTCCACTCCCTGAGGCTTATTCCAGTCACCCCCAAGGCCCAATGAGGCAGGAATACATCAATTCACCAACCCTCAAGTTTCACTCATACAAAAGCCCCAAAAGACCAAATCTGGGATTTAATTAAAGTGATGCCACTGTCTGCTTCTCTGGATTCTGTCCAGCCAGGCCAGGAAAGGGGCAGCTCTGGTCAGCGGAAGCTCTGTGATCCATCACTGTTGTTAGAGCATCAGTGGGTCCCCCCGTGGACAGAGGGGGACAGGTCAGGCCAGGCGCTGTCTATGTGCCTGCCACATCCTTCTTCGCACTGTAACCAAACCTCTCACCTTCGGCACTCCTGCTCATTGTAATGAGACCCCTCGGAAAGCGCACTTCAATTATTTATCCGAGAAAATGACTGCAGCTCTTATATCACTGGGCAATGGACAAGCTCTTCTACTGACAATAGACCAGTTCCTCCTATACCCTCTGAATTTAGGACTGATCTCCATTTCTGATAAATGTCACACTACCATGTTTGGACAGAATATAGGGCTAACAGTCAAACTCCAAAACAAAACTAGGTCACCTCTGAGGTTGAAATAAGGGAAAGTTGAAAGATAAGGGATAAAACCACTATCTACAGCAATGACCTAACAGTATGTCAATCATTTTCCCCAAATTCAATGAAACACATTTGTAAGGCATCACCTGATAAAGAATGTAACTGAAAGACCTGTATCTAAGTAATTTCCCTGTTCTCAGCTTGAAGAAAATCATGTTAAAAAATAGGAGATGATGAGTATGTTGTTGTTAGGTACCATCACAGCGACCCTATGTACAGCACAGAAAGCACTACCTGGTCCTGTACCATGCTCAGCATAGTTGCTATGTCTGAGTCCACCATTATACACTGTGTCAAACCGTGTCATTGAGGGTCATCCTCTATTTTGATGACCCTCCATCAAGCATGTTCTCTCCAGGGACTGGTCCTTCCTGAAAACATATGTGAGATGAAGTCTCACCATCCTCACTTCTAAGGAGCATTCTAGCTGGACTTCTTCCAAAACAGATCTGTTCGTTCTTCTGGCACTTCATGGTGTATATTCAATGTTCTTCGCCAACACCATATTCAAATGCATAAACTTTTCTTCACTCCTCTTTATTATCCAGCTTTCACATGCATTATGAAGCAACTGAAAATACCATGGCTTGGCTAAGACGTACCTTAATTTTCAAAGTGACATCTTTGCTTTTCAACCCTTTAAAGAGGTCTTTTGCAGCAGTTGTGCCCAATGCACTACACTGTTTGATTTCCTGACTGCTGATTACATGGGCATTGATTGTGATCCAAATAAAAAAAAATTCTTGACAACTTCAAGCTTTTCTCTGTTTATCATGATGTTGCTTATTGGTCTAGTTGTGAGGATTTTGTTTTCTTTACCTTGTGGTGTAATTCATACTGAAAGCTGTTGTTTTGTTCTTCAACAATAATGCTTCAAGTTTGCTTCTCTATCAGCAAGAAAAGTTGGATTATCTGCATATTACAGGTCGTAAGAGAGTCTTCCTCCAATCCTCATGCCACATTCTTCATATTAGTCCAGTTTCTTGGATTCTTTGCTCAGCATACACACTAAATAAGTATGGTAAAGGATCCAACACTGAGGGACACTTCCTGATTGTAAACGAAGCAGTCTCCCCTTGTTCTGCCTGAACGACAGTCTCCTGGTCTATCTATGCACAGGTTTCTCAGGAGCATAATTAAGTGTTCTGGAATTCCCATTCTTTGCAATGGTATCCATAACTTGCTACGATCCACACAGTCAAATGTCTTTGTGTAGCCAATAAAGCACAGGTAAACATCTTTCTGGTATTCTCTGCTTTCAGCCAAGATCCACTTGCCATCAGTGATGATATCCCTTGTTCTGTGTCCTCTTCTGAATCTGGCTTGAATTTCTGGCAGTTCCCTGTCAATGTACTGCTACAACTGTTTTTTGAATTATCTTCAGCAAAATTTTACTTGTGTGTGATATTAATGATAGAGTTTGATAATTTTTACATTCAGTTGGATCACTTTTCTTGGGAATGGGCACAAATATCGATCTCTTTCAGTCAGCCCTCCAGGTAGCTGTCTTCCAAATTTCTTGGCATAAATGAGTGAGCACCTCCAGCACTGCATCCATTTGTCAAAACATCTCAATGGGTATTCTGTCATTTCCTGGAGCCTTGTTTTTTGCCAGTAGCTTTAGTGCAGCTTGGAGTTCTTCCTTCAATACCATTGATTCTAGATCATATGCAACCTCCTGAAATGGTTGAACATCACCAGTTCTTTTTGGTATAGTGACTCTGTGTATTCTTACCATCTTTTTTGATGCTTCTTACATTGTTCAGTATTTTGCCCATAAAACCCAAAAAACCTAACTCACTGCCGTTGAGTTGATTCCAACTCATAGCAACCCCCACTGGGTTTCCAAGGCTGTAAATCTTTACTGAAACAATCTGCCCCATCTTTCTTCCATGGCACGGCAGTGGGTTCAAACCACTGACTTTTTGGTTAGCAACCAACTGCCTTAACCTCTACACCATCAGAGCCATTAAAGACCCTGTGAAATATTACGGCTCTACTCTGACACACATGGGATTGCTGGGAGTCAGAGTTGACTCAATGGCAACTTTTTTTTTGGGGGGGGGGCTGGGGGGCTGATGACGCTGCCGCTAAGATCCCCGCTAAAACCACTCTATTCTTGGGGGTCTGGGGGGCTGATGACGCTGCTGCTAAGATCCCCACTATAACCACTCTATTCTGAGTCTGTGCTCTTCAAGCAACCATCTCTAGTCTGGGTCCTGCACGGACAGAATGTGCGAACCAATGAACATGAGTCCAATCTGTTTAGTTGTATTTTTCACTATAAGTTAATACAGAGGCATTCTGATTATAACTTAGTTTCCATGTAGAAGAGTCTACAAGGAAAGAATGTTCTAATCAGCAAAGAGAAATGCATGGTTTCATTAGTTATTCTGTATTTCGATGTAATTCCACAGACTGGCATTTGGAGGTTTATACAGTCTCTATGAGACCCCGAGATCCACCCAGTTCTGACAAATTATGTTTCTGAACCTCTGAGGATGATGAACCTCCTGGCCTCTAATGCTAACCTGGGTGAACAAACAACCTTCCCCAAACCTTCTGTAGCCTGCCTGCTCAAACACCTCTGCATTCACTGCATTTCCTTTTCTTCAGACTACACCGTAAGTGAACTGGAAAGTCTCAGGAAAGCTTCTGCAGTAGTAAAATATGGGCTCTCCAAGTAAAACAATTATAAGGTATTTTAAAACCATAAGTAGCTTTGGTGGAGCAGTGGTTAAAGCATTTAGCTACTAACCAAAAGGTTGGTGGTTTGAACCCACCAGCTGCTCTGCAGGAGAAAGATGAGGCAGTCTGTTTCCATAAAGATTTATAGCCTTGGAAACTCTATGTGGCAGTTCCACTCTGTCCTATAGGGTTCTTATGAGTCAGAATTGAAATCTGAGTCATGACAGTTTAAAAAAAAAAAAACCACCAAAGCTTAGCAATACTGTTTTCAGCCAAAGGTTAAGATCAGAAGGAGAAATCGAAGAAAACGGAACAGGATCTTTTTTCCTCTTTTACTCATGGATCAACTCTCATCTCACCACATCCTCATGTCTCAACCTATCAAATTCAGGAGAAAAGAAACAGCCAAATAAAATAAGAAGACAGAAAGTGCTGATAACAAGTAGTGCATTCCAAATCTGTTTTCATTCCACTTAGAATTAAGGTTAGAGCCTTCCAAAAGTTATGGGGAATTTTATTCCACGCTGCTTTATCCATCTCATCTGACACTTTGATCTCCTTAGGCCAAATAAAGATGCTTGAACTAATCATCTCTCTCCCCTAACCCCTAAGTATCTGACTGAAGAGATCTAAGATTCAACATATTCACTCATATGATGCTGGATTCTGAATGTGAACTCAGCACCCACTTACTTAGCTTCATTCTCTCCACTGCCTGCCTCTCTACTTCATGAAGTAGTTAAAATTTTCGTAAAAAACAGACTACCTAGAAATTACAATTTTCCTTTGGCCAACGATCAGGACAATATATGAACTAACATTTGCTATTGAGAAAAATGACCATGTCAACTGCACACACTCTCCCCAGAATTACACAAAGGACAGTGGCATCTCTCAGTTGGCATCGGGTATGTACCCAGAACACTGCCCAGGCCTGGAGAAGTCCATGCTATCCATTTGCCTCCTTTATCAAGGTGCATAAAGTTCTTATAATGCATGCTCATTGCAACCCTCTTAGACATCAAGATAATTCACCTTTGGCCTTAGACCAGACACACCCAGCCACATGGCACACTGTCTTTTAAGAAAGTATATGCATGGCTTGTTTCTAAGAATTTAACAGCTTCCTGTCTGATGTTTAGGGAGTAGTGATATTAGCATTTTTAGCTACAGCAATAAAACTCTCAGCATTATACATTCCTTCCCCAGGGCCTACCAATGACTATGCATCTTCTGGTTCAAGGTTCTTGAACCTATGTGGGGCCACTGAGGACTGGAGAGAGCAATGACCTTGTGTGTTGGACTTTACTCATTCCCAAAGTCCTCGGGATAAGGATCACACAGGTGGAGGATTCTCATCAGATACAATCTAGGGAGTGCCAAACCAAACAAAAAACCAAACCTATTGCCTGGACTTGATTCTGACTCATAGTATACAGCTGTCCCATAGGGTTTCTAAGGCTACAAATCTTTACAGAAGCTGACTGCCACAATTTTCTCAGGAGCGTGACCAGTGGGTTCACACCACCAACTTAACCACTGTGTTACCAGGGCTCCTAAGGAATGTCAGGTCCCAATAAATAAAGCAAGTGAAGTACTACAGGTAAGTAGAGGCAGCAGAAAGACTCCACAGCCAGACTGCTTGTGACAACAAATGGAAGTTGCTGGAGGACAACCACACTCCCCATGGACAAGTTATAAACCAAACCCACTGCCATCTACTTCCGTAGTGATACTGCCTTGGAAACCCAAGGAGAGGTCACTATGAGTTGGGGCCGACTCGATGGCACATAACAACACTGCCATCAAGTTGATTCTGACTCATAGTGAACCCCATAGCATTTTTTTCAAGGCTGTAAATCTTTAAGGATGTAGATTGCCTCATCTGCCTCCTGCAGAGCAGCTGGTGAGTGTGAACCACCAACTTCTGGTTAGCAGTCAAATTATCTTACCCACTACGCCACCAGAGTTCCCTTAGACAAGTTATAGGGAACCTCTAAGGACTCCTGTGGGATATGGATCAGTATCAGCATGGGCCCTTCAAAGAGGCCTCCTCCTAAATGCCTTTGAGATCTAGGAATTGTATTAGAGCTTAAATTCTGAAGGGCATGGATTGTGGAAGTCCGCAGTGAGAGCCCTAACTCCATTTTGAGTCTTAATGTAAGTTCAGACACCATTGGAGTTCTTTCTAACCATTAAACCAGCAAAGTGGCTCTGTACAGACAAGTCTGGGACAAACCTAGGGAGGGGCAGTTTGCCCTCAGGAAGAGTATGGCTGAGAAGAGATTGTTGCTGTTATGTGCTGTTGAGTGGACCTGTCATAGTGACCCCTGCTTGGGTGTCCAAGGGTATCACTCCGGAAGTAGATTGCCCAAACTTCCTTCTGAAGAGAATAGATTATGCTCACATAATGGACTTCTTGCTTGACTGTATCCTTATCAAATTTAAATTGAAGTCAGGGTCCTGGTATTGCCTTGTAGCCACCTTGTGGCTATGACTCAGAGCTGCAAGGTCATGAGTCATACTCTGACCGCCATGTAGCCCCAGAAGCCCCATCTTGTAACCCTTCTTAATTTTCAGTTTTGCATATGTCCCAATCACAGTCCTTTCCCTGTTTCTACCTATAGTCCCGCCTGCAACAGTGAAGTACTGACCTACCACCACAATCTTGGGATGATCTCCTTCGTTCTCTATCATACGTAATGACCACCACGACTGTGACTCAGCAGACTCCACTGGCTTCTACTGTGTACATGCTGATGGTTTCCCTCATCTTGAACGACTATCTTTGTTCTGTCTTGTCTAAGGCTTAATAAAAGGATCTGTACACATGTTTGAATTTAGGGTCTTCTCTCTCCTACCACAGAATCTGGGAGAGCTAGGAGTCTGAACTACTCAAATCTCAGAATATCTAGACTAAAAGAGAAAGTTCTCTGTGGAGGTTCAAATCTTTCCTTTCCTTCCCAGAAACTCATATAGGAAGTAGGCCAGGATTAAGAAATTAATTCTACTCCCACAACCCCACAACTGTAGAACATGCTGGTTCAGTGTAAGCCTGGGCTCTGAGCTCTTATCAGTGACCCTTCCCTAAAGAACAGTCACCTGCCATGCATACTCCATGTGTTACCTTTTTTGGGTACAGCTGTCATCCTTTATCATAAAAAAAATTGACTTATTTCAACTCCTCCCACCTCCCCCCCCCCCCCACCCCCGCCAAAAAAAACCAACAGCAGCTTTTCCTTGTTATTTTTTCTTGGTGGCTAGGCCTAGCTCCATCAGGAAGGTCAACCTACAGGCCATTTGACTCTCTTAAGAATTCTTGGACCTCAATGCTGCTTTTTAAGCCAAATAAAAATAAAACCAAACTCACTGCATCGAGTCTATTCCAACTCATAGCGACCCTCTTTGGGTTTCCGTGGCAGTAAATCTTTACATAAGTAGATTGCCCAGTCTTCCTTCCGTGGAGTGGCTGGTGGGTTTGAACCGCCAACTTTCTGGTTAACAGTCAAATGCCTTAGGCACTACGCCACCAAATACATCACATTAAAATGGGAAATTTCAGTATGCATGGGAGACCAGTTCATAGTCCCATGTGAGACTAGTTTATATAATGGAATACTATACAGCCATTAAAAGTTCCTTAAAAAACAGACTACCCAGTGACATGCAAAATGTTAAGTAAAAATGAGTAATTTAATAATTAGTATCATGAAACAAAATGTGTATGAATTGTTGAATGGAAAATGGATTTGCTCTCATTTTACCCAAAGCACAAAGCACAATAAAAACTTTTTAAAAAATTAGTATCATGTGATCTCAGTTTTGTCTAGAAAATGTGTCCGGAGATTATTTACACAAACATACACATATTTTATAGGGGAGCTCTGGTAGCATAGTGGCTAAAAGCACTTGACTGCTAACCAGAAGGCTGGCGGTTCAAACCCACCAGCCACTCCTCGGAAGGAAGGTTGGGCAATCCTACTTCCGTAGTGATACTGCCTCGGAAACCCAAGGAGGGGTCGCTATGAGTTGGGGCCGACTCGACGGCACATAACAACAACAACAACACATATTTTATGTATATATATCTATATGAGCATAAAGGGCCCTGGTGGCATAGTGGTTAAAGCATTTGGCTGCTAACCAAAATGTTGGCTGTTTGAACCCACCAGCTACTTCTTGGAAGGAAGGTGAGGCAGCCTGCTTCTGTAAAGATTTACAGCCTTGGAAACCCTATGGAGCAGTTCTCCTCTGTCCTATAGGGTTGGATTGACTCAATGACAGTAGGTTTGGTTCTGGTTTATATAGACATAGATAAAAGAACCAGATAAAAATACACTAATAGTTAATGGAAGAATCACAGATGATTACTTTCTTCTGTTTCATGTATCATCTAAATTTTATACAGAGAACACCACTTTTGTAATCAGTAAAAAAAACAATCTAAATTACCATACCATCCTCAAATAAAATGGGTTCTGGGCTACCTCAGGTCATGAGTATGTGGTGTTTCCCACCCAGCAGGCTGCCAAGTTGTGATACTCATGACCAGACTGAAGGGAGGCCCAACCTCATCCTTTCACTTGCTTAATCTGGAAAGTAAAGGTGGGACACAAAACCCAGATTTGCACCCAGCTCCAGACCTGGGAGACCACACCGTTGGCTCACCTTGGGAGCCCAGCCTCCAGCTTCTAGCTGGGTCTGCACTCACCGGTTCTGCAATAAGGGTAGGCATTCCAGGCTTTCTCATGTATATTCAGGGCTCCCTCTGGGGCCAGCATACGAACAAACGTGGGCACTTTGCTATAGTGAGAAAAAGGGGTTATAAAGAGAAATGGAGGAGAAGGGAAGGTAACAGTGGGTTATTTCTTTTTTTTTTAAATCACTTTCTTTAGGCCACAGCTCCAGCTTCATGGTGGAGGCCAGATGAGCAAGTTTCCATGAGATAAGCAGATTATTCTTGAATGTAAGAAGTCACCTGCCAGAGCCTGATAGCTCTGCTGGCTAGTAACATCCACCCACAATTTGCCCCACTACCTGCACCAAGGACAGCACAGCTGGTCAGAACCCCAGGCTACCTGCTCTGGCTTATCAGTCATTACACATTCTTCCAGAGCTCACTGGCCCCCAGGCAAAGATACAAAGGAGATGCCTTCAGGAATATACCAGTCTAGGTTTATGGGCCAGAGTGACTAGATGACTAACTCAGCATACATAGGATTCAAGATGATCTGATCTGCCTTCCTTAGTTCTGTGAAGCCAGGAGGGCCTCAAGGCCAGATGCCTTCCAGGACAAACCATTTTCTTTATTTCTTATCTCAGGTTACAGAACAAAATGTACAATATGAGACCAAACAAAAGTGCATATATTCTTCTTCCTTGATTTTTAACTGGTAACCTATATAGCCTTTAGCAGATTCCAACCACCTCACCAGCTTTAGTGCCTCAAGCCTAAGAGCTCCAGGAAGAGCTCACTCAGAGCACCTCCTCTGAGGTTCATTCACTCCTGACATACTGCGTATGTCTACGCGCCAGGCACCAGGGATACATATAGGAACTCAACAGTGTAGTGGGAGTACAGCCAACCACACAAATGACAAGTGTGTGCCACAATGAGTGAACACGAGGCTTTGCTGAGCACTGGGAGAGCATGGGGGGAGGTGTGGTGGACTGGGGAGGCTCCTCAGGGAACACGTGGAGAATAACTGAGACTTAGCTAGACAAGGATAGGAGAAGTTCAGTGTAGCTGGTACAGGGTATAAGACGGGGACTGGCAAGAGAACAGGTAGAGTAAGCCATAGATCTGATAGGTTGTATCACAGAGTATGGACTTTATCCAGAGAGCAAAGGGAAACATCTATATAGCCCTTATGCTATGACAGTAACAGATCTGTCTTCTAGACAGAATATTGAACTGAATGGAAGGCAGGGAGACCAGTTAGGTGTTCCTGCAGTAATTCAGGAAAGAGATGATGGAAACATTGGAAATATTAAGGAGACAGAATCAACAGAACTTGAATTGATCTGAGGGATGAAGAACATCACAGCGGCTGCCATCTCAGCTCCACTGGGCTACGAACATCCACCCACAAATTGCCCCACTACCTGCACCAAGAACAGCACAGCAGGTCAGACCCTCAGGCTACCTGCTCTCGCTCATCAGTCATTACACATTCTTCCAGAGCTCACTGGCCTGCAGGCAAAGATACAAAGCAGATGCCTCCAACAATATATCAAAATGCACAGTGTAAGACCAAACGTACTCTCCTTATGAGGAGAGGTGGTTTTGGTAGTCACAGCAGTGTTGGTGCTTCTTTCTTTCTTTTTTTGGTGTTAAGGAAAGATTAGTGGTAGCAGCTCAAAATTCACACTCTTCTAAGGAGGAGGAGGAGGAGGAGTGGTAAGACGGGTAGACAGGCTCCCACCTTCATCATATACAGACCCCTTCTCTGCCACTTTGATTAGGGCAATTGAGTCTTGAGGAACCAACTGGTACTTTCTGTGTAAAATCTCAATCTCACCATCTCTTATCAAAGGCCTCTTTACAAAATACCAGTACACTACGAGGGAGACCTATTTTGAATCTCATGTTAACCTTAACCAACTCTTAATTCCTCAGTAAGGACTGGCTGGCAGTCAACTCAGAACAGGGATGGAGAAGGAGCACACTGATAAGGAAATGGGAACATTGTGAAAAGATTTCCCCCCACTTCACAGTGTTGTTCTCCTCTGGCTCTGGCACTCACAAAACCCTGGGTACCTCTGGGCCAGCGTTTCACATCGCCAGAGCAGCAGACCACACTGAATCAGGGATTTCACCAAATGAAAACACAACTGGTTTCAGCTCAGCTTAGTGATTAGCAATTAAGATTCAGATTTATTTTGTCCAGTTCTGGGTAATTTTTAAAACTAGCTTGATTGTGCTTCCATTCAAGCTGCTGTATGTTTACTCTTGTTTTCAATATTGCTTGGTTGCAGATTTAGCAAATGTGTGTGGTTTTGCTACAGATTGTGGTACACAAATCAGTTCAAGGTTTTCTTTTAAATATTTATGCCTTTGAACCAAAGAGAGTTACTAAAATCTCTTTGGGAGCTGATTCACTGTATCTATCAGAGTTTTAAAGAATACTACTGGACCCAGAAATTCCACACTGAGACACACTTACTGTAGATTTATCATCAAGATTCATGCAGAAGGATTTTTACTGGAACACTATTGTAAACATCTGAAAATGAGTACCAAAATAGTATACTATGTGTACTTTAAAAGAATGAGCTGGATATGCTGATGGTGAAAAGACAGTTAATAAATAAGTAACAAAGTAGCAAAATGAAGAAGAGCATGAATAGTATGATTCCATCTATGTAAAGTAACAATAAAGGAATCAACATACATTTATACATCCATACACATACATCCATCTTGTATTTGTACATGCACAGACAAGGGAAGGATCCTAAGAAACTAAACCTCTGGGGACTGGGAGCCTGGCAGGGCATGTATTACTTTTTCAATTGGAAACAACAACAAAACTTCAAGAGTACTACCTACACCCACTTTCACAGGTGAAACAACCTGAGCAACCAGATAATGACCTGGAAACAACCCCAACTACCCATTATCTCCATTTCAAAAGCAGGCCACCTTTCAGCCCTGCTGCTGTAGTCACATACCTCTGTAAGTGGTAGATCTTGTGTGTGTACTGGCCTTTCTCGCCATCCTTCTCATACGGCTCGTTCACTAGGACCTCCACACCTTCGCCACCACCCGTTTCATTTTTACTGGCTTCAGCCACAGAATACAGCTGCCCCACTTGATACTACAGAACAGAGAGACAAGAGTTATTCTCAACACAGAATCTTCTCAACAGTTACACACAGTCCAGTGGTTGGGAACGGTCCAGTTACATCACTCTGGGATGCCCTCATCAGGAAGCAGCTCGTTCTGGAGTTTCACGTGGGGCCTTGCCCAAACCCACTCACAACAACTGAGACTGCTTCTCCACAGCCTCTCTTTCTCCATCAGATGTGTTTCATTTCATCCTTTTCATTTTTCCCATCATCCACCAGGGTTTACCCGGACCAAAGAGGCAGGTGAATATACTTAATCTCATACCACCATCCAGAAAACACATTACAGAGTCCAAGGTAGCTTTTGTCCTAGGCCTGCCCCTGGCATTAAGATCCCAAAACACGATCTGGGTTGGTGGCCAGAAGCCTCTTTATTCTATCCATTTAAACAGATCCTAAGACGTCTTTTTAAAGAATTTTGCCCACTGTTCTGTGGAATCCACAACTTCTGCTGTCAAACTGCCTCATCTACTTGGTTTTTTTTCCTCCAGTGCTGGGTCTCTCCTCACGCTGCAAGCACCTCAAAGAAGAATCCTGTTGGCAACCAAAGCTCTAGGAGCTTTCCAGATTCCTGGTGGGGCTGAAGCAAGTACTGCTGTCTCCCATATTAGACAAATTCCTACCCCACAGGCTGTGCTGGCTGGGGACACCCTCTGTGTTGGCACCCACTAGATGGCAAAAGCCTGGTTTTCCTTTATTTGGGTCACATGCCACCCTATCAAGTCACCAGTCAAGATCACTGGCCTTCTTTGACCCCCTCAGCACAGCTCAGTGTTAGGGCCAATGACCTGGGCGGTGCCCAGGCTTAGCCCTTTTGCCCCATCCTGTCTTAGGAAAGCTGTCCAGAGGGAAAAGCGAAGTAGGAAAAAAAAAAAAAGAATAGCAACAGTTAAATGCAGCAAGTTATGCCTAGACTGAGGGATGTCACTTCCCTATCACTACCAGTGCCAGCCAAGCACAACAGCTTAAGGAGTATGAGAAAAAGAAAAAAAGATACTTGATTACTCAACGTGTTGGGGGATGGGGAGCAATGCAGAGGTTTTCCCCTCCCTCTCCTCTGCTCCCCAAACTTCTGGTCCTCCCAGGGCAAAGGACAAGGGTTTTTCTCTCTTTGGAGATTAAAAGTGAGGCCGTGTCTCTGAGCAACAGCCACTTTCAACCACTGCTTACAGCAACAAGGGCCAGAGGCAGCTTTCAGGACTGCTTCACCTCGAACTCAGAAGCCTGTTCTACCAGGCAGCATCCTAGGCACTGCAGGGAAATGTCTGTGCAAGTCTGAAAGGTGAAGCAGCAGACCAGGACGAGCCACTGCTCACCACAAAGCTGAAAGCACCCTAACTTCCAGAGCAAAAAATCCATATAAATGCCAAGGCAAGGGCCAGGCAGGTGATCAAGGCTCAGTTAATCCCATAAAGAGGAACATCTGGGTGAAAGCCAGTCACCTTGACCTTGCTAATCCTGATCATCGTCAGTGCTTCCTCAATGCCTCCATGGAACCCCAAGGTATCCCTGTTCTAAACCCATTGCCTGGCCGAGGCACACATAAAACCACTGCAAAGTGGGTGAGGGTTTGTCTGAGCCAGAGCTCCTAAGGAGGAGTAGTAACTCCATTTCCGAAACATCCTAAGAACATCTAACCACTGACTCAGCAATCATAAAAGGCAGACTGGGCAGAGGGTGGAGATGACTGCTGGCTGGTGGTGCTGCTTGGGGAGGGGGCCTCTGGCAGAGACTAATCCCCTTTATTTGGTTCCTCTTCAGCGGCAGGAGTCGGAGGGCAGCCTCTAAGAGGATCAGCCTGTTGAGCTGGCTTCTTCCCCCTCTAATCTCTCTTGATATTCTGATCTTTAATCCCAATGAAACAGATGAAGGCAGTTTTGTCAACCCCAAGGGGTAAGACTGGCCTCCATCAGCTACAAGCGAGGGGAACTTTTTTTCTCGTCAGAGGGTTCCCTCCGGCACACTTGCTGCACACCCTGGAAAGCAGCCAGATTCAGATGGGGTGAAGATGGAGGTCAGACCACCGAATCAGATGAAGCGCCCACAGGCTGGGAGCCCCACCTCCTCAGGCCTAGGATAATTCTCCTTGTCCTTGGGATTTGTTCCGTTATGCAAAAAACTAAAGTAACTCAGCTAGGAAAGCAGAGACCACTGTTTTGGCAATCTGGGAGTGGCAGCCCAGGACAATGTAGTAGGTGGGCCTGAAAGACTGATGTGAAACACAGCATGAAAAACAGTAAAGCTGTTGGTCCTACCCACATGGCCCTGTTGGGCTGGATACCACTGGGGAAGGTGTCTCGCATCTCTGGAAAGGAGAAGTTAAACAGCCCTGCCCAGTGATCTTAGGCTGCTGTTAGGTCAAGTCAGTTCCTACTCATAAAGACCCTATGGACAAGAGAACAAAACCCTGCCCAGTCCTGTGCCGTCCTCACAACTGTTGCTATGTTTGAGCCCCACAGTTTCAGTCACTGTGTCAATCCACCTCATTGAGGGTCTTTTTCACTGACCCTCTACGATACTAAGCATGATGTCCTTCTCCAGTGACTGGTCCTTCCTGATAACATCTCCAAAGTACATGATATAGTCTCATCCCTTCCTTCTGAGAGGCCTTCCTTTCTTCCAAGGAGCATGCTGGCTATACTTCCAAGATAGATTTGTTCGTTCTTTTGGCAGTTCATGGTATATTCAATATTCTTCGCCAACACCATAATTCAGAGAACATGGCCAACACCCAAGGGCAGGGCCACTGCCTAGATGGTCTCACAGAACAGAAGATTATTTTCAAGGCTTGGAAGCTAATCCAAATTTCTCTGTTGGGTTTTGGACTTGCTTGATGCCCTTTATCCCTTTTGTCCCTCCTGTTTCTCCCATTTATAATGGAAATGCCTGCTTTGTGCCTGTTCTACATTGCACTTTCAAAGCAGATAACTTAGAGCCTAGATTTCACAGGTTCAGAGATGGAGAGGAATTTTGCCCCAGGATGGAATCTGGACTTGGATTTAAGACTTCTGGGATGATATGATGAGGTGAATGTGTTTTACATGTGGCAAGGACTATGAATTTTGGGGTGGAATGTTATGAACTTTTAGCCTCCTAAACTGTGAGAAAATAAATTTCTGTTGGTTCAAACCATCTACTTGTCGTATTTCTGTTATAGCAGCACTAGATGACTAAGACAGTAGAGGGTGGGAAAAGAGTGGACAAACCTGAGCCAAGAACCACTGGTGGATTCACCATGTCAAACAGCCAAGGCTTTCTTGCTCTGTTCCAAATGCCTAGACACCTTGTGCAGTGTTAAGGTCAAAGGCTCTAGTCAGCCAGAAGCTAATTCCTCCCCCAAGACAGTGATCTAGGCCATGAGAATGGTTATAAAGACAGGCCCTTCTCAAACAACAGACTTACAAGGTGAACATTTATACCAGATAGGTACACTCCTTAGAACAATCAATCATGGGAGATCAGAAGGGCAGTATTTGCACAGGGAGATAGCTCAGGGGGCAGGAATGTACAGGAAAGAAGGACACAGGGAAGAGGTAACTATATGGAGAAGTAGGAAGAGAGTTGTTACATTATGGGGCTTACAGTCAGTGTCACGAAACAAAATGTGTATCAACTGCTGTATGGAAAATGAATCTGCCCCGTAAACTTTCACTCAAATCACAGTAAAAATTTAAAATTTTTTTAAAAAGACAAGGCTTTCTCTTTTCTCCCCAAACTCAGAAAGCTCCTCAAGTCATAGCCTCCAATTTGGGAAGTGAATCTAACAGTGGCATGATGTGGGGCTGTTCCCATGGGAACCATGAGTCAGGATGGGTATACTGACAAAGACTCTGAGAAGGTCAGTCATTACTTGTTCCTTCATTAGCCCTACCATTCAACTTTCTGATCTTTTGGAACCAAGATTCAAGCCTGCCTCCACTCTACCCACGACTTCAGGGTTTTCTTGCTAAGACCAGATGACCACCACCTGGCAGAGAGATGAATCCTAACTAGTGCTTACTTCCCAGACTTAGACTTCCGGGGCTTAGACTTCAGGCTTTGATCATTCCACCCTACTACTTCCTCAATTCTGCAGAAAAAAACACCACAAACTAAAAACAGGCAATTCTGGATGCCCTCAATGCTCCCTTTCTGGGCTCAAAGTAAGCCCCTCTAGCCTCACTACAAAGTATCCAAGAGGTGCTCCAAGGACAGTGTTAGGTCTGTAGCACTTCTCAGAGATACTCCCATCCCTAATGCCATCCAGGAACTCATTGTAGAAAGATACAGACAAGCACCCATTTTACCCCTAAACACTACACTGTAGTGGCCCTGAGTTCCTGTAGGACATCATTCCTAACTAGGGGGCAGGAACATCCTATACAGACAGAGAGGAAGTCGGTGAAACCCAAAAACTTGTGTTTCAGGGCAAGGGACATGTTAGGCCTTCATGCTGTGGCCTCTGATTTGGAAAATCATTACCTTTTTAGTAATGATGGTAAGGCCCCCAAAGGAGGTGAGTTAATAGGGTTCCCCTAGCCAACACCTATCAACCCAGACACCTACTTCCTGGACCTTAGGTATATCTTGGGTGCTTCCAGGGATCACAGCATATATCCAACCTACCCCCTCTCTTCCCCAGTCTCCTGTATTTTATCCTCCCCAGAACTTTCAGATCATGTTCAAGCTCCCCTCCCAGGTCTCCATAGCTCTGACAAAATATGCAGCCCAACACTTGGGATAATCCTCAAAGAACTGTGTACCAGTCCACCTTTCTTGGGGGCTTGGAAGTGTGAGTATCTGTCTCAGCTAAAGAGTGCTGCGGGCTCTGTTGGCCTGATTGCATTTTTTAAAGGTGCATTTCATATTTGGAACAGGACCTTCATGCTGACACTGCACGAAAGGGAGATGAAGCCCCGTAACTGAGGGCACTGACCTGGCTGACAAGCTGCACCCAGGCTCCGTCCTGACTAGACTAGACACCTTCTATAGCGGCCTGCGGAGTCAGAAGGAAGCAGAGAGCAAGCTAAAGTAGGAGAGGAGAGGAAGTTCAGAGACAGGGTGGGACAAGGGAGGCTCCATGACAGGTTTCTGCCATCCAAGAGACCAATTCTGAGTCAGCATGGCCTATGAACCTTCTCATGGCACACGTCCTGCCAGATTCCCACACACAGGGACATGAGACCTAGGAACCATAAAAGGACAGAGGGCAAACCAACATTTGTTATTTCCTGCCCTCTGTAAAGCAAGGCGCTCTAGTGGCATAGTGGTTAAGGCATCTGACTGCTAACCAAAAGGTCAGTGGTTTGAAACCACCAGCTACTCCACAGAATAAAGATGAGGCAGTCTGCTTCTGTAAAGATTTGTTGTTGTTGTTGTTGTTGTTATATGCCGTTGAGTCAGAACCAACTCATAGCGACCCCTCCTTGGGTTGCGGAGTCAGTATCACTACAGAAGTAGACTGCCCAATCTTCCTTCCGAGGAGTGGCTGGTGGATTTGAATCACCAGCCTTCTGGTTAGCAGTCAAGTGCCTTAGGCACTATGCTACCAGAGCTCCCCTATAAAGATTTACAGCCTTGGAAACCCAAAGGGGGTAATTATGAGTTGGAATCAACTCCATGGCAGTGAGTTTGGTTGTTTTTCTTTTTTTGCTCTCTCTAAAAGGAAGGTTCTGTGTCTTAGTCTTCCTAGCAGTCACCTACAGTGCCTAGGGAGGTCATTACAGACTTCCTGTCCTGCTAGTCTGTTGCACAACCAGAGACAGCCACGTATACTTCCTAGGCAAGTCATGGAGGTCCTAGAAAAGCACACATTTAATACCATCAATAACATGCCCGAAACAAGCACCCTCCCAGCAGGTAAAAAGAGTTAATTTTATCTCTAGTCATGCAGCACATCAATGGTTTGGGGGCAGTATGCATACAACTGCCCAAGTATACAAAGTGCCTACTTTGCAATGAAAATGGTACCAGGAAAATTCACATGGAGAACTGGTTACCTCTACTTCAAAACAAAGGGAGCCCAACTTAGCCAAAGGTCATAAGCAATCATACACAACCATGGACTAGAAAGAAAAAGGACTTACCTCATCTACAGACACAGGCAGGATGACTCGACTGAAAGACAGGAAAAACAGTACCAACTTAAGGGTCTGAAATCTGCCCAAGGCTCATAGAGCATCATCTTAGAACAGTATCAAACGTTGTGTTGCCCATGACACTATACACTCGTTGTCCAGAAACCCCAGCAGCTAGGACCCTGTGTCCTTCTGGCACCCCACTTAGAACCCTGTGACTCAGAGCAAACCTGTCCCTCACCAGC
Organism: Orycteropus afer afer; assembly: GCF_000298275.1. Classification (NCBI taxonomy): domain Eukaryota; kingdom Metazoa; phylum Chordata; class Mammalia; order Tubulidentata; family Orycteropodidae; genus Orycteropus; species Orycteropus afer. The sequence goes on from NW_006921629.1 coordinate 10,291,568, forward strand.
TACTGCCTAGGTCTCTGACTCACATTTGAAGCTGCCCTTATTTTTTTTAGTTCCCCTCCTCCATTCATATTTTCCACAACAAGACTTGTCAGTGAGTTTAGTAGAACAGAGAGGTTAACATAGAAGGACCGACCCCTGCAAATTCTGAAACCAAGGTAAGGATTCAGACCCTGGGATTTACATCTCTGTGGACCTAACCTCCCAACAACAGCCCCCAAGGTGAAAGCAGGAAGAGGGCTAGCTTCCTGAGGCTTAACACCCTAAGAGCATGCACCAACCATCTGTGCTCTAGGGCAGGATAGGACAGTACAAGCTACTATCTTGAAGCCACCAAATGAGGACTCCAACTTATGTTCTGACTTCCAGAAGCTGTCCAAAAGCACCCTAACTGATTACTTTCTTCTCCATTTAAACGACTGCCGTTGTGGAAGGTACTAGCCATAACTTGATAGAGAAGTCCTCACAGTGGCTAGAACTCCAGAGTTAGTGGCACTCCTCCGGGTGCCTGTGTTTGTAACGCAGTGCAACAGTTAACCCCTAGGTCAAAGTTGTGAGGTCAGGGAGATGAGGCAAAAACCCTGGTGTACTGATATAAGTCAAGTCAGTTCCCAGAGCCTGGCTGGAACCCACTGGGCCTTTCTCTCCTCTCCATGGTGAAGCATGAGCGGCCATCCCCTCCTTCCTATGTGTGTGTGTGTGTGTGGGGGGCCGCATCTGTCTCCTTGCTGGTAAATAGTCAGCTCACTATTTTCTAGTTCCACAAAAGTCTCCCAGGAAGCAAGAAGCATACATAGGAGTCTGAGAAAAACATTATAGGCAAGGCATCACACAGAAAAATAGCAGGAAAAATAAAATGGGCTCCAAGTCTTTACTGCCTGACAACAACTCCCCTCCCCTAGAATGAGTCAAGTAATGTAATTCCTCCAGTTTACAGAATTCTGCCCCTGACATTCTCCTCCTAGTAGAGAAAGGCTACGGTGCAGAAAAATACTCCCAACTCAGAGGGCAGAATTTCTGCACCCTCAGAAGAAACTTCCTAGAAAACAATGAGCCTTTTATCTTCAAGAACAGCAGCAAAAACCATATCCAAGAATATGCAGGAATCAAATCAAGGAGAATCTTGCTAAAGGAAGGGTCAGAAAAATCAACAGGGATAACCTTCAGACACCAGGTGGGCACCAAGTTTCCCCCAAAAAGAGATCGGCACTGGCCAATTCCAGCAGGATGCCCTGAGGTTATTACTTTCCATCTGCCAACCCAGACCCTTCTCCCTTGCTTCTCGGGAGCAAAACCACCTTAGCAGCAAGAGGGTGTAATTCCAAAGGACTGAGCCACAGATGTACTGCTGGGTCAGGCAGGACTCAAGGAGCTGTGCTCACTCAGTGTGACCTTCACTCGCACCCTTCCCAGAGCTGCAGCAGCAGCACCGCAGCCACAGCTCAGTGTCTCAGATGCAACCCCCCCGCCCCCCCCAGGGATGCACAGACCCGGCCCAGTGTACACAGGGCACAAGTCAGGAAGGAAATGCGGATGCCAGGCAGGCTCTGCGGCCCCGGCCCTTTGGACCTGCCCTGCTAGCTTCAAGAGGAGAACAAAGAGTGGGAAGGAAGTATCTCTCTTCAAAACTCACTCAGAGATCTCTTCTGAAGGGTCCGTCCTTTCCCTGCCTGATCTTTAAAAGACTATAGCTTTCCACAGATTCTAAAATGTATCTGGGAATAGGAAAAAGGATCAAGAAGATGAGAAAAGCCCATCAGTCTGGACATTCGAGATGAAAACCCGAAGTGCACCATGCTCGCCTTCTCTCTGGATTCCAAGGCTCCTCCTCCTCCTCACCATATAAACCTCTAAGCTGGATGTCAAGGAACAGAGGGGAAGGGGCCTCAAAATCATGTTCTTCAGATGAGGTGCTCATCACCTGAGGTGATGCCTGGGTCTCTGTTCCTTCTGTTATCCAAAGTTCCACACACTACATTCTAAATGTTCTAAACACCTGCAAGGAGTAAGTCTGGTGGGGACAGGGCAAAGTGTCTTCACCGACAGAATGCAAACAGTCTTCTGCACACCCACCTGGCCCTGAAATGAGTCCCACCAGTTGCTCTCCACTAGGACACCTCCCACTCCCAGGCCTCTCAGGCTTCCACTCCAATGCTGCCCATTTGTTCAACCTCCAGGGCAGAACAACTTCACTGTACACTTTGCTCACACCCATCTAATCTCTCCTGTAATGTTTACTTGCAGCCATGAGCTTCAGGGATGGGTCAGCCCATACTTGAAAGATCTAGCAATCCAAACTTTAAACACCCCCACTTGTCACCCAATCCATGGGGTTTTAGGAGCAAACCCATCTCCATGCAACTCCCACCAAGAGTCACCAATTTCCCACCCCCCAATCACTACTCAAAGGAGCTCTGGTGATAGTAGTGCCTAAGGCATCTGACTGATAACCAGAAGGCTGGTAGTTCAAACCCACCAGCCATTCCAAAGAAGGAAGATAGGACTATCTACTTCCATAAAGATTTACAGCCTCAGAAACCTAATGGAGGCCACTATGAATCAGAACTGATTCGACGGCAGTTAGTTTGGAGTCACTACTCAAGAACTCCTTCACCCTTTCACCCTTCAATCTTTCCTCCATTAAGGGCTTCATGGAAACCTTAGGTGCTCAGAGCAATTTCCCCATCTCTTTGCACCAAGGCTGAGAATACCCTAGAGACAAGCTGTTCCTGGCCCCGCTCCTTTAACAAGTATATTCATTCACAAACATACTTTCTTTCAGGACTGTCCTCTATCCTGGTAACATCCTGGCCTCTTCCATCACCATAACTCCCTCTTATCACTTCAGTTCCTGTCCAATATTATCTGCACCCTTCAAATGTTCCCAAGTACCTCCCAGTCATCCCAGCTTCTTCCCAAATGCCTCCTCTTTTGCACCTACCACCTGAACACTATGTCACTCCAGCCACTCCTTACCTCAGTCCCCTGTGTTCTGTCTCTTCGGCTGCCTCCCTTGTCACCCAAATCTGGCCCTGACTCTCCCTAGCCGTTTTCCTCTGTCTAGTTATTACAATCCTTCCTCTGATACATAGATACACACCCCAGGTTCCCTTCAGCACTCCTCTACCACCTCAACTCCATTCTGCTTCTTGCCACTGTTAGTACTGCTCAGCTCTCAAACCCTTCCCCACCACTCCAACCCTGCCTGCCCTTGTGTGACTGATCCTCAGCCCTTCAGACAACTCCTCCCTCTCCTTGAGTCCCCTTAAGCCCCTCTCGCAGTTCTCGGCTGGCCCCTGCATCACCCCTTAGTGCTCCCCACCAAGACCCCCAGGCAGCTCATCCAGGGTCTCGACGCCTTCAATCCCCGCTCAGGTCCTGTCCAGGTCTCACGGTTCCCTCGGCTCCTCCTCGGGCCCCGACCGGCCTTCACTGTCCTCTCAGGCCCTCCCTCAGGACCTGTCTAACTCTCACTGTCCTCTTGACCCCACTTCAGGTCTTGATCGGTTCTCATTGTCCCCTAGGCATTTCCTCAGGCCTATTCGGCCCTTTCTATGCCCCTTCGGCCCCACCTCGGGCCCTACCCAGTCCTCGCTGTCCCCTTGGTCCCTGCTGGGCCAACCAAGAACCCATCCAGAGCTCTCCATCCCCTCGAGTGAGTCCCCGTCCGGCCACTGCATCCCCACTGCTGGGGCGTCAGCCTCCCCGGCCGTCATCCCCGTCCCTCTCTCCCTCTTCGCTCCCGCACGGCGGGCCGGACACTCACTATTCCTTGAGCAGCACCATGTCGCTTCGCGGCTCGGCAGCTGGCTGCTGCCCGCCCGGCCTCCCGCCCGCTTCCTGGCGGCCGCTCTCCCCGTGGCCCGGCCCGGCCCGGCTGCCTGTGAGCCTTCGTCGTGGTCTGCTCCGTCCCCGCGGCTCTCGCTGCGGCCGCCGCGCCGGCTCCCGCCACCCCTGCCTCGCCGCCTCCCGCGCTGCTGCCGACGCCGCCCGGAGCTCCGGTTCCGCAGCGCCGCGCGGGGGCGGGGCGTCTCTGCGGCAACCAGAGCGTCACACGCAGCGGTGCGCGTTGACCTAAACGCGGAGGCGGAGCTTTCTCGGGCTCTTCCCCCTCTTCCTTAAAAGGGCCGCGGCGTCAGTATCAGCGTCCAAGGTGGGCCCTGGCAGTTTGCAAGACGCAAACGGAAACGCGAACCAGACACTGAGGCGTCCAGCGGGGTCCTAAGATGTGACTATCCTGCAGCCGGAATGGATGCCCATTTATACTTGGGCTTTCCCAGTGGAGTGGATGGAGATTCATGAAAACGTTGCCTTAAATAATATTAATACTATTCAAATCAATGGAGGGTTTGTTATGTGCAAATGCTCTTCTAAGTGCTAAATTCTTCTCAACAACCCTGCAAGAAAAGTACTATTACTGTCCCTATGTTGCAGATGAGGAGAAGGAGGCAGGAAAGGTTAAGAGACTTGCCCAAGGTCCACAGCTAGTATGTGATGAAGCTAAAACTTTAACCCAGCAGTCAGAGTGTCATTCACTCAATAAATATTTGCAGAGTCCCGAATGTCTACCAAGCCTTCTGCTTTTGTTGAGAGTAAACAAGGCAGATGCAGTCTAGCCCTCAGGGTCAAGTGGAGGTAGTGAGGGAGAGATAAAACCAGGCAATTAGAATGAAAGGGGCTATGATGGGTGATTGACTGTACTCATGAGGAATCTGTACCTTGACCAGGAGGCTGTCGTTGGAACAGAACAAGGGGACACTGCATGGTTTAAAATCAAGAAGGGAGTGCGTCAGGGTTGTATCCTTTCTCCACACTTATTCAATCTATATGCTGAGCAAATAATCCGAGAAGCTGGACTATATGAAGAAAAATGTATCAGGATTGGAGGAAAAATCATTAACAACCTGAGATATGCAGATGATACAACTTTGCTTGCTGAAAGTGAGGATGACTTAAGGCACCTACTGATGAAGGTTGAAGAATACAGTCTGCAGTATGGATTACGTCTCAATGTAAAGAAAACAAAAATCCTCACAACTGGACCAATGAGCAGCATCACAATAAATGGAGAGAAGATTGAGGTTGCCAAAGAATTCACATTGCTTGGTTCTACAATCGATGCCAACGGAAGCAGCAGTCAGGACATTAGACGACGACGTAAGGAGCTCTGGTAGCATAGTGCCTAAGGCACTTGACTGCTAACCAGAAGGCTGGCGGTTCAAACCCACCAGCCATTCCTCCGAAGGAAGGTTGGGCAATCCTACTTCCGTAGTGATACTGCCTCGGAAACCCAAGGAGGGGTCGCTATGAGTCGGGGCTGACTCGACGGCAAATAACAACAAACAACAACAGCATTGGGAAAGTCAACTGCGAAGGAACTGTATCAAGTGCTGAGGAGCAAGGATATCTCCTTGAGGACTAAGGTGCACCTGACTCAAGCCATGATATTTCCAATCGCCTCGTATGCATGTGAGAGCTGGACAATGAATAAGGAAGACCGAAGAAGAGTTGATGCTTTTGAGTTGTGGTGCTGGCGAAGAATGCTGAAAGTACCATGGACTGCTAAAAGAACTAACAGATCTGTCCTGGAGGAAGTGCAGCCAGAATGCTCCTTGGAAGCAAGAATGGCCAGACTTCGTCTCACCTATTTTGGTCATGTTGTAAGAAGGGACCATTCCCTGGAGAAGGATGTCATGCTTGGTAGGGTGGAGGGTCGATGAAAGAGGGGGAGGCCTTCAACGAGATGGATTGACACGGTGGCTGCGATGATGGGCTCAAGTATAGCAGGGATTGTGGGGCTGGTGCGGGATCAGGCAGTGTTTCATTCTGCTGTGCATGGGGTCGCTGTGAGGTGGAAATGACTCTACGGCACTTAACAACAACAACAATAACAACAACAACAACATGATGGGTGAAACATAGAGTTCATGGGATTAGTAGAGGCACCTAAGGGAGTGTGTATGAAGGGTGTAGTCAGGGGAGAGATTCTAAACAAATCTGAAGGGGTTAGGAAGGAAAATCATACCAGGCAGAGTGAATAGCCTGTACAAAGGCTGAAGGCATGAGTTAGAGCATGGGGCATTTGGGGAACTGGAAGAACAACTAGAAGAGTTTAGGGGCTGAGGGGCTGTAAGAGGTGGGATGAGTGGGACTGTTGTGCAGTGAATTACTTAACATGGCCTTTCTAGCCATGTTGTTGTTGTTGTTATGTGCCGTCGAGTCTGCCCCGACTCATAGTGACCCCTCCTTGGGTTTCCGAGGCAGTATCACTATGGAAGTAGGATTGCCCAACCTTCCTTCCGAGGAATGGCCGGTGGGTTTGAACTGCCAGCCATCTGGTTAGCAGGCAAGTGTCTTAGCCACTATGCTACCAGAGCTCCCATAGTCTTTGTAATTCCCAGCAAATGACTGGGTAAGATTATGTAAATGTGAAGTGCTTGTGGCCCACCAAGGGGATTGGATTAAAAAACAAAACAAACAAATAACAACAACAACAAATACCCACTGCCATGGAGTTGATTCTGACTCATAGTGACCCCGATTGAGTTTCCAAGGTTTCCAAGTTTCTTTATGGAAGTAAATTGCCCAGTCTTCCTTTCGTGGAGTGGCTGGTGGGTTTGAACCACCAGCCTTCTGGTTAGCAGTCAAATGCCTTAGGCACTATGCCATCAGAGCTCCTGTTGTTATTGTTGTTATGTGACGTGGAGTCAGCCCTGACTCATAGCGACCCCTCCTTGGGTTTCCAAGGTAGTATCACTACGGAAGTAGGATTGCCCAACCTTCCTTCCGAGGAGTAGCTGGTGGGTTTGAACCACCAGCCTTCTGGTTAGCAGTCAAGTGCCTTAGCCATTATGCTACCAGAGCTCTTCACCATGCAAATAAGGTGTATGGAACCCTAACGTGGGAATTGGTCAGTTTTGCTGTCCCAGTAGACTTTAAATGAACCATCCCAGAGGCAGAAAAGGGGGATATTAACTACCATTAAGAGAGAACTGGGAGTGGAGTGTATCCTTGGACCTGAAATCCCTGCGCAGAACCTCCTCAACCCAGGAGAGAGAGCTGTAACAGTTTGCTGAGATTGGAGAGAGAGCAAGAAGCAGCAGCAGAGAAATGGCAGCAGCAGAACCAGGAGACCAAGCAGGAGAGAGTGCGACTCCAGACCCATGGAGTGAAAAAGCTGAGCATCTCAGGGCCAAGGCTTACTAGTGCAGTAGGGTGCCTTCAGGCACTTACTGGCAGAGCTAAAAGAGCTTTGTAATACTTGCCTGGGCAGGACAGAAGCCAAGGAACCATGGGCAGAGAGGCCCAGAGAGAGGCGTATGTGTGGACACTGCTGAGAAGAAGCTGTCCTGATCAAAGAACTGTATCCTGTGGTGTTTCTGAGACTGCATTGTAACCTGTTACATCCCCAATAAACTCCTTAATCATTTGTATTGTCTGTGAGTTCTGTGTGGCCATTGCAATGAATTATCAAACCCAGAAGAGAAGTAAAGAGTGCCATGGAAGGGGCAGTTGGTGCCAGAATTGATAAAAAGTTGGAGAGTGGAGGCATGTCTGACCTCCACCTCATAGGACTAAGCCTTGGACTATTGATCTTGATCCTCTTCTTCTCTTGTGAAGTTAGAGGAGTTCACAAGATGCCTCCCTCATGCCATTGTTACAGGGACCAGATAATGAAGTTCCTGGTGGGTGGTAATAAAATGTTTGAAGACTGTCCTAAGCGCTGTGGAAAGGTATCTAAGGATTTTAAGCAGTGATGTGAGCATTTTGGGTGTTGGAAAGCTCACTGTGGCTGCTACGGGGAGGGAAGGGAGGGGGCCAGAGCAGAGGCAGTTCAAACCCACCAGCCACTCGACGGCACATAACAACAACAACAACAACAGAACAGAGGCAGGGAGACCAGTTAGGAGCTTCCTACAGATGTCCAGATGGACAGAGCCTGTCTTGGTGTGGTGCTGGGAGGAGAGAAAGGAAGGAATGGATTCAGAAGTAACCCAGGAGGTAAAATCAGTCAAGATATTGACTGACTGGTTGAGAGGGGAGAGCAAGAGAGGAGGAGTGGAAACCACCCAGGTTTCTGGCTTGAGAGCCTGAGTGGACAGTACTGCATTCTCTGAGCACATGAGAAAGATAGGTTTGTGAAAATGATGACTCCGGTGTTGGATTCACCTTTACGTGCAGGGTGCTCAAGGACCTCCAGGTGGAGATGGTAGGTGGACAGCCACAGTTCGGCACATGGGACAAGAGAGTGGGCAGGTGGCCACATTGCTGTCAAACTGTGAATGATGTTACTGGACACCCAGAGTATTGCATGTCCTGGCCACTAGTTCATTGAATCCTAGAGTGGGTACATGGACAACCTCAGAAATCCAAGCACAGCACCCTCCAGGGAAGGCCAAGAGAGGGAACACTTTGACCCCAAATGCGAGATCAAATGAGTGGCCCAGACCCTAGTCCCCTGGTCTCCAGCTTAGAGCTTTCTCTCCTACATAACATAACATCAATGAATATTATTCACAGGTGTTATGTGCTGGCTCTTTCAGGAAGTAACCAGGCCCTACCCTCAGGGAGCTTGGAGTTGAGAATTCTACATTTGCTCATTCAATGAATGCTGACTGAACGCCTGGCCCTGTCCTAGGCCTTTTTCTAGGCCCTGAAGATACAGGGGTGAGCAAGAAAGATGTGGTCCTTTCCTTGCTGAGTGAGGGAAGCAGAATATAAATAAATATAGATGATAATTTCTACTAGTGATGGCTTTGTTACCTGGTGCTGCTCTAACAAATATACCACAAGGGAGTGGCTCTAGGGGGAGGTCCTTCTTTACTGGTAGCCCCAGGAATTCCTTGGACTTCTTTGGCATTCTTTGGGGTTCCTTGGCATCTGTCTCTTCACTTCCGTACCCCCTTCATGTGTTTCTCTGTCTGTTCTGCCTTTTTATATCTCAGAAGTGATTAGATTCATCACTGTTGTTGTTAGTAGCTGTTGAGTTGGCACCAACTCATGGCTGACCCCACACACAACAAAATGAAATGTTGCCCAGTCTTGTGCCACCTCCACAATTGTTTGTGTAGTTTCTGATCTAGGGACTTATTCTCTAACTCTATATTGGACAGTACTTTAGGTTTAGGACACACCCTACTTGGGTGTGACCTCATTAGCATAAAAAAAAATCCTCATTGACCAGAAGAACTAGATGGTGCCCAGCTACCACTGTCAACTACTCAGAAAGGGATTGGTGCAGGAGATCCTGCATAGAGTGGGAGAAAATTGTGGAACAAAACTCAAAATCATAAAGACCAGGGTTATTGGTCTGATAGAGACTGGTTGTTTTGGTTACTTAGTGCCACTCTGACAGGAATATATACCACAAATGGGATGGCCTTAACAAACAGGAGTTTATTCTCTTATAGTTCGGGAGGCTAGAAGTCCGAGTTCAAAGTGCCAAGCTTTAGGGGCTGTGTGAAAGCCCCTCGACTGTGGGCTTCAGCTCTGCCTCTTGCTCCCAGCCCACTGAAGCTAGAGGCATCTCTTCATTCAGGCAGCTACTGAGTGCTGAGGCTAACAAGCCCAAGGTTGGCAAATAAAATGGCACAGTCTCAATGTTACCAAAGCACATGGCAGGCCATTAACTCAAGTCTATTGAAAGTCCCAAGGTTGGCAGAGCATGGCAGGCTGCTGAACAATGACAGCTACATGCAGAGTTCAGGCGTGCCATAAGCTGGAGACCATTATCAAAGCTGCTTCTTATATATGGAAAGCAGACCACCTACCCAAAGCAGCTACTCAGCTGCTCAGAGTAGATTCCACCATGGAGTTGATTGCCAGTCTTATCATGGGGAATACTACATCTAGCTGCCCAGCCACTCAACCAGGCCCAGCCAAGTTGACACACAAACTTAACCACCACACTGGTTGTGATAGTTTTGGTTGTATGTCAACTTAGCTGGGCCTGGTTGAGTGGCTGGGCAGCTCGTGGTAGTTATTCTCCATGATGAGACTGGCAATCAATTCCATGATGGGATCTACAACAAGCAGCTGAGTAGCTGCTTTAAGGATGTGGTCTGCTTCCCATATATAAGAAGCAGCTTTGGGAATGGTATCTAGCCTTTTGGCACACTTGAACGCTGCATGTAGCCAAGTCAGTGTTCAACAGCCTGCCATGCCATGCTGATCTTGGGACTTCATCTGGACTTGAATTAATGGCGTGTCATGTGGTTTGGTAACATTGGGATTGTGCCTTTTCACTTGTCAACCTTGGGTTTGTCAGCCTCAGCAGCCAGCAGCAGTCTGAGTGAAGAAAAACCTCAAATTTCAGTGGGCTGGGAGCAGGAGGCAGAGCTGAAGCCCAAGGTTGAGAGGCTTTCACCCAGCGCCTAGAGCTTGGCAGTTTTAACTCAGACTTAAAGCCTCCAAAATTGTAAGAGAATAAACGCCTGTTTGTTCAAGCCATTCCATTTGTGGTATATTCCTGTCAGAGCTGCACTAGGTAACTGAAACACTGGTGAAAACCCCTGAGACTATGGCCCCTAGTCACCCTTTGGGCCTGAAATTGAACTCACTCTTGTGGCTTCCAGCCAAACAGTAGACAGGTGTATAAGGGGAACTTTCATACCAGGTAGGCACACTGCTTGGAACAATCAATCATGGGAGATCAGAAGGGCAATATTTGCACAGGGAGATAGCTCAGAGGGCAGGAATGCACAGGACAGAAGGACACAGGGAAAAGGTAACCACAGGAGGAAGTGGGAAGAGAGCTGTTACATGAAGGGGGTTGCAAGCAATATCATGAGCCAAGCAAAAAGGGCATGGGGTTGGCATCTTCTGACCTCCTGCAATCTCAAAAGGGGGAAAAAGAGTCATCATCAATAGCCCAAGGTTTATTCCTATGAGGCCAGTCATACCACCACCCTCCAACATTTTTACTAATTCTGACACCAGCCTTCCCTCCCATGGCATTCACTTCCTTTCTTCTGTGTTTGATAATTCATTGTAATGGCCACACAGAACCCACAGAAAATACTCACGATTATGGGGCTTATTAGGAAAGTAACAGGCTACAATTCAGGTTCAGGAACACACCTCAGGATACAATTCTTCGATCAGGACAGTCTACTCTTTGCTATGTCCTCAGGCTCACCTCTTTGGCCCTTGGCCTCTCAGCCTGGCCCCTGCCTTACATGGGCAAATATTACAAAGCTCTTTTAGCTCTGCCAATAGGTACACCTACATGCACCCTAATCCACCAACAAGGCTCCTGCCCAAGGGCACTCAGCTTTCTTGCTCTGTGGGCCAGGTAAGCCTGCCGCTCTGTCTCATGCCTCTTGGTTCCACTGCCACCATCTCTCTGTTGGGTGACTCTGTCTGCCAGGCATCTCTGCCAAGGAGGTTCAGTGGAGGGATCTCAGGTCCAAGGACTCACTCTACTTCACCTCCAGCTTTTCTCTCTTGATGGCAGTGAGATTTCCCTCCCTGTCTCTGTTGTTGTTGTGTTATGTGTTGTTGAGTCAGACCTGACTCATAGCGACCCCTCTTTGGGTTTCCGAGATGGTATCACTACAGAAGTAGATTGCCCCACCTTCCTTCCGAGGAGTGGCTGGTAGGTTTAAACTGCCAGCCTTCTGGTTAACAGTCAAGTGTCTTAGGCACTATGCTACCAGAGCTCCTTCCCTGTCTCTAGAAAGGCTCATTTTAAGCCTGGCAGAGAGACAAAACTAACCAATCCCAACATCAGAGTTCTACACACCTTCTTTGCATGGTCCCACCCAGTAATCTGGTGGGAGTTACAAAGACTATAGCTAGAAAAGCTATACCAAGTAATTCACTGCACCACAGACCAAAATGTGTATGAACTGCTGTATAGAAAATGAATTTGCTCTGTAAACTTTTACCCAAATCACAATTAAAAAGCAACACAGAACAATAACAACAACAAAAAAAAAAGCCCTATTTACAAACAGTGTCATATTTACAGGTATAGGGATAAGATTACAACACATATTTTGGGAGCACATTATTCATTCTGTAACAAGTGATAACATGTTATAAAGAAGCTAACCAGGGTGACTGTGGAGTATGGGCAGTGGCAGGTGACATTGGTCAGGTGGTCAGGGAGGACCTCCTGGAGGAGATGCTATTTAGACTGAAACTTGAATGGCAGAGGAATTGTTGTTGCTAAGTCAGCTTTAAGGTGATAAGAGTTGAGACAATGTGAAGAGTGGAGGACTGTGTTGAGCACCAGGGGAAATAAAAAACCAAACCAACAACCAAAATATGTGAGGAACAGATTCTGTTTTCCAGGAGCTGACAGAGAGGGGATCTGGAGATTGCAGGAAAACTATAATTAGAACTCTTCAAGGTAACATACAATAAAGTGGAGAAGGTCTGAGGAGGGACCTTCAGGGTTGGAGGGGTGTGGGAAGCATCCTGGGAATGGGGGACTTGAGTTAGATTTGACTCAGAAGACAGAGTAACATCTCCAGAGGGAAATTAGCTTATGGGAAGGTGCAGAAGCAGGATTCTACACAGGTGGAGTTTGGAGGGTGGGGTTAGGAGGCTGGAGCAGAGCCTCTGGTTAAAGCATGAGTAGAAAATCTCCGGGAACTTTCGGTAAGATAGAGAAATAGGCAGGCGAGTGACACAGACCCTCTTCAACAAAGAAAAGAAAAACCAATTGACAGAGATACAGAAGGTAACCCTGGAGCCCTGAGCTTTGAAAGGAACTACACAGAAGTGGATTAGGCACCAACTAGTGGAAAAACCTGAACAAAAACAGTGAGTACAGAGAGGGTCGGAGCTGCGAATTGTCAGCTACTCTGACAGGACCAACGGCCTGAATATTTTGAAGTGGTGTTGGGACCTGACAATTGACCTAAAGACCAGCCCTGGTCACCAAGGGCTGTAGGGATGACTGGGCTGGTGGCCTATGACTAGGAAGGGAAACAGGAAGGAGGGAGACAACCTGAGCTCTTGACTTTCTGCTGTCTGGAGGGTGCAGCCATTTTCATTGTTTACACACCACAGCCATTTTGGATATGTAAAGTGACTGAGGGTGCAGCCATTTTGAATGTTTACAAGTGGTGGCCATTTTGGATATTTAAAGTGACCGAGGCCGCAGTCATTTTGAATCTCTATAAGTGACAACCATTTTGGATTTTAAAGTGACAGCATTCTTATTTGGATTCCAGGGACCTAAGAATAGGCTTTGTTTGCCAAGGTCAGCAGGGACATACGAGAGTCTGACAATAGGACGGGAGACAGGTGGTGAGTGTATAAGTGCTGTCAACTAGTGAATAGAGGAGCACAGCACAGTATCTTGCTTGTGTAGATAGCATACAAAAAAACAAAGAAAATGAAAGCCGTGGGCAAGTCACTCCAATATACAATCACCAATTAAATATAAACACAAAAGCATCACAATGCCTTGGCGACAACAGACCATCACAATCCACACAAAGAAGCAAGCAAGATAAAGCAGGAAAAACAAGGGACCAGGATATAGACCCAAAACACATCCCTGAAGAAGATGCAGCATTGGAACTCCCTGATAAGGAATTCAAAAGAATTATATTTAGGTATCTTAAACGAATTGAGAGACAGAGCAAGGAAAACACAGAGAAAACCCTAGAACAATTTTGAAAGACAATACAACAACAAAATGACAAAATAAATGAAAAATTAGAAATGATACAAAATCTACACACAGAAATCCAGAAGATTAATACTACATTTTCAGAAACAGATAATGCATTGAAAGGGCAAAGGAACAGAAGTGAATCAATGGAAGATAGAATTAGTGAGATTGAAGGCAAACACCTGAACAATTCTTTGGATAGGGATCAATCAGAAAAAAGAAACAAAACAACATGAAAAAAGCCTAAGGTTCATGTGGGATACCATCAAAAGGAATAACCTACGTGTAATCGGAATTCCAGAACAGGAAGAGACAAATAAAACCACAGAAAATTGTTGAAGATTCGTTGGAAGTGAATTTTCCTGGTACGATGAAAGATGAGAATATATCCATTCAGGAAGTCCAACGAACCCCAAACAGGATAGACCCCCAAAAGAAAATCACCAAGACATATCATCATCAAACTCACCAAAACCAAAGACAAAGAAAGAATCATGAGAGCAGCACGGGAAAAATGAAAAGTTACCAACAAGGGGCAACCAGTAAGAATACGCTCAGATTTCTCAGCAGAAACCATGCAGGTGAGAAGACAATGGGATAGTATATATAAAACCCTGAAAGAGAAAAATTTCCAACCAAGAATTAGGTACCCAGCAAAATTGTCCCTCAAATATGATGGTGAAATTAGGACATTTCCAGGTAAGCAGAAATTAAGGGAATTTTTTAAAACCAGAGCAACCTTACAAGAGATGCTAAAGGGAGCCCTTTGGACAGAAAAGCAACAACAGCCAACAACAACTAACCATTAACACACATGGTGATATAATCCAGAAACCAACCCAGCTATGGAAGTATCCAAAGTAAATAAGCCTACAAGATTGTAAACAGGGAACCAGAGACGTCAATTGACAAATGAGGACAACTACAAACCAAAAAGAGGGAAAAAAAACTGTGTTGTTACAGAACTTCTAGATGGTAGGGAAGTCAAGACAACTACAAGATAGAACAGACTCTTCTAAACTTGGGAAGAAAACTGTAAATCACAAGCTAACCTCAAAGAAAAATGAGAAAACTTCACATCAAAATAAAAAAGAGGGCCAATACAAATATTTAGCAAATACTAAAACAATAGCAATGAAGGAAGTGATAACATGATGCATAAACAAAATGAGCTCAGCACAAAAAAATCTCTGGGGCATACAAGTTGGACTGAGTGTGAGGAGCTTTGAATGCCAAGCTAGAAAACAGTACTCTGTTCCATGGTGTGATGCAATGATTTACTGACTATGGTCCTTCCAGACATAATGAGTTCTGGCAGTACAGTGGTTAAAGCATTTGACTGCTAATCAAGAGGTCAGTGTTTCAAACCCCCCAGTCACTCCACAGGGGAAAAGATGAGGCAATCTGCTTCCATAAAGATTTACAGCTTTGGAAACTCAATGGGGCAGTTCTACTCTGTCCTATAGTGTCACTATGAGTTGGAATCGACTCGATGACAGTGGGGTGTTGTTTTTTTTTTTTGGTAGCCATAGTCTTTGTAACTCCCACCAAATGACTGGGTGGAACTATGCAAATAAAGTCCTTGTGGCCCAGTAATAATGTAAATAGCTTGCTAATAATGTAAATAAAATGCATGGCACCCTTGTGGGTGTGTCATTGTTGTTAGGTGCTGTCGAGTTGGTTCCACCTCATAACCCTTTGTACAACAGAATGAAACACTGTCTGATCCTGTGCCATCCTCAGACTTGTTGCTACGCTTGAGCCTATCATTGCAGCCACTGTGTCAATCCATCTGGTTGAGGGGCTTCCCATTTTTCATTGACCCTCTACTTTACTAAGCATGATATCCTTCTCCAGGGACTGGTCCCATCACATAACCCGACCAAAGCATGAGAGATGAAGCCTGGCCATTCTCCCTTCTAAGGAGCATTGTGGCTGTACTTGTAAGACATTCATTTGTTCTTCTGGCAGCCCATAGTATTTTCAAGATGTGTGGTGGGACCATGCCAATAAGGTGTACAGACCCTAACATGGGGATTGGTCAGTATTGTCATCCACTAGACTTAAAATGAGCCATCCCAGAGGCAGAAAGGGGGATCTTATTACCATCAAGAAGTAAGAGCTGGGAGTGGAGTGCATTTGAACAGGGACCCCTGTACTGAGAACCTCCTAAATCCAGGAGACAGACAGAGTTGTCACACAGGAAACGAGAGATGGTGAGACCTAGTGGCAGAGGAATGGCAGCAGTAGAACCAGGAGACCAGCAGGAGTCAATGTGTTGAGCTTCTCGGCCCACAGAGCTACAGCTGAGTGCCTTCAGGCCAAGGCTTACTGGCAGAGTGATGTGCCTCTGGGCACTTATCAGACAAGACAAAAGAGCTTTACAACCCTTGCCTGAGCCTGGCAGGGGCCAGGCCGAGGGGCTGAGGGCTAGAGAGAAGCCTACCTGCAACACAGCTGAGGAAGAGAGGCTGTCCTGATCAAAGAACTGCATCCTGAGTTGTTTCTGATCCCGAATTGTAACCTGGTATTTCCCTAATAAACTCCATAATCTTGAGCATTGCCTGTGAGGTCTGTATGGCCATTGCAATGAATTATTAAACTCAGCAGAGAAGTAGAGAGTACCGGGGCTGACAGTTGGTGTCAGAATTGGTAAAAAGGCTGGAGGGTGGAGACATGTCTGACCTCCACCCATAGGAATCAGCCTTGGGCTGTGATTCAGATAATGATTCTCTCTTCCTCTTGAGAAATTAGACCAGGAAGTCAGATGTCTCTGCTAAGCCATTTTTTAGTCAGGGGCAGTGGGAATCCATTTGAGGGCCTTCCTTAGAGACCCCCATCCACATCACCCAGAGTCAACTGTTACCAAGATTTTGCCCCTCTTGCTTCATTTCTTTTCTTCCCGGAAGCTTGTTAAAGCAGATCTCAGACATGACATTTCACCCCTCCACATTTCAGTGTGCATTCTAGAAATAAGGGTATTTTCTTACAAATCCACAATGCTATCAACAGACTTCACAAAATTAATAATAATTTCTTAATATTATTTCATACCTAGTTCATATTCAGATTTCCCCAATTGTCTAAAAAATGTCATTTTGTGGTTTCTTCTAGATAAGTTCAGTGTATAAACAAGGCCCACACATTTTTTTCTCATGTATGACTTTTAGTTCTTCTGCTCCTCATGTCTCTTTTTCTCTAGCAACATTTGCTTCAGGTATGCACAGGGGTTGTTCCTTAAATGCAGGGCCACATCACTCTCCCTGTGGCCCTCTGTAAGCCAACAGCCCCACTCTGGGAAGAGACAGCCTGAAGCTCCATGCCTTGGGATCTCAGCCTTACTCCTTCTAGCTATGTGACCTTGGGCAAGTCATTTAACCTCTCTGAGCCTCAGCTTCTTCATCTGTAAAATGGGTGTAATGCTCCATAGGATTGCTGGGAAGCAATAGATGAGGCAATGAACAGAAAATAGTTTTGTGCAGTGCATGGCATATTTCTGTATTATTATTATTGGGGGAACGGGTGTTGTGAGGAAGGAGGAATGGACACTACTGATCCCCAAATCCACATCTACATGCTCCAGGCTTAAATGAGGAAAAAGAGAAAGAAATGAATGTCAAGTGTCATAGCTGCCCTTCTGCCTCCCTGTGTCTCTCTCCTTCTGTCTCTGTCTGTTCGTCTCTTGTCTTCTCTCCATCTGTCTACCTCCCTCTTTCTGTTCCTCCTCTTGGTCTCTGTGTATCTTTCTGTCTCTTACCTATCTTGTCTCTCTTCGTCTCTCTCTGCCCCTCCTCTCTTTTGTCTGTCTTTCTCTGTCCCTGTCTTTCCACATCACATCACTGTCTCTGTCTCTCCTTTCTCTTGTTGTCTCTCATCTCCGTCTATGTTACTCTGATTCTCCTCACCTCTCTTTCTGTCACTCCTCTTTGGGTCTCTCTGCCCCTCCCTCTCCCTGTCTCTCTCCATTTCTGTCGTCTGTCTTCGTTATTCAGCTCTGGGTAATGCCCCTTCAGTCTATTTCTTTCATCTTCTCTGTGCAGCTGTCTCCTTTTCCCCGGGTCTGTCTGCTTTTTGTGCTCTCTTGGTCTCTCTCTCTTCCTCCTTTTTGTGTCTGTGGGTCTCGTGGTTTCAGTCCCTGCAGGGTTTCTCCTGGCTGGCTGGCTCTCGTTCCCACCTCTGTTACCACCTCCATACTGTCACACCTGTAACCCATCTCTGGGTATCTTGGGGAGACTGTGTTTCACTGTTTCCATCTTCTGCTCCGTCCCTTTCTGGCTGCGTAGAGCAGGTTCTTCTACCAGCCCTTACCTCAGTCTGGTTCAGCCTCCTTTCTGTTTATTTCCACTTCTCTTTAAAAATTTTATCCCCAAACTATCCATTGAGCAATTACTGTATTACATCCCAGGCACCTTTCCAGGCACACAGGAGAGATAGCAGGGACCAAAGCAGGGCAGGTGCCAGCTTTCACTCTATTGGAGAGACAGACATCAGACAGAACAGACAAGTAAATAACCCATGTGCATGAGGACAAGCTGGCTGTGCCCTGCAGTTCACCTGCGCTCCCCAGCCCTAAGCAGAAGCTGTGGGCCACGTGCGAAACACTAGGGTGTTGACCCTGTCTGCTCACCAACCACATTAAGAATCTACTGTGTGCCAGATTGGGGGAGACAAATGGGAACACAACAAGGTTCCAGACCACATAGGGCCACAGGCTAATGCAGGAAGGGACAAATACAAGATCTCCTGGGGTGGAGGAAAAGGCACCATGCCAAAGGGTGTGGGGGCAGCATCCTCCTCTGACCTACTCTAACCTCAAGAGAGGGAGACAGAATTACCATCAACAGCCCAAGCCTTATTCCTATGAGGCCAGACATGCCACCACTTTTTACCAACTCCAAGCCTTTTTACCAACTCTGACACCATCCCTCCCTCCCACGGCACTCACTACTTTTGTGCTGGGTTAGAGAATTCGTTGCAACGGACACACGAACTCACAAACAATACTCATGGTTATGGGTTTATTAGGGAAGTAAGAGGCTACAATTTAGGTTCAGAGCACTCTCAGGACACAGTTCTTCAGTCAGGACAGTCTCCCTCGGCTGCGCCCTCAGGCATGCCTCTCTGGTCCTTGGTCTTTCAGCTTGGCCTCTCCCTGCAAGGGTTATAAAACTCTTTCAGCTCTGCTGATAGGTACGCCTAGGTGCACCCCACTCTGCCAGCAAGCCTCCTGCCCAAGGATGCACTGTTTTCTCGATCCGTGGGCTGGAAAGCCTGCTGCTGTCTCAGACAGGCATCTCTGCCAAGAGGGTCCAGCACAGGGACCTCGGGTCCAAGGACGTGCTTCGCTCCAACTCTAGTTCTTCTCTCTTGATGCCAGTGAGATTCCCCTCTTCTGCCTCTAGGAAGGCTCATTTTAAGCCCAGCAGCATAGCAAAACTAATCAATGCTAACATTAGCATTCCATATACCTTATTTGCATGGTGGGAGTCACAAAGACCATGGCTAGAAAAGCCATCTCAAGCAATTCACTGCCCCACACATGCCCAGTGCTCCTGGAGCCCAAAGGAGGTGAAGAGACCCTTTACCTCCTTGTCTCTCTCTCCCTCTGACAGCTGGGCTGTATCTATGACAGCCTGCAGAGGGCTAAAAACAATTTGTGCAGCAGTTATGTAATAAAAAAAAAAATTGAACCAACACTTGAGAATGGGGATATGTGATAGTTGGAGCTGTGTGTCAACTTGGCTGGACCCCAGTTCTGTGTGGTTGTTCCTATGATGGGATCAGATGACTGTGTTCTGAGTGGCCAATCTGTTCAAGGGGAGTTTCCCTAGGGGTGTGGCCTGCTTCCAGGATATCCAGGGACATGCTGGGAAGAGAGACATTCTTCTG
>NW_006921629.1:10311433-10312639 GCF_000298275.1 Orycteropus afer afer
CAACTCAAAGAGGGGTTGCTATGAGTCGAGTCCGACTCGACAGCACATAACAACAAATATATATATAAGCTTTGCTGTTTTTTGTTTCTCTAGAGAACCCAGTCTAACACATTTGGTACCAGGAGTGGTTCTAGAGAGACAAAATCATAAGGATGGGCTTCCTAGATTGGCTCTCCAGTTTGATTAATTTTAATGACACTAGTGACTCTATGTCTGCTAGTAAAGAGGGCCCTAATAATCTGTGGCATGAGGTGGCAACATTAATACGCGCAATAGCACCACCAATAGATCAAGTACTTGTGAGAAGTGACGCTCTAGGTGATCGGATATTTGATACTTTTCTGCAATTTTGTCAGCATGAGGAATATAAAGAAGCTGGTTGGTTGGTCCTACTTACACTAGACAAAGTGGTGAAAGAGCGAGATGAGCTCAGAGCTGCTGAGTCTCGGCTTAAGCGCCACATAAAAGACCTCAGTGCTTCCATCTGTGCTATGAAAGAAAGCCTTATATCTTCTAGTAACAGAGCTGATATTGCTGAAAACCAAACCCAGAGTCTTACTATAAGGGTGGCTGAATTACAACGCCAGCTAAATTGTCAATCCAGAACGGTGTTTGGCGTTAAAGTGAGGGCATTGATTGGAAAAAAATGGGACCTGAAACCTGGAATGGGGACATATGGACAGATAATCAGGAAGATTAGGATATGGAGCCTATAAATTCTGTTGAATCCCTCCTATCTGAACAGATTACTGTAAAACCATTATTCCCTCCCCCTCAGTTTGATGGGATTAACTCAGTTGTTCCTGCTAGGTCATTGTTTGAGGCAGAGGCCGTGGAAGACATTCCTGAATGCTCTCAGGAACTGCCTCAAGCACCAATTGTTGCTATGAGACCCATAACTAAAGTCTAGTCCAAGCGAGCCCCAAGAGGTGAAATAGAAAGTGTGACTAGGAGGTGATACGCTATACTCAAAAAGACCACTTGATTTTGCTAACATGTACAGACAGAAACCTGGAGAATACATATGGGAATGGCTACTGAGGGTGTGGGATAATGGTGCAAAGAATGTAAGATTGGATCAGTCTGAGTTTATTGATTTAGGCCCACTAAGTATGGATTCTTCATTCAATGTCTCAGCTCGAGCAGGACCTGAAGGCACAAGTAAGTTGCATGAGGAAGTGGCCCAAATGCCTATGGTCTCCACTC
>NW_006921629.1:10314144-10335713 GCF_000298275.1 Orycteropus afer afer
GTGATTAAAGTCAATGGAAAATTACAGCAACCCAATTCTGATATGACTGCTAACGGCCCAGACCCTTCAGGAATGAAGGTTTGGGTTACCCCACCAGGCAAAGAACCACGACCAGCTGAGGTGCTTGCTGAGGGCAAGGGAAATACAGAATGGGTGGTGGAAGAAGGTAGTTCTGAGTATCAGCTACAACCATGTAACCATCTGCAGAAACGAGGACTGTGATTGTTATATTTCTTCATTGTATATGTGCATCAAACATTTTTGTTTCCTTCTGTTATGAACTGTGAAATGTAAATAAGGTTAATGCATTTTGGTTGTATGTGTGTTAGTGTTATCATGTTAGGCTCAAATATGACTCTATAATTGTCCTTATTTAGAGATTATATATGGTTAAGAAGATGTGTACAACTGTCAAGTTGACAAGGAGTGGACTGTGATAGTTAGAGCTGTGTGTCAACTTGGCTGGACCCCAGTTCTGTGTGGTTGTTCCCACAATGGGATCGGATGACTGTGTTCTGAGTGGCCAATCTGTTCAAGAGGAGTTTCCCTAGGGGTGTGGCCTGCTTCCAGGATATCCAGGGACATGCTGGGAAGAGAGATATTCTTCTGTGGATAGGGATTCTGTTGTGCTGCCTACAACTGTCCGTGAGTGAGCAGTCCACCGTTTGGCCTGGAGATATTGGATTTGTCATTTATTGGAGTCAATAGCCGGTCTACTGCCTGTGAGCCTTGAGCTTCTTGGTCCCTGTGGTTGCAGAAGCTAGGAAAAGCCTCCAGCCTGACATTTGCCTCCAGGGACTTTGGACTTGCTGGCTTCTATACGTTTGTGAGCCATTTTCCTAAGATAAATTTCTCTCTCTCTCTCTCTCTCTCTCTCTCTATATATATATATATAAGCTTTGCTGGGTTTTGTTTCTCTAGAGAACCCAGTCTAACACAGGATATAAAAATCATATAAAATGAATGAACCTTGAAAACATAATGCTGAAGTAAAAAGACCAATGTTGCATGATTCCCCCACATATGAAATACCTAGACTGGGCAATCCCATAGGGATCAGTGTCTCATAATGGGTACCAGGGCGGGAGGGAGGAAGCTTTGTTTAGGAAGCACTGAGTTTCTTTTTATGAAAATGGAAAATATGGCAACAGATACAGGTGATGGTTGCCCAACATGATTGGTGTTAACTGGGGTACACGTGAAAAATATTGGCTAATGTGTTATCTATATTTTTACAACAATAACTTTTTCAAAAACCAAACAAAACTTTGGATTGTGATTTGTGGAAAAGTTTACAGTGCAACTTAGTTTTCTATTCAATAATTCATACATACTTTGTTTCATGACGGCAATAATAAAAATTTAGAAGTTATATAAAAATCAGGATTTCCAGCTTCTCTTGAAAACTATCAAAAGATCTGGCAACACGGATCCTCATTTCCAAATGACAGTAATTGGCTGGAGCTGTGTCAACACTGCCCCCTTACATGGGGGCTGTGGCTTCCAGGTGCCTGTCAAACAAACAAAACAAACCCACTGCCATCAAGTCAACTCCAACTCATAGAGATCCCTTTTGGGTTTCTGAGGCAGTAAATTTTTATGTAAATAGATTGCCCCATTTTCCTTTCATAGAGTGGCTGGTAGGTTTGAACTGCCAGTCTTCTGATTAGCAATCAAATGCCTTAGGCACTGTGCCACCAAAGCTCCTTCCAGGTGCCCACAGTCCCCTTACGTCCCTGACATGGAGGTCAAGGTCTAGTTGCCCCTTTATCATCACAGAGCTTACATTGTAGTTGATATTAGAGAAATATGTCTCTGCTGTCTCCATCGAAAGTGAGAATATGAAAGGTAGGTCACAAAAGGGTGTGACAGAGCCCTAGCTGGTTAGCTACCTGGCCTCTGATGCCTTTGAGTAACCAAGCCTGATGTTGTTGTTGTTGTTGTTGTTGTTGTTGTTATGTGCTGTCGAGTCAAACCCGACTCATAGCGACCCCTCCTTGGGTTTCTGAGGCAGTATCACTACGGAAGTAGGATTGCCCAACCTTCCTTCCGAGGAGTGGCTGGTGGGTTTGAACCGCCAGCCATCTGGTTAGCAGGCAAACCAAGCCTGATAAGGAGCACATACATCTCTCTGCCCCTGGCTGATCATTCCTCACCCACTCGGCCCCTAGGCCACCCACTTCCTCGCAGGATCAGGGGCCAGGTCGCAGGCAATCAGGACAACCCTCTCCCTTCCCTGGCCGGGTAGGGATCTCATCTCCTGAGGACTTCTCTGAAGAAGCCCATAGCTGTCTCCCTCCAGCTGCCACTGCTCAGGTCCCTGGTGGCTGGGTGACCAGGTTCAGTGGGAGACATGTACGAGGAGCAGCCACACCTATGACTATTGCCTTGGGACAAAAGAAAAGGGGCAAGGGCAAGTTTTCATTAGAACCAGAATTCACCAAACACATTGGTCTTCCACCCAGAGAAGCCCCTTACCCATCACTGCTCCCTGCCTTCACGAACCGCAGCAGCACAGAGGCCAAATCAGCAAAGCTGATGCAATGTGGTGGCGGGGCAGAGGTCAGGTAGCACATTCTGGAAAAGTGACAGGGAATCTTGATAAAGGACAAAAGAGACACCGGACGCAAGAAGGCATTAGTTCTCAGTCATTCTCAGCAAACATTTATTGAGTGCTTACTGTGTGCCAGGGAGTATGCCAGGTGTAAGAAACAGCAAAAGGGCAGAGAAAAGCCAGGACCAGCTGCAGCACACAGACAAGCTCCTCCACACTCCTCCAAGCACAAGCACTCCCTGACACGCCTGGAGCACACGTATGCACATGTGCGCACACACACACACACACAGACCCAGCCAAGCAGCCTCACAAGGAGGTGGCGTGGATGTGCTGCTGACATGACAACTTGAGACATCCTTGTCTACCTACACCCGCCAGAGTACCTGAACACCCACCCAGAAAACCCACTGCCATCCAGCCGATTCCAACTCATAGTGACCCTACAGGACAGAGCAGAGCTGCCCCATGGGGTTTCCAAGGCCGTCAATCTTTACGCAAGCAGACTGCCACATCTTTCTCCCATGGAGTGGCTGGTGGGTTGGAACCTCTGACATTTTTGGTTAGCAGCCAAATGCTTTAACCACTGTGCTCTTAGAGTGCCTCAAACATCCACCATCAGAGATTATTTGGGAAGCTATTTGACCAGGTTTCTTGCCAAAATGTGAAAGGCATAAAAGAAAAGTAAACAAGGGAATAACTCCTTCAAGGTTTTGCTCAGAGAAGGGGTTCTGACAGGGCTAGGTGTCAGCAGACTCAGACTTCACTGCCTTTTCTCCTTGGCTGCAGAGTCTGTCCTGGCCAGAGCCGAGAGTCAGTCGGGAACCCTAATTACAGGGCTGGTGGGGGTTGTTGCTCAGTCCCTGTGCTATCTGCATTCCACCGGGGCAATGAAAACAATGCTATACTGCTGTGCAGATACTTTATGTATGCTTCACCAAGCCCTACAGTGTATTATCTCCATTGTACAGGTGAGCCAGCTGAGACTTGAGACTTGCCTGAGGTCACCAAGAGTACTGGCAGGCAGCAGTGGGATTTAAAGACATCTGGTACAGTGCCTGGGCATTTGATTGCTAACCCGGTTGGTGGTTCAAACCCACCAGCCACTCCACAGAAGGAAGATGGGGCAATTTACCACCTCAGAAACCCAATGGGGTTCACTATGAGTTGGTACCCACTCAATAGCAGTGGGTTGGTGTGGTCCAGGGGCTCTATCTTTTGCTCCCCACCTCTTTGGCATGGGGAGATGGAGCCTCGTGCTGGGAAGAGTCAAGTGGCCCTGGCTTAGTGTCCAGGAAGGTGAGAAGAATTAACTTCAGAGCTTGACAGGCTGCCTGTATAGACCAGGGGCACAGCAGGGCCAGGGCTATGGCAAGCGGGTAGTAGGCAGGTCACCCATGTGGGCTACATCTCCTTCGTGACATTTGGGAAGTTCTGTCCTCACTCCAGGGCTTGGTGTGAGTCAAGGCACCAGCGGGGAAGGGAGGGCTGGCTGACAGAACCTACCTGCTCACCACCAGACCACCCTCTCCCCACTGCAGAGTAGGGCCTCTGTCTGTAGAAACCTCCCTGGGCTCCTAACCCTCATCATCCTATGGTATATTTGGGAAAAAGGAGTCCCTGATGGTGTAGTGGTTAAGGCATTGGGTTGCTAACCAAAAAGGTCAGGGGTTCAAATCCACTAGCCACTCCATGGGAGAAATACAAGGCAGACTGCTTCTGTGGAGATTTACAGCCTTGGAAACCCTAGGAGGCAGCTCTGCTCTGTCCTAAAGGGTCGCCATGAGGTCAGAATTGACTCAACGGCAGTGGGTTCAATGGGTGGGGTAAATGGCTAAGCTCTGGGCTACAAAATGAAAGGTTGGCGGTTCAAATGCAGCTAGAAGGAAGACCTGGTGATTTGCTTCCAAAAGATCACAGACATGAAAATCCTATGGAGGGCAGCTCCACTCTGACAGACATGGAGTCATCCTGAGTCAGAATCAACTCAGTGGCAAGTAGCGTGGTGTATTGGGGAAAATGCAGTACCACCCTTGAGCCCAGTCCCTGGAAATCTGCAGTGGTGAGAAATCTCACTGTCCCTGAGAACACATGAGACCCTTCAAAATGAGGGCTGCTGCTACTCCAGAGCCCCTGAAGCCCGACTCTGTGGAAGCAGCCCTCACTATAGGATGCCCAAGGCTGTCTCCCATTACCTAGCCCTGGTTGCATATCTGTTCACATCTCCAGAGGCTGACATATAGTGCACTCAGGAATGGATTAACCAACAAGCAAGGCATGCATGGGCTTAATTTGTTTACTTATCTGTAGTGCACAATTTCCATGGGTTTCCCAAAAACCCAACCCAACCCACTGCCATCACGTTGAGGCTGACTCATAGTGACCCTTTAAGACAGAGAATTGCCCCAGAGAGTTTCCAAGGCTATAAATTTTTATGGTAGTTGAATGCCACATCTTTCTCCCATGGAGCAGCTGATGGTTCAAACTGCCAACCTTCTGGTTAGCAGCCAAATGTTTTAACCACTGTGCCACCAGAGTCCCTACATGAGTTTCAGATGTGGTGAAACCCATGTGAAGTTGTGCACTACAGATTAGTCAGTAAACACAATTAACCCTGTGTGTATCATAAAAACCAAACCAAACTCACTGCCGTCGAGTCTAATTGACTCAGAGCGACCCCTCCTTGGGTTTCTGAGGTGGTATCTTTATCGAAGTAGAATGCCCATTCTTCCTTCCAAGGAGAGGCTGGTGGGTTTGAACTGCCAGCCTTCTGGTTAGCAGTCAAATGCCTTAGGCACTATGCCACCAGAGCTCCTGTGTGTACCATGCCTACTGGTTAATCCATTCCTGAGTGCACCAAAAACTCCAATCGGCTGTATGTGTTTGTGCTACTGTCTGAACCATCCAATACATGTATTGGGTGTCCCCCATTTCCAGTGTCCTTGGCACCAGAGCCAGTGTGATGCCCTTCTCAGTTGCCACAGCTCAGGGCTATGACAATGGGGGTGTGAATGGTTCTTTTCACTAGGCTGATCTAGGGTACAAGAGGAAAGTAGAGGTAGCGCAAAGCAGGAAAGAATCCACAAATGTTGGAATTCTTCCCATGATCGGGCCCTGGCAGCAGGAACTATAGGCAAAGGCTCACCAGGCTTGGGGAAGCCAACCACCAAGGAAGCCTGGACCCCAGAGTCACAGGGAGACTAGAAAGGAGAGGGGATCCTGGCACCACCCCTGAGGATGGTCCAGCCCCCTTCCTCATCCTCTAAACTACAGGGCCTAGCATCACTTCCTGCTCCTTCCTCTCCTGCTCCCGCCTGAGCAATGGAGGACAAGGGAGATGAGAAGGCTGTGGCCACTTGGTGACAACTCTTTGACCAGCATATGGTCTTTTCCCCATCCCTGGGTGCCAGTGAGTTAGAGTGAATAGTGAATTTCTTTCCCAAGGACCAATGAGCTTCCAGGGCCAAAATAACTTCCTTGAGTAAGGCTTATCCTCCTCCCTTAAGGAAGCTCCCCTCCTCAATCTATTGCCACCCTGCTTTGGAGGCCTGATGACCCTGGCTCTGCCTCTCTGGACAGAATGTCCTGGTTTTGGGGTTCCTGGGCACTCCAATGACTCAAGACCCACATATGAGTTCTGGCTCTAACTATGAGGTTAGTTACTGTACCTCTTTGGGCCTTAATTTCTTCAGCTGTAAAATATGGGTGATAGTGTTAACTTCTGGATTGCTCTCATGATTCAATATAATAATGGGAGAATTGTCATCCATCAACTCTGTACAAAGTCAGGGCAGAATGAGTGGCCCCTGACTGGCCTGGGGACAGAGGTGGTACCCATCTCATCTGGCTAGCCCCAGCCTCTGCACCTGTCCCCTCGCCTGCTCCCACTCTCTATGCACTGTTGGCTGTGAACTGTCTTCTACCCTGCCTTCTGGTCTCTCAATGCCTGCTTCTTCTTCTCAGAAGGTACCCACACCTGCAGGCGGGTGGGAGAAGGGCAGCAACTCCCACTTGGCTGGGCCTGGGTGCTGCTGGGGGCAGCACAGGCTGTGTCTGTACAACCTCGTATCTTTCCCTTGCTCATTGCCTGGGTCAGTGTTTCCCCAAAATGCACACCCCTTCGTCTGTGGGCCTCAAACTCTGGGCCCACAAGAACCACTAGCTGGGGCTTAGCAAAATATAGACTCCATTCCCTCTAGGTCAGAGGCAGGACCTGGCATCTGCCTGTTAAACAAGCATCCCAGAGCTTCCAATGCAGGTGGTCCTCCCCACAGGGAGGGAGGCTCTAGGTGGGAAGGCCCCTCCTGAGCAGCACACCCCACCCCTCAGAGAACCACACATCTCTGTGCTTGGAATGCATCTCAAGTACTCGCTGTAAAGAACCATGCTTAACTTTGACTCAGCATTTCCCAAATTTGATTATACAACTTTTTTTTTTTTTTTTAATTTGAATAACATTAACATCGCACAGAACTAGTGCTCTGAGAAAGTTTGGGAAATGTTGATCTAGCTCTCTTTTGTTGTTGCTGCTCTATGGTTGAGCAGACTGAAGCCTAGAAGGCTGTGTTCAAGCTCCACTGTTAATGTAGGGCTTGAATTTGGGCCCGATTCTCTGTTCCAAGCCAGCAGCTTCCCAGGGCCACCTGTATCTGTATCATGGACTTAGGAGGGAACCCCAGGGTTGTTGAACAGTGACAGGAAGTCTGAGTAGGGCATGGAAAGGGGTCAGGATTTGCCTGTGTACCTGGTATAAGCAACAGAGAATGGAGTGGCCCACACTTTCAGATGTTTGCAGAGAGGGTTGGCGAAGACAAGGGAAGCTTCCGTGAGATGGACTGACACAATAGCAAGGACAATGGGCTCAAACAAACCCACAATCATGCAGATGGCAAAGGACTGGGCAGTGGTTTGTGCTGTTACATATATAAGATCACCACGAGTGGAGCCAACTCCATGGCAATTAACTCTACTGGGTTAAGGGGAGGGGAGGTCTTTCTCTGGCCCCCTACCCCTCCCAAGAAGGGGGTGGTCATCCAGAGAGATGGTGAGCAGCTGGGTACTGCTAGGGCTGTCCAGTGGCAGAAAATCTTGTTCTACCTTTTCTTCTCTAGCTCAGAACGGGCACGTACAGCCATTAACTGTTAAGTTAGAAGGGGTATCCCTTACCAAGAGGAAATGAATTTATTGCTTTATAAAAAGGAATCCAGTAAAACTTAAAGGAGAAAAAAAAAAAAAAGAAAAAAACCCTAAAAATCAACCCCTCCTTCTCAATGCTCCCAGGAAGTCTCAGACACATTTCTGGGAGCAGTCAAGGGGGACAGTTAGTGAGCCAGGTGCCAGGCAAAGGAAGGGTGGCTGTGGAGGAGGAGCTGGCCAGCAGGGGGTGCTGTGGCTCTGCAGCCAGAAAGCCCTGGACCAGTTCCCGGCCCTCACCTTGGCCCTTCACAGAGCTACTGGTTCCTGGTGTGGTCTGAGGATAAGGCAGACACTCAGAGCCCAGAAACCCCCACCACCATTACTTTTCCAACACACCTCACACATGTGACATGTACACACACTCCTAGGCCCCTCACAAATCCATTTCCCCGCCAAGGCCTGGACCTCCATGTCTGCTAGTCACACCCGCACTTTCACTCTCACAAAAACAGTGGTGTGTCTGTGGCAGGGGGTAGGGGGTGGTGGGTTTTGCGGGGGAGGTAGTTCCCTGGTGATGCTCTTTTAAATTCCCTTCTGGATCAAGGGCGGCAATGGAAACTTGCTCCCCCTTTGGCCCTTGAAGGGGGAATTGAAGGACTGACCCATCAGTCTTGTCCACGGCCCCTGAAGGTTTAAGTGTGACCACTAAGCCTCCACCCCCTCCCCAGGCTTTAAGCCAGTGGGGCTTCTCCACAGGCCTCTAATGGAAGGACAGGCTACAGGGGGTTGGAATTACAAAGGAGTTAGCACCAACAACAGGAAGCGGGTCCTTCCTTCCTCAGGCAGCCTGACTGGCCAGGGGAGGAGGTGAGGGGCCAGGCAAGGGGGTTGCAGACAGTGCAAGCCTTTGTCCTCAGGCAAGCGTGGTTGGTGGGCATGCAGCCAAGGGGTGGGGGGCAGGCAGTGGATGGCAGACCCCTCTGTTTGGCAGGAGGCAAAATCCAGACATTTTGAGGAGAAAGCCTGCCTGCTGGGGGTCCTCCTGGCTCCTCCTGCAAGTTCCATGGAGCCCCAAGGCCTCAGGGCCCCTGGGGGCCAGCAGAGCAAAGCCCAGGGCAGCCCCTGCCTCCAGCAGTAGGAAAATTGCCCGTCCTGGGTCCTTTCCCATCCTTCCACTGCAGAGCTCTGAGGCAGGACCAGGATCCTGGGACGGAGTGTGGACACCGACGTGGTAAAGGAGAGGATCCTCGGGGCGCAGGGGGGTCCTCTGCATGGGGAGGAGGGCCGTCACTGAAGCACAGGCGGGCAGCCACATTTCTGAGGTGATGGGTGCTACACGAAAGCTTCCTGGTTGGATGAACCGTTGATCTTGAGGAAAAGTTTGTCATCCTCCCTTTTCTGCTGCAGCTTCCGCTCCAGCTGCCGCCGGTAGTAGATCAGGTAGAGGGGGAGGCAGAACCCCAGCATACTCAGGCCCAGCAGCCCCACATTCACCTGGGGAGGCAGGGACGAGAGTCGCCGTCACACCGGGGTGAGGGTGGGGCGGAGCCAGGGAGCAGGCTGTGGTCTCTGCAGAGCCTAGCTCAAGACCCTCCCTCACATCAGGTTTGGGAAAGGAGAGGTCACAGGAGAGGACAAACTGCAACAGGAAGGTTCCAAAGGGCCGAGGGCCTGTTGTTCCACATTCCAGCACCAGAATTCAGAGGTTATTTCTGCACAAGGCCACACAGCAGCCCTCAGGGCCTGTGTCCCCCACCTTATCCCTACTGATCTGAATCTCCAGGGCTGAGGCCAGGATTAGTCACTGCAGTAGATTAAGAATCCTGGGCCGTTGGGGGAACCAGGCAGAACTCTCTTCTATTGACCCCAAATCAGGTGTAACGAGGTTATTTCTCACCTCCCCCGCGCCAAAAAAAAAACTTTGAGTTGATGCTGATTCATGGTGACTTCATAGAGAGCCTCATAGGGTTTTGGCTGTAATCTTAATGGAAACAGATCACCCAGACTTTCTCCCGTGGCCTTTCCGAGTGGTTTCAAACTGCCAGCCTTTAAGTTAGCAGCCAATCGCAAACCGCTTACACCCACCAGGGAACTTCTCACCTCCCACCCTGATATTCTGGAAGCCCCTGAAGGACTTCCCCACTCCCAGTCAGCAGGGTGGAGCAGAAGCCCATGTCCCACAGCCCCCTGCCCCTTCTTACCCACAGAGGGTCTCCTTGGAGGGGGCCCATCATGGCCAGAAACAAGGGCTGCTGCAGGAGGGCGAAGAGCGCGCTGACCAGCGACTGCAGGCCTGTTAGGCTGCCGAACTGGGTGGAGGGGTACCTGCCAGGGGAAATTGGGACCCCGTCATGGCAATGCCACTCACAGGCTTGCCAGACACCTCCTCGGCCTCAGGCGGCACTTTTGGTGCCAGAGATGGAAGGGGCAGGAGCAGCCCCCGGGAACAGTGCGGTGCTGGACCCTAGGTTGCTTCCTGCTGAGTGCTTCTACAAAGTGGGGTTACCTTTAGTACCAGCAGGAGCCCCAGACTCAAAGAGGGCCACACCCTGCCCAGGTGTGGGGGTCTGGCAGAGTGAGCCAACAGTTTGGTGCCAGTGGGCGTCTACAGCTTGGGAAACAGCACCCAGAAGCTGGTTTGCGGAGAGCGGTGGTGCTGTGCCCGCATCCAGGCAGAAGCGTTGTGTAATCACGGAAACTCAGCATCACAGTTCTCAGCCTGGCTCCCTCAAACCCTGCCAGGACAGCCGAGACTTCCTCCAGGCCTGGGGGTGGGGTAAGCAGACCTGGAATGACCCCCGGGGGATGATGCTGGAAGGGGGAGAACGTTCTAGGCAAAATCTCTGCAAACGTTGGCTCTGCTGGCCCAGAGGCAGGAAGGGATCCCAGCAAGGGCAAGCTGGAATTGGGGTCAGAGACAATGGATGGTGTTTCGATTCCAGTTTTAGGGGCAACCCTGAGGAGTGACAAGGAGGAACAATTGTCGTTCCTTATAAGGATATGCGGCCTCCTGGAGAAAGATGCAAGTTTCATTTCAGCCAGGGCCTGAGAAGGCTGTGGGCTCTGGCCAGAACTGGGCCATCTGACGCTCTGGGGGAGGACTGTCTGATCCATTCTGGGCTCAGTTATCCATGTGGCTGCCCCTGCTGAGCGCCACTGGAACATAAACATTCAGCTTTGGCAGCCAGAACTCACCCTTGCTTTTCCCGGTGAGCAGCCAGGGGCAGCCCTGACTCAGCTGAGCAGTGGCCCCGTGGCAATAATAAGCCACACAAGGCACTGACCCCAGCTGGGGGACTGACTTCATGTTAAATGCTGAGGCTTGTGGGCACTCAACTGTTGGCCCACCCAACCCACCTCCTGCTAGGTATGGCCTTCCTCTGACACACCCAGCAGAAGCCCTGCTACCCATGCTCTGATGCAAAAAGGTGAAGCCTGCAGACAGGCTGGCCCGGCCTCAGGGATGCTGTCCACCATGAACCTTCCTCAACCCATTCCCTCTCTCCTCATCCACCAGACCCCTCGCAGCTTCAGGACTTACACAGCGGCGTACAGGCCCCCGACGGCAGAGTGAATGAACCCACGCACAATCGTGTGCAGGATGAAGGAGATGATCTGTGGGAGGGAGACAGAGTGTGAAGGGGAGGCTGGGAGGACCCCTCACTTGTCCCCCACCCCACAATTCCTGGGGCCCAGAGCAATAGCACCAGTGGTGTGGTAGTTACATTTGTGTGTCAACTTGGCTGGGCCTGGCTGAGTGGCTGGGCAGCTGGATGTAGTATTCCCCATGATGAGACTGGTAATCAACTCCATGGTGGAATCTACTGGGAGCAGCTGAGTAGCTGCCTTTGGGTATGTGGTCTGTTTTCCATATATAAGCAGCAACTTTGGGAATGGTCTCTAGCTTACGGCACACTTGAACTCTGCATGTAGCCGTGTCCTTGTTGAGCAGCCTGCCATGCTCTGCGGACCTTGGGACTTTCAATGCACTTGAATTCATGGCCTGCAGTGTGGTTTGGTAACATCAGAACTGTGCTTCTTTACTTGTCAACCTTGGGCTTGTCAGTCTCAGCAGCCAGCAGCTGTCTGAGTGAAGAAAAGCCTCCAGGCTCCAGCAGGCAGGGAGCAGGAGGCAGAGCTGAATCCCAAGGTTGAGGGGCTTTCACCCAGCCCCTAGAGCCTGGCACTTTGAACTCAGACTTAAAGCCTCCAAACTGTAAGAGAATAAACTCCTGTTCGTCAAAGGCATCCCCTTTGTGGTATATTCCTGTCAGAGTGGCGCTAGGGAACCAGAGATGGAGGTGGCTTGTGCCAGCACTCCAGGGCAATTGGTGAATTTTCAGGCGGTTTGGTAGCTGGTTGTTAAGCATAGCAATTATTAAAAATGAAATTATATAAACTTACAATTAAATAAATTACATTTCAAACAAAAGGAATAAACCCTTCCAAGGTGATCCTGACCCATGGAGACGCTGTGTGTCGGAGCAGAACTCTGCTGACTTTGCCTGGCTCTTCTCTTAAGGCCCCTCTGGGGGGACGCAAACGGCCGTCTTCCAGCTAGCAGCTGACTGCTTAACTGTTTGTGCCATGCAGAGACTCCCAATTATTTGTTCATTTTTCAAAACTGTGGTGTGGTGAAAGTTTACAGAGCAAATTCATTTTCCATACAACAGTTCAAACACATTTTGTTTCATGACATTGATCGCATCCCCACTTCCTCCCTGTGGTTACCTTTTCCCCATGTCCTTCTTTCCTATGCATTCCTGCCCTCTGAGCTATCTTCCTCTGCAAATACTGTCCTTCTGATCTCCCATGGTTGATTGTTGTAAGGAAGGCAACTATCTGGTGTAAATGTTCACCTTATACGCCTGTCTATTGTTTGGCTGGAAGCCACAGGAGTGAGTTCAATTCCAGGCCTAGAAGGGTCACTAGGGGCTATAGTCTCAGGAGTTTCACTAGTCTCTATCAGAACAGTAAATCTCATCTTTTTTTTTTTTTTTAAATAAATTTGAAGACTCCCAATTATTTTACTGTTTTCCAATTATCTATGCTCTTGAGAATTTTTACATCTATTATGTTTAAATGGTGGAAATACTACAAAATGGGATGTTACTGTAAATCTCTTCCCAACCCATGTTCAGTGACATCACATTGGTAGCCTGAAATCAACCATGACAAGAGCATTTACACCTGGGAAATTGGCAAACACTACAAACCATGGCCCCCCCCCCCACCTCCCAGTGAGTTGTTTGTTAGACGTGTATTAGCACAGCACTGAGTAGGAGGGACCAATCATGACTTTAATCTCCAGCTTCTGCTGACCTGAAGACTGTGCCCAGGGACCTCGCTGCCTGGCCACCCCAGACCCTGCCAACAGGCAGCTGTCCTCCCTGGCCTCCTGGGAAAGCGCCACCACTGTCTCTGGGAGGGCCCCTTCCCAGGAAGCCACTGCAGGCAAGCTTTGAGAGGCACTCATTAGTGATTCCTGAGAGGCAAAAGAGCTGTCCACTTCACCACCAGGTCCTTTTTTTACCTTTGATGTCTTTTGTACACAGCCCTGCCATCTTGCTCAGCAGCCAGGACCTGTCCCCAGGAATGTGGGGGGTGGAGGGGCAGGGGCTGTTCTCTGTGGTGTTGACAGCAGCTACACCTGAATGTGCATGTGCATGCACACATACACACATACGCACATGCACATACATACTCTTGCACACACTCACACATACTCTTATACATGCACACATGTACTCGTGCACACACATACATACTCTTGCGCACACACACGCTTTTGCATACTCACACACATACTTGTGCAGGGGCCTACTGCAAATGCTTTGTTTCCTTTCTACAACTCTTCTTTCAAAAAGAACTAAAGAAAAGAAAAGGTAGCTGGCTGTTCCCACTGAGCACTGATCCTCAACTGAGCAAGGTGGTCAGGGCAAGAGTCTGCCAGTCTTGCAGAAAGGGAAGCCACCAGGAGGCACTAAGGATGCAGTGACACTGTCAACTAGAAGTCCTAGTCTCCACGGTTTACTCTTATCTGCATACTGTGTCAGCACATACACGTAATGATACCCGTGGGTGGTACACACCTGGGTATTAATGCACCTCAACACGTGACCAGTGGTGAAAAGGGAGGGACTTTGCTTTCCTCTTGGACCTGGCCTGAGATACCATCTAGACTTGGGCTACAGCCATCTGGAAGTAATTCCATTTCCCGTGTCCCTTCAAAGTTCACACACTTGGGGATTGGAGCCACACCTACTGCTAGGCCACTTTCATGGACTTCAAGGTGGAGTCAGGCAGGTGGCAAAGTCTATCTAATGCTTTCATCTCCGTCAAAAGTCATATTTCAAAAGAATAAGAAATCCTGTGCAAGTAAAGTTTCTGAACCTTGATGCCAAGTGATCCCAGCCCTTAGCTGCTCTGCACAGTGTGGCAACCCAGCGGGCACTCTTGTGCCTGAGGAGCAGATGTTCCCACCACCATCGCAGACTGGCCAGACCTCTAGAGACATCAGATCTCAGCTGTTTGAGGAAATGCAAAACAAATAGCTACACAACTACCCTACATGGTTTCGGGAAACGACATGATGGTGAACATCATGATACTCAAGATGTCCCGAAGACCAAGAAGAACCACATGCCTTCACAGAGAAGAGTTCTTTTGCAAAAGACAATCTCATTTCATTATAGCTCATCCCCAGCATGCAGCACAGAGCCTGGTGGTAACAGTTCTTCAGTACATAACAGCTGGCTAATTGGTTAGCTGAATAAATAAATGGAAAATCATTGTTTGGTTTGGTGATGGCTTCCATGATGCATCACGAGTTTTTAGTCTCTAAACAGCATGGCTTCTTGTCACTCCCCCCCCACTTGGCCTCTCCTTCTCCCCATACCCACCTGTAGAGGCAGGTTGGGAATGAGACAGGTCACCCCAAAGCCCACAAGCAGCAGGTTGGTGAAGGCAAAGGCCCGCATGGCATTGGTTATCTTCTGGATCTGCCGGTCCCGCTTCTTCTTCTTCTCACCTCTGTGGAGACATGGAGCAGATACATAGGCACTGGGGGCTCCCTGGAGGGTGGGGGGCTCCCAAGGAGTTAGAGAGCTACAATATGTGGACCAAAGCAAGACTGTGGACCCTCCCAAGCCCACTCCAGGGGCCGTGGCAGAACTAGACCAGCACCAGGGACAGTCCCGCTCCCCCAGCTCGATTGAGCACTAGACGAGAACTCCAGTGGAAGAGGGGTCTCAGATACGGGAAGACGGTCACCACAACACCGCATTACCTTTGGTGCAAACCAAGCAAAATGACAGGGAGGGGAAGAGGAGAGGGCACCCAAGTTCTGATGCAGCAAAGCCTCATTTTTACCATTGGCTTCAGCTTCACCCAAACCTTGCAGGGAGCCAATAACAGGCTGTAGAAGGAAATGAGTGGATTTCCCCTTGGGGGGTAGGAAGGGGGAAGGAGAAACAAATATGCAGCAGATGGAACAGGAATGGGCACAAATAACCTCTTGGCTGTGGGACCTGACCTAGATAACAGAGAATTCTCTGTAATTATTTCCTTGTGAATTCACTATCACCAAATCCAGCCTCACCACCCACACTGATCCCCTATGGACAATCAGATGACATGGGGAGTGCTTTTGTTCCTCCAAGAACAAATGCCAAGCTCTTGGACAAGTGCAGGAAGGACAGGCCCACCACTTCCTCTGTTACCTCAGGCAAGCTCCTTAAATCCCTAGCTTCAATGTCCTCATCTGTAAAATGGGTAGAACACTAGCACACGTCTCACAGGGTATGTTGAGATGTTGTGCATTAAGTGCTTGGCACAGGGCCTGATACGATAAACAGCAGCTTATTATATTAGGTGGAGTCACAAAAAAAGAGTGTTTAACTATCCCGAATTTAGAGCCCAACCCTTACATAAGATGGGGTGTCAACACCTTGTGTAATCCTCACAATCATGAACAAATCTATGAACACATAGTAAGGTTACAGCAACTTACTATGCAAACTGAGTGGAGTAAACCTTGCAGGCAAACAGGAGCCTTTAAAATCACTGTTTACCCACTGTACCATGCATGCTACGGATCTGAGGGTTGTCCTACAGGCAAATGGTTTGATATCCCATCATCTGCACACAGACTTTCCTTTTGTTTCTCATCCCTCCTTTTTCCTCTAGCTCAGTGCTTGCCAAGCTTTAGCGAGCAAAAGAATTTCTATGAGAAAATTCCAAAACATACACTGAGCTGAACAAAGGAGTGACTTCTGAGAGTGACTTGGAGCACACTCTCCTCTCTTGCCTCTCCCACTGACCTACCCACGCTGTCACTCTTTAACACGGGACTGCACGGTCTCTCACTCCTCTAGGGGCTGGGAGCCAGGGGCACAGGCCCTGCCTACGCACTGATTGGTGTCTTTCTCCTCAGGCTCCTCGGAGGCATCTTCACACTCCTTCAGCCTCCAGTCCATGATGTAGCCAATGACCGGCGCTGTCAGCAGGCAGAGCAGCTGGAGCACACCAAAGATGGAGGTGTAGAGGCCAACTGGGGGGAAGACGGGTGGCATCAGGACGGGGCTGCCGGCATAGGGCCTAGGGGCAGGGTCTGGGCAGGGCCAGTACTCAAGGCCCATCTGAGGTCTAACCCAAACCCCCTTGTCACTGTAGAGTTTAATGGAAGCCCAGCTACCTTAGTCTCCAAAGTCAAGGCTGAAGAGTAAGGGACAGGTTGCTTCATGCTATGTTCCCAGCCCCCTGCTGGTTTCCAAGAAACAGCAAATGAAGCCCAGTATGTCACAACGTCCTCCCCAGGAGCTCCAGGAAGACACTGTGATTCGGGAACCACAAAATTAGCAACGGATGATTCAGGCTTTGTGTGCAACTGGCCATTAGTTTTCTGCCTCTAGAAATATCCTAGGAAGGCATCACTCACAAGGGCTCTGACGTAAGGTTTCAATTTTCAAAGGGCCTTTAAATGATGGGATTTTTTTCGGCAAATGGAAGCTGAAAGCTGACGGCCCCACCCACACTGTGCCGTTCTGGTCAAGAGGGATATATGGAGTTCAAGACGAGGTGGCTCCTGGCAGAACAGAGGCTGCCCCTGCCCAGGAGGGGAGGGGATGTCGCCATGTTCACAGACAGTCCCCCCCTGCTTACCCGTGGCCATGACTGCATCAAGAAAGCAACGGTGAAAAGGCAGAAAGGAGAGAGATTAGCAGCAGAAATCTCAAAAGCTGTTAGAGAGTACTGGGGAGTGGAGGCAGGCTAGCCCAGCACACACACCACTTCTCCTGGAGCCCTGACTCTCAGCTGCTCAGGGAAGGATAAGTGTGAGCCAGCCTTCTGGGAGCGGGGGTGGGAGAGGGCCCAGCACGGGCACCTGCTTATGTAGCCCTGTCTGCGGGAGCCTCAGTCATGTGCAGCTGATGCCTCATTGCAGCACCGGCCAGGGACAGGATGAGGAAGTGGCGTGCATGAGGAAGGTCTGGGAGAACCAGAACCCCTTACTCCACACCTGCCCTGGGGACACTGCTCTGCCAGGGTCACCTCCTTCTGTACTTGTAAGGAGGGGGAAGTCAAAGAACCCACCCCAGATGCCAGCCAAAGCATCTGACACCATGGTTTCCCCCTAACAGCTGGAGCTGGTCTCCTTCCGCACACCCTACTCCCCCACCCTGAAGCAGTGCCTCTGGGCACAGCCTGCTATGGAGTTGGTGCAACAGCTCACAGGAGCAGGATGGGGAAAACCAAGCCCTGTGACTACAGACCAAACATTGCCCAACTTCCTCCACTTCTCGAAACTGACTTTCTGAATGTGGGAGAGTTGGAAAAATTTCCCCAGGGCATCAAAATTTCTCAGAGGAGCTGAGTAAAGATCATGGCTTAGCTGTAGGGAGACATTGCCTCCCAAGGGCCAGTGAGGGACTTTGTATGCCTACTTCAGCGTCTTGATCTCTCTGGCCCCGAGTGTTTAGAAAAAGGGCATTTAGACGTGATAGGGAGACGCTGGGTGGTGGGAACGTTTAACATGCCTGGCTAACCCAAAGTTGGGGGTTCCACCCAGAGGCACCTTGGAAGAAAAGCCTGGCAATCTACTTCTGAAAAATCAGCTGTTGGAAACTCTGTGGTGCAAGTTCCACTCTGACGCACATGGGGTCGTCCTCAGTCGGGGCTGACTCCCAGGCAGGTGGTCAAGGTGGGCATGATCCATTTTCCCCAAATGTGTTGCACAGATTGTAATGAGTGTCACATAAAAGGGCTTCTGGTGACAGAACTTTGGGGGAACACTGTATTAAACTAGGCTAAATAGATTATTTTTCCTGTAGGGCTGCTTTGGGCCTTTAATATGTTAATGTTCATTAAAGGCACCTTGATAGTGTTTCCCTATCTACAAAACTCCCATCTCCATAGTAGAACCAGTGTTATCTGGCTCCTGACGCTATCTTTGCCCTTTGTTAAAGATGGAGTCCTTGTGCCTAAGGTATCACACCTTAAGTAAAAAACAATGAAACCAACAAAAAGGTTACAGGCCAGTGTGACCACCAGTAAGAAAAATTTACCCAACCGTGTTTGTCCTTCTGTTGTTGCTAGGTCAATGCAATCGGTTCTGACTCACAGTGACCCTACGTCCAAGAGAACGAAACACTGCCCAGTCCTGTGCCATCCTCACGATCATTGCTATGTTGGCGCCCACTGTTGTAGCTATCGTGTCAATCCATCTCATTGAGGGTCTTTCTCCTTTTTGCTGACCCCTCTACTTTACCAACCATGATGTCCTTCTCCAGGGACTGGTCCCTCCTGATAACATGACCAAAGTACCTGAGTCAAAGTCTCATCATCCTTACTTCTAAGGAGCATTCTGGCTGTACTTCTTCCAAGACAGATTCGTTCATTCTTCTGTCAGTCCATGGTATATTTAATATTCTTTGCCAAGACCAGAATTCAAATGCATCAATTCCTTTGTAATCTTCCTCATTCATTGTCCAGCTTTTGCATGCATATGAGGCTACTGGAAATACCATGGCTTAGGTCAGGAGCACCACAACTTACTGCTCAAAGTGACATCTCTGCTTTATAACACTTCAGAGAGATTTTTTGCAGTAGATTTGTCCAACGCAATACATCGTTTGATTTCTTGTCTGCTGCTTCCATGGCTGTTGATTGTGGATCCAAGTAAAATGAAATCCTTGACAACTTCAGCATTTTGTATTTGTGCCTATAGTCATGACTAATACTGACTCAGCTCAGGCCCGAGGAAGTATAGACTCTTTGCAGAATCAAAACCTCTAATCAGCTAAAGACCTTCTCAGCTGTTTTGGAAATGTGGCATGTGAGTTATCACTTCTGTCCACCAGTGTTAACAAGCTTCAACTGGATTCCGCATGCCAGGAAGCCTCGCCCGTTTCCCAGTGGAGACACAGAGCCTGGTGCAGCGTAACTGCTCCAAAGCCTCCAATCTGTGGACTCTCCTCCCCTCTACACCCGGTGGTTTTCTGGGGGTGTTTTCTGCGTTTGGGTTTGATTTGCTGTCTTTCAACAAGCAGTAAAGTGGAGTATGCTGTTCTGTGCAATGTTTTCACTGACAAACACACACGTCAACCTTCCCCTTCAGGCACTGAAAACCATGTCCCCCACGCCCCAAACACACAGTTATTTTAGTCCTCCCCTACCTCCTAAACCAGCAGACCCTGACTGGGGACATGAAAGAACAGCTTGGGCTGGCTCTGGTGATGTGGCTCTGACATGCACATAGCCCCTGGGATTCTGCTGTCTGGTCTAGGCCAGTCTAATACACTCCAGCTGCTGGCCAGCAGGCTTGACCTCAGGCAGATGGGAGTGACCTCCCGAGACTCAAGGACTACCCTCCCATTGGGCTGTGCACCGAGGTCCCGGGAGGCCACCTACCTTTGTCCTGGTCACCGCTGACCAGGAACTTGAGGATGTTGTTCATGGCACCCATGTAGAAGATGAGCCGCAGCTGGGTGACACACATGGTGACGAGGCTGAGCAGCAGGATGGGGCTGAACACGCTGTGCATGAATGAGGGGGCCGCTGTGGGGAGAAGGCCGTGGACACTCAGGGAGAACTGCGGCCAGTACCCCCCAAGGCCACAGCCCACCCACCATCCAGGGGTTGGGAGACATGAGGAAAGGATGCCTGATTTGCTGAACAGACCTCCCCACGATAGATGCAGGGGCAGGGGGTGATGTAACTTAAGGACCAGCTCAGCTAAGCTCAACATGGTGCAGGCTGAAAAGGTGGGTCTCCCAGGTGTGTGAAGTTGCTGCTGTTGTTAGTTGTCACTAAGCTGACCCTGACTCATGGTGACCCCGTGTGCAGAGGAGAACTGCTCCACAGGGTTTTCAAGGCTGTGACCTTTCGGAAGCAGGTCTCCAGGACTGTCTTCCAAGGTGTGTCTGGGGGGGTTTGAACAGCCAACCTCTTGACTGGTAGCTGAGTGCTTAATTGTTTACACTACTCAGGGTCTGAAATTAGAGTTGGGCCAGTCCCTTAACCTCCGTAAGCTTCACTGTGTTTGTAAAACAAGGTGGGTCACGTCACCTCCCTGTTTGGGGCGAAGTGAGATGGAACCCACAAAGTTCTCGGCCATTTCTAGGTTTAGGGTGGCTGGCCACTCCCTGCTACCCAGGTGTGGGTGCCCGCAGCCCTGTGGATGTCACAGAAAGGCCTGAGAGGCAAGGGTGGCATGACGGGTACCTGCAGTATCCGGCTGACATTTCACCTCCAGGTCGACAGTGGACAGACACAGCTTGTGGCCCTCCTGCAGTGCCGCCTGCTCCTTGGCATTCCTCATGGAGCTACCCACGCTGAGGCGGCGCCCCACTGTGGTCACCTGCTTGTAGAACTGCTTCCCTGTGATCTTGTGGTCAAAGCCTAGCCAGCTGAACTTGATCTTCACCCTGGAGGCCATTGGGAGAGTGTCCATCAGCACTGCCAGGGACACTGGTTGGGGCAGGTATGGGTGCAAAGAGATACACATCTACTTACGTGTAGTCCATGTCCTCTGGCCCCGGGAAGGGCTCCAGAGGCCAATTAAAGAAGCAGTTGAGGAAAACCAGCCCAGAGCAGCCGGCCCAGACCACGAGGATGATGATGAAGGACACACCAAAGTCATAGATGACCTAACATGCACAGTGAGGGAGGGACAGGAACAGGGGGCAGAATTAGCAGAGGGGAGCCACAGCTGGTGCCAGAGAGGGAGAAGACTCTTCTGGAGCCCAGGACTGGCAGTAGGAGCTGGAGCTGAAGGGCTGTGAGGTGTTTGCTTGGTTCTGACCGTGTGGGGAGAGGCACAGGAAGCAGCTCTGCCAGCCTGGGCCTCCAGTCATCAGAGACCTGGCCTTCCAGTAATCCCAAGTAGCCCCAACTTGCTAGTTATCTGGCCCTGGCATGTTATGCACCCCCTGTGCTTCCAGTGGGGTCAAATGTCACCTCCTCTGGGAGGCCTTCCCTGACCACCCCCATTGCTATCATATCACCTTGCTCCAGTGAGTTGAAGTGACTAGCCCTGGCTGAGACTAGTGTTTCTTGACTCACTGACTTGTTCTATTGCTAATCCAGCTCCCAGAGAACAGAAGCCCTGCTAGCTTCGTCCACTGATGTTTCTCCCATGCCTAGAAGAGTGCCCATGGTTGGGGCACAGAAACAGCTCAGGGAACGAACAAATGGATGTGTCTCACTCTCTTCCTCTGTGAAATGGGCATGACCCTGGCATGTATCCATCCTCACGGAGGTCTGGTGGGGTTAACAGTGTAATCCTGGCAGAACGTGTTAGCTGTTATTGGCTCTATAGCTATTTATTTCCAGCACCCTAACAAGGGTCCCAAAAGTACTAGCAGAAGCTACGGCTCGC
>NW_006921629.1:10336462-10344158 GCF_000298275.1 Orycteropus afer afer
CCTAAGCACAGGGGGTGGGGGACTGAGAGACTGGACAGAACAAAGATGAAGGAGGAGAGGAGCAGAGAACCAAGGGCTGCCAGACTTCACGGCCCACCGTCTCCTTCCTATGAATGGAGAGATGAGTCCAGAGCTAATTACTGCTAATTGAAAGTTTCTCCTTCATGGACTGAGGTGGTAAGGGGAGGGGAGGAAAGCAATGCAGAAATTGGACTCCAGATGCTAAGACAGGGTTGTCTGGCTTCCTGGCTGGCAACGGTCTCTCCACCTCCCTGTCCCTGCCATAGGCCAGTACCCTCCTATCTTTCCAGGGTTACCCTGAGAGCCAGAGAGCGAAAGTTGTGAGCTTCAGGTATCCCTCAAAGGAAACAAGCCTATTAAGAATCTATTTGGGGATAAGAGCATCATTTTATAAATAAAAATATCAGCGTCCCAGAAAGACCAGATGTCAGCAAAAGCTGCTTTGGGTTTTGAAAGAGTAGGTTTCTAGAAGATGCCAATCAGAATTCTGTAGTGGCCTCAGGGCTGAAAGGGAGAGGGCCTAGGATTCTCCTTTCTGGATCTCTTATTGCAAATAGGGAATTCTCCTTCCATCACTAGAGTTTTGCCCTGAAGATCAGCACCTAGAAAGGCCAACAGGGCCACTCTTGGCATTGCCCATCAGTGTATACTGGGTGCAGAGAGGGCCCATGCAAACATGAGTTTATGGTTGAAAGCCTCGGCCATTCCACATGAATCCAGGCATGGTAAAATACTGCAACACACTGTAGATTCAAACAGATGTGGAGCCAAGGACACCCTCCTAAACAACCAGCCATAGCTCCTCCAACATCAAGAGAGAGTGCACCACACTTGGGAAGGTTCCTGTCCCCATCCACCACATCCCTGGCACTGAGGATCACTCTCTGGATAGTGATGTCAATCTGCTTCATCGAATTCAGGCTACTGATGTGGATCTAATCCTATGTTCCCTTCCCCCATGTGTCTTCAATCTGTTTTGTGTGTTTTATCAAACATGTCACATGGGCTGGGTACCTGTAAGCAAATCCGTTATTGCTAAAGGAGGCAGCAAAGATTGCTAAGGGGATCTACTGTGCTAAGTCTTAATTTAGCTACATATCTGCTCCTCATCATTTCTGTCTGTTTTACTCACAGTTTACTCCTAGATATATACCCAAGAGAAATTAGAACATATGTCTACACAAAAAATGTGTACACAAATATTTATAGCAGCATTCTTTGTAATAGCTAAAAAATGGATACAACCTCAATGTCCATCAACTGATGAATGCATTGACAAAATGACAAATTGACAAAAACCACACAATGGAGTATTATTCAGTCATAAAAACCAATGAAATACTACTGACACCTGCTACAACGTGGATGAACTTTGAAAACATGCTAAGCTGGACACAAAACATATTGTACGATTCCATTGACAGGAAATCTCCAGAAGAGGCAAATACATAGCGACAGAAAGGAGAGTAGTGGTTGCCTAGGGCTGGCAGGGGGAGGCTGAGGATAAATGGAGAGTGACTTCTTGGAGTGATGAAACTGCAGTGATGGTTGCACAACTTCTTGAATTTACTAAAAGCCATCGAATTGCAAACTTTAAACAGGTTAGTTGCACGGATATAAACTGTATCACAATAAAATACTGTTATAAAATTAGTAAGGGACTTAAGACGTTTTGAGATCCCAAGACTGAAAAGAAACATGAACAAATCTAGGGTTTGACCAACCTTATGGTGTTAAGTTTAGGGTGCTGGTCAAGCTCCCCAGAGAATTCCCAGCACACAAAGATCTCTTCTCCTAGCCCCCACATAGAATGGGCCTCTGTCCTTCTCACAGAACGTCTGAGGGGGAAAACGCATATGGAAATTCACCCCAGCAGCAGACAGAGGAAATGGGATGTGCTCATGTGTGCCCGGCACATCCAGGTGAGCAGTAAAGGTGCTCCAATCTTGCTCTCTGCACAGCTGCCTCCCAGGTATGCTGCAGTTCAGAGGACACAGCCTACGTTCTCAAGCTCACACGCTGGGCCTGCTCCATGCTGGTTACTCCAGCAAGGTAGCCTTGTAGGGGAGGAATCTTTGGGGCCGAAACAGCTCCTGCCTGGGATGCCACTCCAGCCAGAGTAGGTAAAGGAAGAAAGTGATCAAAGAGGGCTCAGAACCCGACTGGAAGAACAAGAGCCTGGTGTAGAAAAGGCCACCTACTATTACTTGGTATAGATTTCAGCCAGGGAAACCCTTTCATTGCTGCAAAAGTAGGTAGCCTGCAGGCATA
This sequence comes from Orycteropus afer afer, assembly GCF_000298275.1. Classification (NCBI taxonomy): domain Eukaryota; kingdom Metazoa; phylum Chordata; class Mammalia; order Tubulidentata; family Orycteropodidae; genus Orycteropus; species Orycteropus afer. Next base: position 10,338,755 of record NW_006921629.1, read on the forward strand.
GAGTGGTCTCAAAGGTTTCAACAGGGCTAGGGGATGCTCCAAAAACCAAACAGCTTGCTAGCTAATCCTCATCCAAGCCAGAGGCCAACAGAACAGGGTCTTGGGGCTAGCACCCAACCCTGCCCTCATCTTCTGGACTCTTCTCCCCAGCATGAGATCCAGGACAGGGAAGAACAGGGCCCTGGGAGAGGAGCTGAACTTCCATGCGCCCATGGCAACGCCTTCCCTCTCATGCCTCGATAAGTGCAGTAGCCTCCTTCCAACTGTCCTCCTTGCTGTCTTGCCTCTCCCTGCCTGGAATAGTCCTTATCAACACCAAGAAAATTCTTCTTCCTAACATGTTATTTGGGAGCTCTGGTAGGGTAGTGCCTAAGGCACCTGACTGCTAACCAGAAGGCTGGCGGTTCAAACCCACCAGCCACTCCTCGGAAGGAAGATGGGGCAATCTACTCCTGTAGTGATAACTGCCTCGGAAACCCAAGGAGAGGTCGCTATGAGTCAGGTCCGACTCCACAGCACGTAACAACAACATGTTATTTTGGTCAGCAGCGCCATTCCCAGGGGAGGACAGAGTCTGAGGGCAAACCTTACTACATAGCCCTTACATTTTTCAAGTTATGCTCTCCCCCCCCCGCCATTAGAAAAGCAACATATCTTCATTGGAAAATATTTATAACAAAGTATACATTAAAAAAAGGAATAAAATAAAAACCACCTTCAGATAATCATGTTATCATTTTGCTATATTTTTATTTTCTCATAAATCCACTGGGAGCTCTGGTGGCATAGTGACTAAGGCATTTGGACTGCTAACCAGAAGGCTGGCAGTTCAAACCCACCAGCCACTCCTCAGAAGGAAGACTGGGCCATCTACTTCCATAGAGATACCACCTCGGAAACCCAAGGAGGGGTCGCTGGGAGTCGGAGTCAACTCGACGGCAGTGAGTTTGGTTTTTGGTGACAAATCCACCAGGCACATGAGTCAATTCCAACTCGTGGACAACCCATGTGTGTCAAATACATATAATTAGCAGCAAATGTTGCACAACATGAAGAATGTCACTGAATTGTGCGTGTGGAAATTATCGAGTTGGTGAAGGTTTTCTTGTGTATATTTTTACCACAATTAAAAAAAACCTGTAACTTTTTAATGTAACTGGGACTATATGTTTCGTTTGTTTTATAAACATTTTATTTTTTACTTACTATATTATAAATGTTTCCTAATTTCATTTAGTATTCTGCTCCAACATAATTTGTAAAATGACTGCCCAGTCTTTTCTTATCTGAATAGTCATAATTTAGAAACCATTTCTCTGATGTTGGACATAAACCAAAAACCAAACCAAACCCACTGCCATCAAGTCGATTCTGACTCATAGCCAACCCTACTGGGTTTCAAGGCTGTAAATCTTTACGGAAGTAGATTGCCTCATCTTCCTTCCACAGAGCAGCTGGTAGGTTTGTACCACAGACCTTGTGGTTAGCAGCCAAATGCCTTACCCACTCTGCCACCAGAGCTCCTTAATGGACATAAAGTCTTTTTTAATTCTTATCATAAATAATATTTCAGTGAACATCCTTCACAATACATATATGTGTACATAGCTATTATTTCCTTAAGATAAATTCCAAAAGTAGACTCATTAGGCAAAAATGACATGTATTTTTTAAAAGTTTTGTGCTAAAACTGTCTTCTAGAAAAATTACACCAATTGATGCTCCCACTAGGGGCACAGAGTGTCCATTTCACCACAGCTACTCCAATACTGAATGCTAATATTTTTAGTATTTACCACTTCACCAATAAGTGAAAATTTTATTTCTTTGTTGTTTTGTTCTCCCATAGAGTGGCTGGTGGGTTTGAACCACTGACCTTTTGGTTAGCATCCCGATGCCTTAACCACGGTGCCACCAGAGCTCCATAAGAAGTTTTTAAACAGGTAGTCAAAGTCGAGTTTCAGCTTTTAGGGACTATGAAAACCTAATGCCATTGAGTCAATTACAACTCATGGCGACCCTACAGGACAGAGTAGAACTGCCTTACGGGGTTGTCAAGGCTATAAATCTTCACAGAAGCCAACTACTACAGAGTGGAACGGCTGGTGGGTTCAAACTGCTTTAGGTTAGTAGCTGAGGGCTTAACCATTGCACCACCAGTATTTACATCAGATGAAATCTCTCTGAAAAAATCACCAAAGATGACCTTGACCAATGAAATCCAAAGCATAAACATCCCGGTAATAGTCAGTGTGTGGTCACACAAGAATAGCAGGTACCAGAGAAGAGAAGGTTTCCCTGTGGACACTAATTATTTTTAACATTAATACTAATTGTGTTTTATCCTTTCAGGCCACTTCCTTCTCTTCCTCCCAAAGCTACCATGCTGCCAGAGGAGATTTCCCCCATTTGCTGTGCTCAGAGGCAGCCGGATCAGGAGATTTTCCTTATTAGTAAGTGATAATACATACAACAATAGCAACTTGTTTTAAATACCTACTCCCTGACTCGACGGCACATAACAACAACAACAACAACCATGTGAGTTTTATATATTATCTTAAAAACTCCCAAAACAACCTGCGAGGTGTCGCTTACGATCCTCATTTGATGTTACCTGCCATCGAGTCAGGCCTCGACTCATCCTGACTCCATTTTCGATGGGATCAGACTGTTGGGACCCTGGGGGTTTCTTGGCTGATCTTTGGAAGTAGATCGCTGGACCTTCTTCCTAGTCCATCTCTGACGGCCCCCACTCTGTGAGCTCCCCCAAAACCTGCTCAGCATCACAGCAACATGCAAGCCTCCTGGGGGCTGCACGTCAGGCGCACTGGCCAGGAACCGAACACTGGTCTCCCACACAGAAGGTAAGACTTCTACCACTAAACCACCTCTGCCCTCATGATCCTCAAAAAATTAGCATTGGAATAGTCAAGAGACTCCCGCAAGCTGACAAGCAAGGGTCAGATTTGGAATTCAAAACAAGTCAAGCTGATGTGCAAAGCCACTAGGCCACACTGTCTTTTGGAAACCTCCCATGACCTCTGTCTAACACATACTTCAATTTGAGCCCTAAGGCCATTACTTTCACTTCTCACGCCTTTAATGTGTCCCTGGTCAGTGTCCTGCTGTCAGCTCCCCACTGGTAACTTCTCACATGGCTTCGGAAGTTCCTTATAGACCCACCTCCTGCCTCCCTCTCTTGGCCTTCCCTGGTGACTCCCCATGGCCCAGTCCCACACCATCAGTAGACGTGCATCTGCCTGGGAGCTCTCCCTGTTCCAGACTCAGTCTGAGTCTCCTATCCACGGGTCTGAACATCTCCCCTTGTACTTCTCTCTCTCCTCCTCAGAGGCCGGAGAGATGCACAGACGGCTGACTGCTAAGTAGCTGCTCTCATATAGGCCTCAAGGGCCTGTTGGCAAGGGAAGAGCCAGCCCTGCTGTCAAGTAGAAAGCCAGAGCAGTGCTGCCCCAGGGACATGCTAGCAGAGGCTGCTTCCTGTTTCTAGAGTCACAACTGTGCAGGCCCTCCCCGCCCCTGGCTCTGAGGTGCGTCCGTAGCCATCCCTTCTGTGCCTGCAAGGATTGAGGCTGGAGTGGACCCAGCTGGCAAAACCCACCCTTCTGGCCTGGGCTGCTCTGCTCCCTTCAGCCGACCACACAGGGATGCCTATGACTCATTCTCTCAGCCCCTCGGATGCACTATAAACAGGCCTGGCTGCGTGACCTTCCCAGACAGGAAAACAGCAGCTGCCGACGGCCCCTCCCCTAAAGTTCTGGCCTCAGAGTGTAGCACTGGATAAGAGTCCCCAGAGATCGAGGTCCCAGGACAGTGTGGACTCAGATACCAAGGGGGTGTGCCTCCCTACCTGGGAGCCCCAGTGCAGGCCTTGGCAGGCAAGGACAGGAGGACCACTGGCAGCCCCCTGGTACCAGTGCCCTCTGGAGTCCACTAGCCCTGGGACTACTCTGACCCTCAAGTGCAGCCTGGGTGGGTTTGGAAGCAAAGCAGTGGGTAGGAGCTGGCCTGGTCCTTGCCCCTTCCTGAAGTGAGCTCTGTCCTTAGGTGGCTGGTGTACACACCCAATGTCCTACGCTACCTGTGTCGGGCAGGATCCAAGGACCAGTCTGGACATGAGGACTCAGCAAAGCTGGGCTGTTTTTTAACAACCTCAAGCAACAGGGAACCTCCCAGCTCACACTGCCGAGGAGAAGGTCCTTGGGTCACCTTTCTGCTTCACCTTTCCACTTCACATACCAGCCCTGTTGGTGCCCCCACTGCACACTATGTCCAACCCTGAATGTGTCATGTGCTGGAGCAAACTCACGAGGCGGAACCCTCTGATGGGTAATTTTTCTCAGGCCAATGGAATCCCAGGCCAACGGAATCAGCTGACTGCTTTGGGCTCCCAAGGCTCTGGACAAAACCCAGGGAAGTATAGAGGCAGAAATGGCTCTGGGCCATGGAAGAGCCTGCTCACCTGGGCACCAGAACTCCCCCGAGATCACTGTGGGGAGCACTGGCTGTGGAAACAGGGTCTACTGGGCAGAAATGCTGAACCCCACCTCTCACTGGGGGCATTTGCTTTCCTACTCCACTCTGAATCCTTTCTCTCACATCCTTCAGGTATTTAAATAGGGATATTTATTCGATTCTCTTCAAACTCAGATCCTAGCTCCCATGGGATCATTTCTTCCTCAGATTTAAAGTCAGACTTCAATGAATCAAATGGGGAAAGCCCACAGAAAAATTTTTCATTAAGAAACCTGGCAACATTTTTAACCTCTTTGCTGGGAAGGTTTCAGCTAAGAACTCCCTGTTCCGCCCACACTGACAGGGGTCAGAGCAACGAAGTGGAAAAGATATCTTCAAAATGCTGGCTGCATCAGCTTGCATCTCTAAGCAACCCAGGCCCTGGACTGTGGAGTGGCGGCCCAAAGACGCCACCTCAGCCACTGGCCTATGTTTGCGCTCCAGCCACTGAAGCGCACTGAAGTGCTGTACAAATGCAAGGCATTAAGCAAACAGACCCTCGTGTGCTGTCCAGATGTCCAGGGGGCGGGCTGAGGCTTTGCACCCCAGGGAGTACTCCCCACCATCGGGAGTACTCTGTGCCCCAGATGGGACTTCCCTCCTGCAGATGCCAAGGGGCCATGGGAGAATCAGTACTCATGTTCGGCAGCCTACCTGGTCTGGGATCCACCCTTGCTCCTCTGAGCCTCCACTCTAGAGAAAAAAATGGCCTATGACTGGGATCTTAAAAGCTTGCAAGCAGCCATCTAGATGCAACGATGGGTCTCTTCTCATCCAGAGCAAAGAAGAATGAAGAAAACCAAAGATTCATGGAAACAGTTAGTCCTCATGACTGGTACACCATGCAATCTGCAGCCTATATGACTAT
>NW_006921629.1:10344653-10345944 GCF_000298275.1 Orycteropus afer afer
TAAATAAATAAATAAATGAATGAATAAGAATGGCCTATGAGTGCAAATCTCAAGGAATCTGTAGGGAGGCCTGTGAGGAAAAGATACTTTGCCAACTTGGGGCCCCCTTGCCATCAAGGAGAGTAGCAGCTCATAGCCTCTGCCCAGCTTTATATAAAACTACAGCACATGCAACACAAAGCCCCTTGGGGCTCAGAAAGTCCCCAAATTAAGGTTTCCACGGCAGTGGGTTCCCCAGATTCCTAGGTTATCGTGAAGCGATTGTCTACGGCCCCAAAGTGGTTGTAGGAGATTTGATTTAGGAAGCTCCTAAAAGCGATCCTGAAGACTCCTTTGTCCCCAAAACTAGAACATGGGTGGGAGACACAAACAGAAAGTGCCATTGTGTTTCAAACTCAGCGTCACCGAGAGCTGACCCTGACAGTTCTGCTTTTAAAAGGCCTGGGCTGTGTCAGAAAGGGATTCAGCTCTGCTCAGCAGAAGCCCCGGCCAGCCCAAGAACATTGCCCAACAGCCTGGCGCCTCTCATTCCCCTTCGGGGTTGGTCCTAGAGAGGGACAGCCCCCAGAGCCTTCATAGGACAGGGAAATGCCCAAGGAGATGCCAGGGGTGGAGTGGGAGATGACTTACAAAGTGCTTAGAGAGTTGGTCTGTGTGACCCGAGGGTGGGGCAGCAGGATGTGGGGGTGAGTAGGTGGGTGTCGGCCCCTGCCTGCAGATAGGAAGTAGTGATTTAGCAGCATCTTAGAGCCCCTAGATCAGAAGTCCGCAAGCTTTTTCTTTAAAGGACAAGATAATAAATATATTAGGCATTCTAGGCTAATACCTATGATGGGATCAAGTATAGCAGGGATTGTGGGGCTGGCGCGGGATCGGGCAGTGTTTCGTTCTGCTGTGCATGGGGTCGCTTTGAGTCGGAAACGACTCGACGGCACTTAACAACAACAACAAGGCTAATACAGTCTCTGTGAAAATGATTCAACTCCATCGCAGCACAAAAGCAGTCACAGATAATACATAAGTAAATGAGTGTGGCTGTGTCCCAAGGACAACATTTGGCCTAGGGACAGTAGTTTGCTGACCCATGCTTTAGACCCAAGAAGAATTAGGACCTCAGAGAACAAGCCACTCAAAAAAAAACAACCCAAACTCACTGCCATCGAGTCAACAGCAACCCTCACTGGGTTTCCAAGGTGGTAAATCTTCATGGAAATAGATTACTCCATCCTCCTTCTGCAAAGCAATGGGTAGGTTCGAACCACCAGTCTTCTGGTTAGCAGTCAAATGCCTT
>NW_006921629.1:10348955-10352358 GCF_000298275.1 Orycteropus afer afer
GGTTCAAACCTACCAGCCACTCCTCGGAAAGAAGACTGAGCAATCTACTTCCTTGGTAATACTGCCTCAGAAACCCAAGGAGGGGTCGCTATGAGTCGGGGCCGACCCGACAGCAGTGAGTTTGTTTTTTTTGGTTTATTAGCCAGTTGCTGTCAAGTCCATAGTGACTCATGGTGACCTCACGTGTGTCAGGGTACAGCTGTGCCCACAGGGTTTTCAGTGGCCAATTTTTCAGAAGTGGATCACCAGGCCTTTCTTCTGAGGTGTCTGTTGAATGGACTCAAATCTCCTCAAATAGCCAAATTTTCAGTTAGCAGCAGAGTGTTAACTGTTTGTTCCACCAGTGACTCCATGACTCTATTGGCCTTGCCCAGAAGTTTCTTGGGCAACATTTATGGAGTTCGTTTGAAAAGCTTTCTTAAAGGGGATTCAGGATATGGTGGTTTTTATACATTTGTCTTATGCCTTATTACAGTAACATATCTTTCTGCATTTCAGAGCATATGCTTCTCAAGTTCAAGGAACATCTCTTGAAATTCACAACTCCCATGCCATAGGTATGGCATGACTAAAATGATGGGAATGACGCCAGGTTTTTATTTTTCAATTTGATTAAAAAGTTTGTCATTTTCACGCTGTCAAAGAACATATAGATGTATGACTCATGTTTCACAATTTACACAATTTACTAGAGTTTTGTGTGCTTCTGAGAGTTTTAACATAGTTGTCACGATTTTAACATTTCTTTTTCCCTGGGAATTTGAGTGGGGGGAACATATCAGTGTGTGTGGTGTGTGTATTTATATACCTGACTGAAAAAAAGTTAAAAATGCACTGAAGAGAATAAAGTCAATCTTCCCGGCACCACCAGCGGCCAGTCAACCAGGGTCCCCCAGAGTTGTGTGTGTGTCACCCACACTCACGTATCTTCTCACTCCCCAAGCTTCCCACAAAGTATCACCTAACTCACATCTTACTGAACTTTCCATCTTCACTGATCTAGACCCAGACAACGAACCCTTCCTGCCAGGACAAAGCTAACAAAGCAAGCGTAGGAAGGGCAGACAGAAAGACATTGAGATGGTCTAGCAATCCCACTCCAAGGAATATCCTGGACAAGTAAGAGTCATGACACAAACAGATACATGCACACCCATGTTCATCACAGACTACTCACAACAGCAAAAAGATGGAAACAAGCAAAGTGTCCGTTAATTAATGAATGGATAATTAAACTATGGCACATATACACAATGGAATACTCCACAATGTTAAAGAATAATGATGAATTTGTGAAACATCACACAACATGAATGAACCTGGAGGATACATGCTGAGCAAAATAAGTTAATCACAAAAGGACAAACACTGTATGAGAGTACTGTTATAAAAAGCTTTTTTCTTAAAAAATGGTTACTCACAGAAAGAAACATTCTTCTGTGGTTACCAGGGAAGGGAGGGGAAGAGAGGGAAAATCATAACTAGATAGTAGATGTACTAACTTGGGTGAAAGGAAAGGCAACACACAGTAAGGAAAAGGTCAGCACAACGTGACAAAGACAAAGGAAGACACTGGGAGGTCAGCAAGACTCAGAGGCAACAACAGTAATGCTATCACACACAGGATCCTGCAATAACAGTAACAATAAACAATAATTTGCAAATGGACACGAAGGTAGATGTGTAAGCTGAACAGGTGTGGGATGGCATAAGGGAGCAAACTCATGAGCATATATAAGTTTGGCAGAGGCTATTTCTACACACATATATGCATGGGCTGCAGATATACCCACGTATATAATTGAGCAGACAGAGACCAAAATTATGCCAACTTCTTAGCCGCAGAGGCTATTTCTACACACATATATGCATGGGCTGCAGATATACCCACGTATATAATTGAGCATACAGAGACCAAAATTATGCCAACTTCTTAGCCATAACCAAACACCGGGAGAGACTGAATCACTGGGCTTGAGGGCATAGGATCATAGTTTCTGGGGACACATGGGTCAAGTGGCATAATAAAGCCCATAAAGACAACGTTCTACATCCTAGCTGAGTAGCAACTAAGGTCTTAAAAGCTTGCAAGTGGCCATCTAAGAGAAAGCTATCGGTCTCTTCACATCTGGAGCAAAGGAGAGTGAAAAAAAAAAGTCAAAGACTAAAGGAAACAGTAAGTCCAAAGCATTAATCGACCATACAGACCATAGCCTCCACTAGCCTGAGACTAGAACAACTAGATGGTGCCCAGCTACCCACTGCCGACTGATTAGGATCATAAAAAAGGTCCTAGACAGAGTAGGAGAAAAACGTAGAGTAAAATTCAAAATCATAAAAAAAGAAAAATCACCAGTTTACTAATGCGACAGAGACTAGTGGAAAACCTGTGACGATGCCCCTTAAACACCCTTCAAACCTGGAACTGAACCCATTCCCAGAGATCATTTCAGTCAAACAACAGACAGGCCTATGTAGTGACCAGTAACACCCATGAGGAGCACGGTCTTCAGAACCGTCAACTCTTCAAGAACAAAAGGACAGCATTTGCCCTAAAACAAAGTTCAGGTGGCAGGAAAGGGGTAGGGAAGATGGGCAAACAGAAACAAGGAAAGCAGGGAGGAAGTGGGAAAAGTGCTGTCACATTGATAGGATTGCAGCAAATGTCAGGAAACACAACGTGTATAAATTGTTGAACAGGAAACTAATTTGCTCTGTAAATTTTCACCCAAACCGTAATACCCAAAACCAAACCAACTGCCATCTAGTGGATTCTGATTCATAGCAACCCTATAGGATAGAGTATGACTGCCTCACAGGTTTCCAAGGCTGTACAGAAAATGTTCAAAAAAATGTTTGTAAAGACATACAGACATTGGGTATGACCTGGCCTTGGGCTCACAGCCTGCAAGCAAGCAGTCGTTGAGTTGCTAGCACCAATTCAGCTCCTTACAAGAAGATCAGATGCCCCCAGGGCTCCCTCAAAGCTAAATAAGGTCTCTTCAGCAGCGTGACTGCTGACACATTACTGGAAAGGGGAAATGGGAATCAGAAACTCAAATGCACTGCAAACAATAATGGTCAGTGTTGCGTCATAAAAACGTGTTCATGGGGAAATGGAGTCAGGACAGACTTCCCTGTTGGACAGCAGTCTTTCTGGAGAGCCTATTACTCTGTCCTTCCCCAACGTCCAGCTCTAAATGGCACCCTTGCCTGACCAGGCGAGGCTGTAGGAAGTGTCCTCCTTCCCAGCAGGCCAGCAATTTTTTGGCCTTCTTTGACTTCCTTTACAAACATATTTGTGGCATCCTGGTGGGAGCTCTGGTAGCATAGTGGCTAAGGCACTTGACTGCTCACCAGAAGGCTGGCGGTTCAAACCCACCAGCCACTCCTCGGAAGGAAG
>NW_006921629.1:10352458-10370747 GCF_000298275.1 Orycteropus afer afer
GTGCTCCCGGTAAGGGAGCATCCCGAATAAACATCTCCCTTCCCAGGAGGGCTCTCTGTGCTCTGGTATTTAGAAACCAAGAAGAGAGGCGGTACACGTCCTCCCCAAGATTCCCCATTCATTCTGGACAAAGGCAAAGGTTAAGGGCTGATCCAATGCCAAAGAATTCCAAAAACCTGTTTTTCGGTTACACTGTTAGTCAGAGTTCCTGGCAACCCTGGTGATGGCTGCTATGGAAAATAAGAGAAAACAAAGTGGATGGCTGCTTTTTCCCCCCCTGCTCCTGTCCTCCTTGGGCAATGACTAGTGAACCGGCTTCCTTGGTGGCTGAGCTTAGAGCTGGGCAAAGGATGGAGCCACCCGAAAGCTGTGTTCTGCTGCCTTAAGGTCTGCCTGCCAGTCTCCCCTGTTTGGGGGGCTGTAGCTAGCTTTGCTGCCAGTCTCCTTTGCCAACAGCCCCTCTACAGCTTGGGATGCCCAGGCATATGGAAGCAGAAGGCGAGGAAACTGAAGCCAATAAAAGCTGCCTTGAATTCACAAGTAGATTACTGAACTAGAGAATTCCTTAAGAAAATTGACACTTACTGTTAATGAGGTGAAAGTCATACACATCCCACCAAAGCCATTCAGAGCCAGGGAGATGAAGATGAGCACGGACAAAGCTGTAGGGAAACAGAAAGCTTGTAAGGGGAGGGGGACCACAGACAAGCTTCAGGGAGGCCAAGGCCTGCCAGGGCCCTATATGGAACAGGCACCCAATAAAAGTCAACTGAACGCAGAGTAAGCCACTGGGGGTTAGTGTCTGACACCTGAGAAGGTGCATTAGATTCTTCCTCCTCCTCCTCTTTCTGCCTGTTTCACTAGCTCAGGCTCTTGCAAAGGTGCATCCCTGATCCCCTTTGTCTACAAACTTCAGCAGCAAGCAAAAGACCTAAAGAAGCTGTCTGACTCAAACCAAACATATAGGTATCCGAAAATCAGGAGATGAGCTTGGCCAAGATTCTGGTGACACTCAGTCTTATTTTGGTGTTTGATCTAAAATTCTTGAGACTACTACTCCATCTGAGCAGGCTGAGGACCAGGGAAAGAAATCAGGTGGCTTCTAAGCCATCTTTATATTACTGGTCTGGGCTGCTGCAAGAGGACTTGGCTCGTGGCTCCTGTACACACCAAGGACACCCCTGTAGCCAGCCTGGTTCTGAGAACTCATCCCTCAAGTTGCCATCAATGGGGCCATCAGGGACAGGCTTGGCTTGGTGAGTAGAGGGGAGTTTCACACACCCTGGGAGCTTCTCTTGGACTTCTAGTGGTGGCAACTTTTCTCTTATTCAGCCACCCATTTGAGATAAGTAACTGGGTAGAGTTCTAACAGGTTCTCTTCTAACTTGAGCAGTGGGCACCAGGCGTGGCACAGCTTCTGAGAGCAAGTGGACCTGGAAGCACCACTGAGCAATCTCTCCTCAGGCACTAACAAGAGGGTGGAGGAAAAGCATACTTACAATTTGGGTTACTTGCTCCATATGCAATCAGCAAGCAGGAGACCGCAAAGCAGGCACTGAAAGTTCACAAGCAGAAATAGTACTTTATTATTACTGTTGTTGTTTTCATTCTGGAGAATTTACTATAAGTTGGAGGTTTGAGAACATTTATGTACATTTTCTCATTTAACTGCACAACAGTTCTGAGTAATTGGTGCCTATTTTAGTGATGAGAAAAATCAAAAAGATTAATGAATTCCTGCAAGGTCTCCTAGATAGTAAGTAGCTAGCATGGAATTCAAACCCCAAAGCCTAATCTCATAAACACCTTACTGTCCCTCCCACCCCCAGGCTGGAGAGGGTACCACCCCTTCCTTGGGTTCCTCTGCCCACTCAGCCAGGGAATGACCAATCCCGACTGAGCACCAGAGATGAATGGGGGCTCCCCGACGCCTTCCACTTGGCTCTGCCCTGGCAACAAAGACCTCTTCAGCTCCAACGAAGAATGAAACTGATCCCATCCTTTTCCCTTCACAGAAACAGGTCTTGCTCATTGCAAACCACTTCCCTGAAGGATGATCAATGGCAACAGAAACTGGGTTGAGAGACCCTAACCTGAGACAGCAAACTGCCTGGTGAAGCGACCCTGGGCCTGGTGAACTACAGCTCTATAGACTAGGGATATACACCCCAGAGGTTGTATAAGATACTTGACTAGAGTGCCAGGGATAGGGCAAATATTAAGATTTCTACTTTATCATTATTTAAATTTCATTTATTTTTTGTTTCTATTTTGCATATGCATTATAAAGCACATAAAGCATTAAGAATGGCACTAAGAACTTCATGTACTTATTTTCATAGAAGGTACATGTTTGAAATCTTTTTTTCTGATAGAGGTATAAAGCAAGAAAGACTGCTTGGCAACGGATATTGGTGGTGGTTGCACAACGTGATTGACTGTTGTCACTGTATTTTATGTGTGAAAAATGTTGAATTGGCAAATGTTATATTATACATTTTAGAATAAAAAAAAGAAAAGAACTTTGGAAACCAGTATTCTTAATGACAAACAACTCCAGACCCTCCCGGGTAGGCAGGAGTCCTACGTCTTTCCTATGCAGTACTGGTACCTGGTGAGGATCACAGTACCTACTGATTCAGTAGCAGGTGCGATAGGAATACCACTCTGGGCGGGCATTTAGGGAGCTCCACAGTGTACCTGAGAGCAGGTGCCAGGATCACCACAGTGGGGCATTCACCCTAGCAGGTCTGCCTGCCTTCCCCTGCCCCCCAGGAACCCACACTGACCTGCCCAGCAGCCGGAGCTTCCTCGGGCCATACTTGTCCATGACGATGCCCAGGGGCAGGGTGATAGCGCTGAGCAGAAAGGAGCCCACAGTGAAGGCCAGGTTCAGCATCTCATCCTGGGCTTTGCAGCTGAGCCAGCCATTCATCCAGCTCACCTCCTTGTGTTCCAGTTCTGCTGTGCCCCCCACGGTGCTGTTGGTGACATTCTCTGTGTGTGAAAGGGAAGGCAAACATGACCCTGGCATCATGGCAGGGGTTCCCCAGAGGGGCAGGTGCACATTCAGAGTCACCTCACTGGGAATGTCAATGCTGTTTCTGGGCACCTCGAGGTGTCAGACTGCCCCACAGCACGTATGGCTGTCTGTCTTGCCCAAGTTCCCTGAAGTCATAATGCAAGGCTTCTTAACTTTTGTGAGGATCACTAAGCCTTTACTGGGAAAGCCTAGTAAAGAAAGCTGTGCTAATATGTTTAATGTAATTGATGTATCTAAATTGTACACCTGAAAAATACTTTGACAAATGTTGTTGTTGTTATGTGCCGTGGAGTTGGATCCGACTCATAGCGACTCCTCCTTGGATTTCCCAGGTGGTATCACTACGGAAGTAGATTGCCCAACCTTCCTTCCAAGGAGTGGCTGGTGGGTTTGAACCGCCAGCCTTCTGGTTAGCAGTCAAGTGCTTTAGGCATTGCGCTACCAGAGCTCCTGACAAATGTTGTACTATATGTATTTCTATAGAAACAACAATAAACATTTTGGGGAAAAAAAGAAAGCTGTGCTCTTGTTCTCCAGAAAATGCACAAGCCTTGCTCACAATCTCAGGGGCTTCATGTCTCTGTCTCTTCAGCCCCAAGGTGGGACTTCCCATCTAAGAGTAACCTTCCCCTTAGAACAGCAGGTCTCAGAGTCCAGCCTTGGCTCTGGGGCCCCAGGTTGGCTAGAAACACCTCTGCAGCTTTGTCCATGGAAAGAGACTGCAGCTGGGATGGATGAAGACTCCATCACTCACGGAGGACAAGCTGTCGGTCTCACTATAGCGCCCTGCTTCTCCCCAGTCAAGTCTGAGCTAGTGAGCCTCGTCCCTCTCTCCTGTAAGTACAGTCCTTAAACACACAGTCCACATGCCACCCTCTCCCCCTGGTATTTCACAGCATCACCCACCATGATGGTGTCGTGCCTCAGAACCCTCTGGGTAGCCAGAGTCATTTGCTTTCACTTGTGGAGGTACACCTTTCTTATTTTTTCACTGGGATCATTGTAATGCTGCTTCCTGTGGCCACACCCAGACCCTGTCAGGTGCTGACCCTCGTGCTGTGTTGCAATCCTAGGCTTACTGGCCCCCTCCAAAGTCCACCCAGCACCATGACAACAATAAGAGGGGAGGAAAAAGTGTAGCGGCAGCTGAGAACGAGAGGGTGGAGCCCAGCCAGCAGCACAGCTGAGGAACTCTCCCCTCGCCGGGGCTGCTAGTTAAGAGATGCTGACTAATCCTGCAGAAACAGGAGCAGCCTCTGATTAGAAGTGAGGTCACACTGGGATAGTCAAGGAAATACTTCTCTTCAGATAACTGCACCTCCCCACTATGGTCCTCCGGTTCCAGGGCTATAAAGCTGAGGTCTGCAAAGCCCGGGCCTCCTAGGGCTGCCCCAAGGTCACAGAAAAGGGTGCACTTTGGGTGAATCATTCCATATGCAACCCCTGCCCAGCGTGACCTACTCAGGCACTGATTGAGGACATAGTGGTAGGACCCCGCCTCTGGGTTCCCAAGTTGGTTCCTCCACTTCCTATTTGTATAGTCTTAGAGAAGTGACTCAATCTCTCTCTGCTTCTGTTTTCTTATCTGTAAAATGGGCTTACTATAATAATAGTATCTACCTTCTGGAGTTTTGGGGAAGATAAATGAGACAACCCAGGTAATAATCTAGAGCTCACAGTCACAGCTCACAGTCATAGACCCACTGCCATCAATTCCAACTCAAAGCAATCCTAAAGGACAGAGTAGAACTGCCCTTTTACAGAATCTTTACAGAAGCAGAGCACCTCAATTTTTCTCCTACGGAGCAGCTGGTGGATTTGCATAGCCAACCTTTTGGTTAGTAGCTAAATATTTTAACCACTATGCCACCAGACCTCCTTATAATCATAGATAGTACTCAATAAATAATAGTTGAAAATTATTATTATTATTATTACTATTATTGGAGGCTTGAGATGGGGATAATGGTATAATTGCTGACAGTACACCAAGAGCACCCAGGAGCATAATCTCCTAAACCTGTGTGTTTCATAGCCTCGATACGTGTCTAGTCCCCTACTAGGCTGTGAGCCCTTAAAGACAGGGGCTGCATTCTAGACACTTCTGTGTCCCAGAACCTTATCCAGCTCCTGGCCCACAGTACTTGTTTACTGAATGAATGAAAACAATGGAACCAAACTGCAATGGCCAAAAGGATCAAGAGAAGAAAGGAAATAGGACGTGTGGACAAGCTGAAGATTGAGGGGATTTAAGGAGATTATAGCCACAAGCATAACCACCTGAAGCCACAAAAACAAAACCTTAACAAACCAGATGTCCACTTCCTTTCGTTTTCCAAAAGAGGCCTTACCACACCAGCAGCCAAACCACACGGCAAACAGGGTCCTTGAGCCCATGCAGCCTCAGCTCGGGGCTGTCACACCCCCTGCCCTGGCTGGCAGCTGTGGGCGCCCGTCTACTCCAGGGAAGGAGAGCTTCTGCTTCACAGGTTGGAGCTGGTTTCAGATGTCAGCTCTGCCAGCAGCAACAGGAACTGGCCCTAATGAGGGGGACGGAGTCTGGGCACGGCAACGGCTGGTTTCCAGGCAGGCATGCGGATAGGGCCAAACTAGCCCAGATAGGATAGGAGTCAATGGATGCAGAGTATAGAGGCATCCCAGGGCTGGCCTATGAGACCTGAGTGTGGCCATGCCGGTCTGGAGGACATGAAATTACTCGGGACCTGGAGTAGTGCAGGGGCTTACCAAGACGGGGAGTAGAGAGAGTGAGGCAGCACTGTCTGTGCTGAGACCCCATGGGGGCCCCCAACTCTCCCAGAGAGCAGCCACAGCTAGGTCCTAAATCCATGACTTCACTCACCAAGAGAGAAAATAAAATCCCAAGGCGACTATACTCAAGGCAGCCTCCCTGATTTGCTAGAGGCGAGGATGGGGATGGAAATGTCTCAAATTGTTTAGCAATCTGGTCACCCCTGTAACTAGACAGGATGGGGCAGGGGGGCTCAGCAGGAGAGCGGTCGGGGTGGAAAGAAGGGTATTTCTCCTTCCTTCATTAACTCTGCAGCCACTACACACAGAGACCTCACACTTTAGGCTACCAGCCGTCTCTCAAACAAACTCCTGCCAATGGGGTCACTTGGCCCTCTGCCCTCTGGCCTCTGGGCAGTGATGTCCAAGATGAGCCACGGGGAGGGAGGCAGACAGCTGCTGAGTGGCTGCTCATGTCTTCCTGTTGAGCAACACGAGAGTGTCCCTTGCTCCTGGAGGGAACCAAACCCTTGGTGTGCCCAGGGCTTTGCTGACAGTACACAACCCACACAAATAATCACAGAGCCAGCAGAGGCCCAAACACAGGCCCACCCAGGCTGCTCCTCTCTCGGCTGTCACCTGGGCCACTGTAGGCCCGGAAAGACACAAACGGAAAGGCATCCAGGAAGGGCTGAGTCCCTGAGAGGGGGCCCCCTGCTTCCTCCCAAGCTAGAGCTCCGCCTTCACTCAGCCAAGCTTCCCTGTTCTCACCTGCACTTGTTTATTAAACAGATGCCTCCACCGTGGGCAGCCAGAGTGGCCCAGCGCTGCCCAGCCCGGGAAGGTGAAACAAGAAGACAGGCAAGGAGTTGGTGTGGCTGGAGTGTGTGGAGAACAGGAACACAGCTGCTTAGGGGCAGACCCAGGGCAGGGAAGAAGAACAATGCCCTGCACTGTTCACCCCACTCACAGAAGACTCAGACACACACACAGTGCAGAGGAAGCAGGGGAGGGAAGGGGGTGCCGGAACCCCACACAGGCTCGGGAGCCTCCCTAGATCAAAGAAGGGGTCCTCACTCACCCACTGTTCCAGTGAAGCAAAGGGAGTGGGAAACCTGCAAAACAGCTGGCTTGATGATGCTTAAGGGAGCAAGGAAGGGCAGGGTGCCTGGCTGAGGGCCCCTCTAAATTCCCAACCAGCCCCCCTTCTCTGAAGAGCTGCATTCTGAGCCCCAGGGGGTGGGATCCCTGGCTACCCTGCTGCCAGTCCTGGCCCCAGGATCCCCTGTCTCTCTCCAACTCCTAGTCTATCCGGCAACAGGAAGCAGCATCTCAGTCCAGCAGGGCAGATGTGGGTGAGAGGTCAGCCTGAGGCCCAGCACAAACAAGCAGCAGGACACAGACAGTCTGAGGGTCCCCTGGACCTGTCTGTCTGTTGTGGTCACAGCAGAAGCTGCTCCTGTTAACAGTGACTGGTGTGTCTGGCCACTGTATTCCTTCAATGCCGTTCTCTTATTGGTTCATTCAGCCCCCTTTCCTCTCATTGCCCACATGAGGATATGAGAGGCTCAGAGCAGGTAAGTCACTTGTTCAAGGTCTTATAGATGGGACATGGGAAGCTGGGACTTGGATCCAGGCTGTGGATCCCAAAGCTTATGCCTGTAACCTTCAGGCTGACCTGATGCTGGTTGGCCTGGAGTAGAGGCTATCCCTGCTAATGCACGCTGTGTCTCAGCAAAAATGTCGAAAGAATGAAGACAGCAAAAGGCTGTCCATGGATCTGAAAAAGTTGCAAACTGCCATCTAGATGCAATGATGGGTCTCTCCTTGTCCAAAGCAAAGAAGAATGAAGAAAACCAAAGATGCATGGAAACAATTAGTCCAAGCGACTAATTGCATCGTACACCATGTGATCCTCAGCCAATATGACTATGAGACCAGAAGAACTAGATGGTGCCTGGCTACCACTGTCAACCACTTGGAGGGGGAATCTATGTAGGAGATCCTGGATAGAGTGGGAGAACAATGTGGAACAAAACTCAAAATCATTTGAAAAAAAAAAAAAAAAAAGGACCAGGTTTGCTAGTCTGATAGAGTCTGATGGAACCTCTGATGGAACCCCTGAGACTATGGCCCCTAGCTGCCCTTCAGGTCTGGAATTGAACCCACTCCTGTGGCTTCCAGCCAAACAAAATACAGGCATATGAGCTGAACATTTACACTAGGTAGATACACTCCTTGGAGAGATCAATCATGGGAGAATAGAAGGGCTGTGTATACACAGGGAGACAGCTCAGGAGTGCATGGGAGGGAAGGACACAGGGCAGAGGTAAAACTATGGGGGAGGAAGTAGGAGGGGAGCTGTTGCATTACGGGAAACTGCAGTCAATGTCATGAGACAAAGTGTATTGTGAGCTGCTGTATGGAAAGTGAATTGGCTCTGTAAACTTTCACCCAAATCACAATAAAAATAAAATTAAAAAAAGGCTGTCCCACAGTGTGGGGGGCAACACCAGGTGGCCCTTACTACTGCCCAGTGAGAATGGGACTTCCCAAGACCCTCCACAGGACTTCTGGAAGCCAACCCAAGCTGGACAGAGCTGCAGAGGACAACACTAAGCCAGGTGGGGCCTATGGACACTGGGGAGGGAAATTAGGTCATGAAATGTGAAGAAGGCAGGCAGGTTTGGTGGGGAGAGCCAAGGGCACTGGCTCCTCTCTGTGACACACCTGAAGCTGTGGGCACAGGCTGCAGACCCTCATGCCCAACTACAGAATACCTTTCTTTCCAGTTTTAATAAACTGGGGGTGTGGGGGGGTGTGCAAATAATCATATATTCATAGCAAAAAAAGTGAAAGGGTGGATTTTGGGTGTGGGATGGACTATAAAAGGGAGAGCAGTGGTCAATGCCCTTTTCCACACACCCACAACCTGGTGGGGAACAGGCCTGGCCCTGCTACCCTACGTAATGGCAGCCCTCCTTCAATCTCAGGGACCTAGGGCCACCTTTTGCTTTGTTTCAGGGTAACAGGTAGTACGGCTCCCTCAGGCACAGACTGCAGTGGTCAAGAACACAGAGCTGGGGTCGGCCTGTACGTCCACGGATGGACCTCCCATCCCCACCCCACATCTAGCATGTGGCAAAAACAAAAATCTAAACCCAGTTCCAACACATGGCAACCCCGTATGCTGCAGAGTAGAACTACACTCCAGTGGGTTTTCAAGGCTGTGGTCTTTTGGAGGCAGGTGGCCAGGCCTGTCTTCTGAGGAACGTCTGAGTGGTTTCAAACTGCCAACTTTTTGGTTAGTAGTTGAGCACTTAACCGTTTGTTCTACCCAGGGACTCCAGCATGTGGCAATCCCTCAACAATTCCTAAGTCTCTCACAGGCAAATCTGAACATCACTCTCCACTGTCCCCAAGGCTTCCTCCTGCCGAGGATAAAATGCAGTCTCTCTGCATGACCTTCCAGGCCCTGCGGGCCCTGATCCCGACTCTCCGGTCATCTCCAGCCACTGGGGCCATCCCTGCTGTCCCTCTCGCCCCTCCTCTCCTGACTCACCCCGTCTTTTTATCCTCCAGGTTTCTGTCTGTACATCAGACCCTCCCAACCCAGTCCCAACCAGATGCCCTGTTTCTCTGGCTCTCGGCACCAGGCTCTCATGCAGCCTAGACCAGCACCTGGAATGACACAGGTCTGTGTGTGACTGGCAGGCTGTAGAGTCCCTGAGGCCCAGGTT
Source organism: Orycteropus afer afer (assembly GCF_000298275.1). NCBI lineage: Eukaryota > Metazoa > Chordata > Mammalia > Tubulidentata > Orycteropodidae > Orycteropus > Orycteropus afer. Next base: position 10,361,990 of record NW_006921629.1, read on the forward strand.
TACTCTGCATCCTCACTACAGCATCTCCATAAGTATTCACTTCCTGTGTACGTTAGACAACCACCACTCACCTGTCTGTCTGTCCTGCTGTGGTGGCTTATGTGTTTTTATGATGGTAGAAGCTATGCCACCAGTATTTCAGGAAGTGTGAGTCCTCCTACTTTATTCTTCTTTTTCAAAACTGCTTTAGCTACTCAGGATCCCTTACCCTTCCATATAAATCTGAGGATTGGTTTTTCCATTTCTACAAACCCCCGGTATTTCAAATACCAGCAGGGTCATCCAAGTGGACAGGTTTCAGTGGCTTCCAGATTAAGACAGACTAGGAAGAATGGCTTGGCGATATACTAACAAAAACTAGCCAATGAAAACAGATACAGTTTGACATAGTGCTGAAAGAAAGACACTCAGAACACACAGTGGCCACAACCATGGACTCAAACACACCAACAATCATGAGGATCGTGCAGTTTTACTCCGTTGTGCACGGAGTTACCACAGATCGAAGCCCACCTGTAGTAGTTATATCTGTGTGTCAACTTGGCTGGGCCTAGTTGAGTGGCTGGGCAGCTGGTGGTAGTTACTACTCATGATGAGCCTGGCAATCAACTCCATGGTGGGATCTACCACAAGCAGCTGAGTAGCTGCCTTTGGGATGTGGTCTGCTTCCTGTATGTAAGGAGAAGCCTTGGGAATGGTTTCTAACCTACGGCACGTTTGAATCCTGCATGTAGCTGTATCATTGCTCAGCAGCCTGCTATGCTCTGCCAACCTTGGGACTTACAATGGACTTAAGTCAATGGCCTGCCGTGTGGTTTGGTAACATTGGGACTGTGCCTTTTTACTTGTCAACCTTGGGACTTCTCAGCCTCAGCAGCCAGCAGCTGGGTGAAGAAACACCTCTAGCTCCAGTGGGCCAGGAGCAGGAGGCAGAGCTGGACCCCAAGGCTGAGGGGCTTTCACCTAGCCCCTAGAGCCTGGCACTTTGAACTTGGATTTAAAGCCTCCAAATTGTAAGAATAAACTCCTGTTTGTTAAGGCCATCCCATTTGTGGTATATATTCTTGTCAGAGCAGCACTAGGTGACCAGAACACCACCCAACAGCAACTAACAACAACAGGTGAGATAAAAGAAAAGGTTAAATATCCGCCCATGGTACCACCATGCCCTTGAGCTGACCCTATCAAAGTGGGCCACAGGATGACAGAGAAAATGAAGAAAGAGGTCAGATGTGGGTGGTGACAGCAGCCAACCCAGAGGTCAAAAGACCACAGATCTGGGAAAGCCCTACCCACTGGTCTTCTGTCCACACCAGGGCTCCTAGAGGAGCCTGAGGGAGATGAGGAAGAACCCAGAAACTGATACCTTGTGGATATCACTGATGCAAAGCCCACCAAATGCCCAGCCCCAGCTCCCCAGACTCTGCCTCTCCTCTCCTGATGGACTGGGGGGCAGGGCATAACAAGCTGAGGGGCAGTAGATGAATGCGCTATCTCTTTCTTTCTCCACCTCACCAAGCTGGAACCCAACACGGTGTCTGTGACCAGACTCTGGCTGAAGTCCTGAGGAAGATGAACCTTTCAACAGGTTCAGGCAAATTTTCTTTAGAAAACAAATCAAAACATCAGTCTTAAAAGTAACAAAAAGCTGACAAATTTGCACCTCTATCAGCTGTGGACTAGTCACCTTTTCCCCACAGCAAATTCAGTGAACAGCCTCACTGCTCTCTGCAATTCAGCCATCCACCAAGTCGGAAATGTGAGGCCTAAGCAGAAACCTTGACCCTAAATCTGCCTAGCACTCCCAGACAGGCAAGGCGGAGATTTCTGGCCCCAAAAGACAACTGATTATGCAGACTCCAAGAAGCAAGGAGCAGGGAGGCCAGAGATAAGCTGTGTGGAATCAGCAGGCTTTCCTACCCAGGACTCTGGGTCAGCCGGTTGGCTAGATAATTCAGAAAACCAAAACCAGAAGCAGGAGCAAAGGCACATGATAAGAAGTTGATGTTCAACCCACAGCCCTGACCCTTCACCTTCACTTTGGTTTACAGGAGAGATCCATCAAGCCTCCCAAGGGCTTAAACACCAACTCAGCACCAAGTCAGCACCTACTCGGTCCAGTCCCTGGACTCCTCCCACCTACACAATGGCAGAAACCAAAGTTGAGGCAGGAACCAAGTGACCAGCCCCAAAGCTGCCAATACCATTAAGTAAGCTAAATCAGTGGACAATCCAGGAAGAAACCCTAGAATCTGACCTTCCCTACACCACCATGCATAAAAAAGAAAAAAATCTGACCACAGTAGTCGTCCGGTCCGAATCAGATGTTTAAAGCTTCATTTGAAGATGATGATACTTCTTTCTTTCTTCCCCTTCTCCCCCATAACTTTGCCTCCTGTTAGTTCTATCTATATGGACATTCTTAGAACACATACAAATACGTATGTAGAAATATCATCCACCAACCTTGTATACGGTCATGGATCATGAGTCTATTTTTTAAACAAAAAAGTCCTTCTGTGCAGCCTGAAGCGATCCCTTTGTGGTGCAAATCCTTAAGCACTTGGCCACTAACTCAAAGCCTGGTGGTTCAAATTCATCCAGAGGTGCCCTGGAAGAAAGGCCTGGCAATCTGCTCCTGAGGGATCCCAACCTTCAGCACCACGGAGTGCAGGTCTACTCCGACACACATGTGGTCCTCATGAGGTGGAAATGACTGGACGGCAATGGGTTTGGTTTTTGGTGTGTGCTCCTCTTGAAAGCCCATTAGGGAAGAAAGCAGGAAGGGTCATGCTCTAAAGCAGAGGAGAGAGGGACGGAAAGGAGGTGCCAAACACTCCAACCTGTTCCTCTCAGAAGAGTCATTAATCTAATATCTCTTGGGCAAAGCAGAACGCTTGTTCAGGGAACAAGGTCTGACTCCCATCTCCCAAGATTTCTTGCTGATGTGGGGAAAGACCTGCCAAGAGCCCTAAGGCTATTGGAAAGATCTTTGAATGGCTAAAGGCTAAAGTTCATAAATGATATACTTTCTTTCCTCTCCTTGGCAGCTTCCTTGTCCCCTCCCTTTCTCCTGCCCTTAACTTCTCGGCTAAGTTTCCCTGGAGACTGAGACACTCAGGAAGCTCCTGATCAGAGAAAGGAACAAGGGAGGACACTGCACAGGAGTTACAAGCAGAATGGGCTGGTTCAAAGCTTGCTCTTCCCCCAACTTAAGAACTCCAGAAAGAAAAGGCACTCCACTGCTGATTCAAGGGGTCAAGCCAGGGCTTTGTTCACCTAAGGGGGCTCAAACAGGGGCCTGAGGTAGATAAAAGGTTCTGGGGAGAGAAGGTAGGTTCAACTGTTCCATAGCAGCCGCTGTTGGGGGCAGGGAGAAGACAAAGGGAACATGTTTCCTATCAAGGTTGCCTACGGATAGAGGTTGGGGGAGCTGCTTGCAGTTCTACTGTTGAGCTGAACCTACTGAGGCGGAGCAATAAGGACCTCAAAAAGGGGCGGGGGTGTGGGCGGGGGTGTAGGCAATGCCCATCTTCTTCCTCCCTTCACTCTCACGGGGGTGGGGCGGAGGTTGGAAGCCCTCTGAGATGGTCTCACATTCTTTAGGAGGTAATGTTCTTTGGAGAATCATAAAGCAGCAAAAACAGACAAATTGTATCAGGCAAGCCCTGAAGAGACTCCATACTGGCCTGACTAAAAAACATCTAGAGTCTAGATGCACCCTTTTGGGGTGGAGGGGAAGCCGCTTCCTCTGTCTTGCTGCAGTCAGCCGCTGAATCCGGAGTTCCTCTTTCTTACAACCTACATATTTCTAGAATCGGACCCGCAACATGTTTACTGAGGGCCTACTTCGTGAAAGGCAATGTGACAGGTACTTGGAGGAGATGATGTAGCAATGTTCCTATTCAACGAAAAGAAACTTTGACTTGACTTGGGAATTCTGGGTCTATCAATCCCCAGCTGTGTGGTCTTCGACAAGTCAGATCTCTCTTAACCTCAGTGTCTTCATCCACAAAATAGGGCCAAAGGCATGTACTCAAAGAGCTGGGCGTTTTGCCAGCCGGGAGACACTGCGCAGTGAGGTGGCACTGCTGGCGAGGTCTTCACGGCCCATCCCGCTCCCTCCCAAAGCCCCCCGTTCAAGAACTACCGCGAGCCCGAAGCGCCCATCTTACCTGGCTCAGTACACAGGTAGGAGTAAAAGCCCTCCGACTTGAGCATGATGAGCAGCGAGCCCCAGCCCAGGAGGACTGCCGAGAAGAGGAGGTTTTCCAGCACCGCCGTGCAGGCCATCCACCAGCGGCGCCGATGGGCAGTGGCCAGGGTGGGCGCCATGGCGCGGCGCAGCACGGCGGCCCGGCTCTGGCTTTGCAGCCACCTGCGCACAGACCTCGGCGTCAGCGTCTGGCCCTGCCCAACCCACGCGTCAGCCCCAGGCCTCCGCCGCAGGGCGCTGAGCAGGTCGCCCCTCCGCAGCCCCAGCTGCAGGTGCGCGCGGCGAAGGAAGCAAGCCCCAGCCCTGCCCCAACTGGTTCTTATGTCTGTCCTCGGCTACACTAGAGCCGCCCAGGACGAACAGAGAAACAGAGGTAAACTGAGGCATGTAAATAGGCAGGGACAAACGCATGCTCGCGGACTTGGAACTAGTCCTGGCCCCCAGCGGGACCGACATACTTTTGGGGGCCTGCAATGGAAGCAGTTTGAGGTCCGGCCACCTGGGCATGGGGCATACCTGACGGCTGCCACTCCCTCGAGCCCTGACTGGGGGCTCTCCCGCCCGCACTCAAGACCCTTCCCCAGTGCTGATTCTTTCAACCAAAAGATCAGCGCACCGAGCTCCGGAACGGCCCGCCCACGGTCCGCTCATTGGCCTGACGGCACAGGAACTGCCGCCCCATTGGCCTCTGTCTAGGTCGCTAGGCGCTGCGGCCACGCGAGCCCCGCATGGGAGAGGCGAAGCCGGTTCAAACCGGCGGCGCGAGCCACCCGCGCGACCCCCTCCCGGACCGTTACCTCGGCAATTAGCTCGTTTCCGTGGAAGCGCACCCCCACCCCTCCATTTCCCAGCTACCCTCCTCTATTCGTCATTTCTCCCCTGGTGGTTCCTCATCCGTTCAGTTTCTTTCCTCTTATATTCACACATCTTCTCTCTGCGTCCTTTGTCATGCAGCTAATGCCCCCACACCCTCACTGGGAGCCCCGATCCCCTGGTACAGCTCACCCGACTCCTACTGATGTGTATCGGGCCCGCCCGGCACCTTTTCTGCCCCCTTTTATTCCAGCCCTTTTATTCCGACCCCAAGATGAAAACACTGCCTCATGCTGATTGGCTGAGGAGGAGCTGGAAACAGGCGTTGGCCAATCAGCAGCCACCCTCCCGCTAGTCTGCGAGCAGAAGCCGGTTCCGGCCGGACTGCGAGACAAACAAGAGGAATGGGGGGGCCAGGGGTAGCTGCGGCCAGAGCTCTGGAGCTGCCTTAAACTGGAGTCCAGCAGGGGCCGGGAACCCTCGGAGGTATTGCCTCATCGCCTCTCCAGAACCCCGCCCCGGAGCCCGGAGCCCGGCCCCTGGGCTGGATCCCCAGCTCGGCGATGCGGCGTTTCCCGGCCTTCCGTGCCTGCACCGGGGTCCCCCTCGCGCACGCAGCTCGGTGCCCGCACTCCGCTCTCCAGCGGCGGGCTGCACAGTCCCAACTTTCCCTCCGTTCTGGGCGCCACGCCCCGATGCTCCGGCTCCGCGGGGTGCCCGGCTGGTACAGCTCCCGCTGTCCCCCCATTGCCGCCTCCGCTGCGCAGCGCTGCGATCCCCGCTGTCTGGGGCTTTGTGTTCTGATTCCTAGCCCTGTTGCCCCCGGCGTCACACATCCAGGCGCTCTCTGCTCCATCCAAGTCCCCCCGACCCGGGTTCAGGCGTGGTCTGTTTCCCTGCTCTCCTGATTGATCGACCCCTAGCTGCCATCTGCCCGGTCCCTGGAAGGTGCCCCTGGGAGTTCCCCAGGCAGCAGTGTGGGGGTGTCTGTCCCGTCCTACAACGGTGTCTCCTCAGGTCCTCCTTCCAGATCCTGACCTCCCCTCTCCCGCTCTTCTCGGTCCGTTCAAGGACCCCTACCCCCACCGGTCATCTCAGTACTCTTTGGCTGAGTTGACCACTCTTTGCCCTCTGTCCTTCGCCACCTGCATCCCCTTCTGCCCTATTCCTGGACGTCTCTTTCAGGTAAGGGCCTTCTTTGCAGGGCGACGCCTGTGGGCAGCTCCAAGCTCCCAGCACAAGTCAGGCTCCTGGGAGAGCGCGCGGGGTTGGGAAGGCTTGGGCTCCCGGTCTGATATCTGAGCTGCATCTGCGCAGAGGAAAAGTCGGAATCGGGGGAAGGAGCCGGGGCCCTGAAGCTTCCGCTGCCCGGTGGCGTCTTGTCGATCGGAGGTACCAGGCCGACTTTGGAGGACCCCCAATCTCCCCAGATTCTGCTTGGTCTCCCTGGCAGCTCCTGGAACGGCCTCGAGAGCCCTTCGGCTCCACGTCCTCCGGTCCCAGCGCGCCCCCTGCCGCCGAGAATGGGCTGGCCACCCTTCAAGGGCAGTCTCACCCAGACACGGTTTGCGCTGCGCCTAGCCAGTTACCTGCCCACCCTGTAGAATGTCGCCCACCTCCCAAGACACCACCGCCACCTGACAGATCTCCAGCCCGCCCTTTCCTCCCTCGTAAAGCCAGCTGCCTGAAGGACTCCATACACACCTCACACGCCTGTAGAATAATTCACTTTCTCCTCACAAAACTCTTGCCCCCATTCTCTCAGGTGATACACCAGTATTTACTGAAGTTAGATACCATGAACCATCCTTTCAACAAATATTTATTAATCACCTATTGTGACTTCTTGTCCTGTACATTAACTCCCTCCCTGGCACCAATACAGCCATAAAACCCAAAAACAAACCCGCTGCCCTGGAGTCCATGCCAACTCACAGTGACCCTATAGGGTTTACAGAGTTAGAGCCTTGGAATCTTTATGGAAGTAGACTATCACATCTTTCTGCCGCAAACTTGTGGGTTCGAATCCCCGACCTTTCAGTTACCATCTGAGCGCTTTAACCACTGCAAACCTGGGCTCCTCAATACAACCATCTCTCCTAAATGCCTATTTAATCTATCTGTGTATCCAGGCTTCAATCTTAGCCTCTCAAATCCCCCCCCCCCACTCCACCCCAGTTAGCTAGGAAACTCAAATCTGACCTTGGTACAAGGTGCTAAAGTCCTTCGGAAACTCCTTCTACTTGTCCTGCAGGATAGAGTTCAGGTTCCCCAACTTGACCCACAGAACCCCGCTATCAGCAGCACAGTCCTCCCTCTGTAGGCTGGTTGACCTGCCTGGGCCTAGATGCGCCAAGCACATGAAACTGGCTTGGGCTTCCTGCATATGATGTCCCTCTCACCTCTGGTCCTCAAACAGTCCCTTCTTAGACAACACCTCCTCTAGAAAGCCTTCCCTAACCACTGCCAATAACCTTCACAGATCCCTGTCTCTGCCCACCGACCGTACTGTTTTATAATTATCCACTCATTTGTTTGTTTCCCCATTCTCCCATTGATTTTGAACTTCTTGGGGACAGGAATTGTGTCTTATTAAAATCTGTATAAGCAGCTCTTAATATGGAAGCAAACACAAAACAGACACTGTAATTTGTTGAATTAGAATATAAAGTAAAGGGACAAAAGGTACCAAGTTCTAAGACAAAGGATTCAAAACTGGGGTAATGATGGTAATGCCAAAAATCCAAAAGCCAGTTGCTGTCACCTCTGACTCATGGCTGCCCCACATGTCAGCCCAGAACTGGGCTCCAAGGGTTTTCAGTGGCTGCCTTTGGGGGAAGTAGATCACCAGACCTTTCTTCTGAAGTACTGGGTGAGCGGAAACCAGAAGGTGGGTAGCAGCAGAGAGAGTTAACCATCTGCACCACCCAAACTCCATCCCAGTTAATAATCACCCTTTATTGAGACCTGAAAACTATTCTAGGTTCTTTACATACTGTGTGTCATTTATTTCCCAACAACCTTGGGAGGTGATTATTATCTCCATTTTTCAGATGCAAAAACGAAGGCTTTAAGTAACATTTCCAAAGTCACAAAACAAGTATGATTGCAATGAATGTCACAAAACAAAAGGTGTATTTCCACCTAAATCATAATTTTAAAAGAAAAAAAAAAGATCACAAGTATATTAGAAATGGGATCCAAAGCGAGGTCTATTTGAGTGAAATTCTGTTTTCATGTTTATTTCTTTGTCTGTTAGTCTTTTTGGCAGGAGTGCTAAAGTCCCAGCATTGCTAACAAATCATAAAACCACTAAAGTACTAGAAGAAAATATGGATTATTCCACAGATTTTAGAGTAGAGGAGCCCTTTCCTCTAAGCATGACAGAAACCAGAAGTCATAAAGAAAAAGAATGCCTACATTAAAAATTCAAGTTTCTGAAGAGGAAAAAAGAAGAAGAAACCATAACTGCATTAACAGATCAATTGCAAACAGGGTCAAGAATATCCCTAATATATAAAACCCAAACCCAGTGCAGCTGAATCCATTCCAACTCATAGCAACAGCGAAAGACAGAGTAGAACTGCCCCATGGGGTTTGCAAGGCTGTAAATCTTTATGGAAACAGACTGCCTCATCTTTCTTCTGCTGAACAGCTGGTGGGTTAGAACTACCACCTCTCACTGCCGCTGAGTCAATTCCGACTCATAGTGACTCCTCCCTGGGTTTC
>NW_006921629.1:10374582-10382738 GCF_000298275.1 Orycteropus afer afer
AAGATCATATACAGGGTTGGCAGACAATGGGCCTCTCGAAGAGTATGAAGGGATGGACACTGGGAGGAGGTAACTATGGGGAGGAAGTGGGAAGGGAGCTGCTGCATTGTAAATTTTGGTCAATGACATGAGACAAAGTGTATGTGAACTGCTGTATGAAAAGTGAATTTCCTCTGTAAATCTTCACCCAAATCCTAATAAAAAAAATAAAATAAAATAAAAAAATAAATCACTTTAAAAAGATGAACACCTCAATTGAAAATGGGGAAAGAATATAACCAGTAATCTACAGGAAAAAATACAAATGGTTATTAAAGATATGAAAAAAAGCTCAACTTTAGAATAATCATAGAAATTCAAATTCTAATGCGATACAATTTTTAACTTACCAGATTGGGTGTGGAGAAATGGGTACTTCCATATTTGTAAGGCCACAGATTCATTCAACTTTTTTGGAGAGCACTTTGAGTAAGTATCAAAATGTTTCCTGTTCTTACCCTATAATCTAGCAATTGTACTTCTAGGAATCTAATCTGCAGAAAAACATCTACAGTAAAAGAAATACAAAGTTGCAAATATGTACATTGCATCATTGTTTATTGTAACAAAACAATTAGAAACAACTGAACTGTCCCTATGGGGGAAAATAAAACTAATTGCCAGGAGCTGGATTCAGACTCATTAAAGATCCCAGGCCTGCAGAGTAGAACCGACCTCTGTGGAGTTTATTTAAGGCTCTGACCTTTCAGAAACAGAATACCAGGCCTTTCTTCTGAGGCAGCTCTGGCTAGGTTAGAACCATCCACCTTTGGGTTAGTAGTTGAGCACTTCACTGTATGCACCACCTAGGAACAGCTTGTCATAGGTAGGGGATGGTTTAAATAACCTGTATTACTTCCATACGATGGAATCCCGTGTAGCCAGGCTTTATAAAAAGAGGTAGCTCTATAATGACATCCTAAGATATCCACATTATATGGTTAATTGAGTAACAAAATTAAGTAACAGAAATGTGAAGCTTAGTATGCTTTTGCTTTTCTTTTAAATAATTTTACACGTTTATAGAAAAGCATTTAAAAAGTATCTAGACTGTTAATGAGATTCTCTGAGAACTAGGCTAGAAAGTGATGTTTTTTAAGTAGCTAATACAAAGGAGCTTTGGTGGTGCAGTGGTTAAAGCCTTTAGCTGCTAAGCAAGAGGTTGGTGGTTCGAACCCACTAGTTGCTCCCTGTAAGAACTATGAGGTAGTCTGCTTCTGTAAAGATTTAGTCTTGGAAACTCTATGGGCCAGTTCTATTCTGCCCTACAGGGTCTTGCTTTGAGTCAGAATCAACTGGAAGGCAGTGTGTTTTAGGTAATACAAGTGTGGAGAAAGAATCCAAACCAGGTCAAGAGGCACTGAACAGTCAGTCTCGTCCCTCCTTTGTCATGCAGACAGCCTCTGGGGAGAAGGGAACTGTTTTGTTTTATACTTGTCTATAATGTTATTGCTGGGTGCTATCAAATCAATTGCATCTCACAGTGATCCTATAGGGAGCTCTGGTAGCATAGTGGCTAAGACACTTGCCTGCTAACCAGACGGCTGGCAGTTCAAACCCACCAGCCACTCCTCGGAAGGAAGGTTGGGCAATCCTACTTCTGTAGTGATACTGCCTTGGAAACCCAAGGAGGGGTCGCTATGAGTCAGGTTTGACTCGATGGCACACAACAACAACAACAACAGTGATCCTATATGACACTGTAGAACTGCTCCACAGGGTTTCCTAGGCTGTCATCTTTACGGGAGTAGATCACCAAGTCATTTCTCCTGCAGTGGCTGGTGGATTCGAGCAACCCAGTGCTTCACCACTGCACCACCAGGGGTCCTTTCTGTAATGCTAAGTCCTTTTCATTTTTAACACAGAGTATGTATCACTTTTATTAATTTTTATAAAAAATTTTTGAATTTTATAAAACTCAATCTGGTGAAAAATAAGTAAAAGAAGGCTCACTGTAGAAAATTTGTAAATGATAAGAAAGTTTAAAGACAAGAATAAAATCACCCACAATCTCACTTCCCAGAGAAAACTACCATTTGATGCCTTTCCCTCAAAGCTTTTTATGCACATCTATCCTTTAAAAAAAAAAAAAAAGGCTTGTGAAATATTCATAAAACATATACAAAAAGGGAGAATTCAAAACATGTATCCTGAGGCAAAAAGTAACTTTATAAAATGACAGTGGAACTGTACTGTATATCCAAATTTGTACCTTTGGCACAGAACAGCGTGAACATACTCTCTCATCGTGAATATGTTTGAGTAACATGATTTACTAAAAATCATGTTGTGTAGTAATCTATCATAAGAAATCCTCCCCTCCGTGACCCTACCCTGCAGGTCTCTGCCCTGGCCTGCCAGACCCATTCCAGGAGCTCTGCCAGGACCCGGGGCCAACCCTGGCCTCTAACCTTTGATTTGTCCTTATGGAAGGGGCAGAGGCTGTGACATGTCTGTCCTCACCCTGGGATCATTTCTCAGCACAAATTGCAATATGACCTAATGGCAGTCCTGGTGTCCCCCTTCCATAGTCCCCAGTCTTCCCAAAATCAAGGTCCTCAGGGCTCTGATGGCCCAGCGATGGGTGCAACATTCTCATACTGGGGTTCCTCCTGCACCTCTTCTTCAGCCAGCTTCTGGGGATCCCGTTCTGGGAGGCCACCCCCAGCGCCCGGCTCCTGGGCCATCCCTGGGGTCTCGGTGCCATCCCCTACCCCCTTGGCCACTTCCTCTCTCCCCGCTCCTGCAGATTCCAAGGCCCCTGCAAGCTCCTCATACGGGGCTGAGTAAGGGCTCTGGCTAGCTGAACCAGAGGCCAGCCCGGGGCTGCCCTTGTTCCGACTCAGGGCCCTGCGTGGAGGCTTGGGGATGGCACTCCTGACCTTGGGCTCTGCCTGGCCTTTCTGGAAACTACCAAAACGGCGCAGAACAGACCGGACAGGCCCCTCAGATCCCTGGGGCGTCCCTGCCAGCATGTAAATGGTGGACACAGGGCTCGAGCTCTCCTGCACACTGCTCTCAATGGCCTCTACACGTTCGGCCACTGTCCGGCCTCCAAGAGGGAGCTGCCGGCGGCCTACCGCTGAGTCCCTGGGGCTGGCAGCGCCAGGAGGGGCCTTGTCTGCTTCTGCTGGCTCTGGGCCTGTGGACTCCTCAGCCTCCTGACCCTCAGGAGCCGGCTGACCCACCCGAGAGAGCCTCTTGGGCTTCCGGAGTGGGCTGGAAAGCTCCCCTGAGCTCCGACGACTTTGTGGTGCAAACTTGGTGCCTTCAGCAAAGGAGACCGATGGCCGCTTGGCCCGGGCTAGGCTGGAGGTGCGTGGGATGGCGAATGGTGTAGAGGCATCCTCAGGGGGAGGAAAAGGGCTTGCAGCCAGGCTGGCCTCTGGTGACTCCACTTGGGCCACAGAGGCCATCCCTGGTAAAGGAGGCAGAAGAGAGGTTCTTGGCCAGAGCTGGGCTGGTGACCCCAACCCATCCTACTTACCAGTTTAGCATCTTCCAGGGGGCCTCAGAACTGGGGCAAGGAAGAGGGTAAGGAAGCACAGAGAGGCAGGGGAAGGGCTTGCTCAGGTATTACTGCTACTCCTACACTCTTCTCTTCCTGCCCCCCACCTTGAGCTAAGGCCATAGTCTAGCCACACAGAGATTCTTTCAATGCAGCAAAGCCTTGTCCCTCTCACCTCTGTGCCCTTGTTCATGCTATTTCCTCCTCCTAAAACACCATTCTCACCTGGTCCTAACATTTATTTGGCTAACGTCTACCGATTCTATCAGACTCACTTCAGATATCACTAACACTGGGACATCTCTTCTGACTCCAATCACCCCAGATCACCTAGATGACTAGATTATGAGCCTTTTCTCTTATGTTCCCCATCAAAAGTCATACCATTCTGTCCTATAACTGACTTCTTATCTTTCTGCCCACCAGAATATAAGCTTGGTGAGGGCAGGAATCTATCTATCTTACTCCTTACTATGTCCCAGAGCCAGGAAAAGTGACTGGCATAGAATAGGCTCTTGGTAAATAGGCTCTTTGCTGAATGAATGAGAAAGAGGTGGTGATGGGCAAGGCTTCCCAGGGGTCAAATGGGTCATTCAGGGGCTACCTTCTTGGGGTGGCACACAGTAGGCAGGACCCTCATCCTCCTGGCCAGACTCAGGATCAGAAGAGAAGGAGTCGTCGGAGGCCCAGCCAGCAGAAGGCGGCTCTATGAAGCTGTGGTTGAAGGGGACCTCAGGGTCGTGGTGTGAGACTGTAGGGGGCACCGGGTCAGGAGCAAAGCCTGATTGGAAGTCTTGTCCCATCCAGCCCCTGACCCCCAGCTGCCACTTACCTGTCACCCAGGGTAACTTGTGGCTGTTGAGGGAACCACAGGGCAGCACAGACCCAAGGCTGGTCAGTGCCCCCCATACTTGCAGCTTCACCCTGGACACAGCAGCTCCATCTCTCGTAGGCCTGAGGGGGTAGGGAGGGTGGTCAGTCCAGGCTATTCTTTGTGGGAGTAGGGTGAGGGCAAGAGGAAAGGGCCAGGACCATCCTGGTCCCGGAGTCACTGTGAAGGAGGCCCAGTGACTGGGTGACTACATCTTCCTTTTATCACATCATTCCTTGGCCCCCAACCCTTCAATGGCTTCTTCCTGCTGACTACAGAATAACATCTCGACTACTTAGCCCAAGATACAGGCTGCCACAGAGGACAGTGCAGCTCTAGAGTCAGACCTGGGTTCCAACTCTGGCTTGGACTTAACCTTTCTGCGTCTCATTTCCTCATCTGTAAGAAGGGAAAACTCCTATATATCAGAGCTTTGTCAGGACTCACCATGGTGCCAGGCACATAGAGAGAAGTCCTCAAAGCCCACTTTTGCCCCACTCTCCCCATCCCCAAGTGACTGCTCCACTCCTTCCCATTCCTCTGACAGCCTTTACACATATCCTGTGTTCATGTCTGTGTGAGGGGCTCCTCCCTCCACCCCCATCCCCACCCTGGCTCTACGCCCCAGGGGAGGGGCAACTGAGTCTGCCCCTCTGAGATAACTTTTATGTCACTCTTTTTTTTTTCTTTTATAAAATTTTTATTGTGATTTGGGTGAAATTTACAGAGCAAATTCATTTTCCATACAGCAGTTCATACACATTTTGTTTCCTACACATTTTGTTTCCTGACATTGACTGCAATTCCCTACAATGTAACAGCTCTCTTCTCATTTTCTCCCTGTGGTTACCTGTTCCCTGTGTCCTTTCCCATGCATTCCTGCCCCCGAGCTATCTCCCTGTACAAACACTGCCCTTCTTTCTCCCATGATGGACTGTTCTAAGGAGGTATCTACCTGGTGTAAATGTTTACCCCAAATACCTGTCTATTGTTTGGCTGGAAGCCACAGGAGTGAGTTCAGTTCCAGACCTGAAGCGTAACTAGGGGCCATAGTCTCAGGGGTCTCACCAGGCTCTATCAGACCAGCAGACCTAGTCTTTTTTTTTTTTTTTGAGTTTGTTCCACATGTCACTCTTGTTTTTAGTGGGTTTGGAGCCTGGTCTCTTCCTCTCCCTGTCCCAAGCTGTGCTGCTACTTTTGTATTCCCCGTCTTCCTCCTTCTCCTTGGGTCTCCATTAATAAATCCTCAGCTTCCTGCTGTGGGTTTGAGGTTCACCTTCCTGGTACCCCATCCCTTCTGCTCATGTAGCTCAAAAACTCCCCCATCAAGGCTTCTGAGAAACCTCTACACCTACTATCTGAGTATGGGACAAGGCCAACCCTTTCCCACCCAGAAAGGAAACCAGATGCCACCTTGCACGCACCCCATGGCCTGCCTTGGATGGTGGGAAGAGGCAAGCAGTGCTCACCTGTCCTTGGGGTCCAGGCGGGCGGCCCAGCAGCAGCTGGCACAGCAGGCGACGCCCAGGAGCAGCAGCAGCAGAGGCACCAGGATGCCCGCGATGAGGGCAGCATCCTGACCGCGAAGGCCTGGGGCGACAGGAGAGGCCACGTGTCCAGGGCCATCGCGCCTTCCACACAGCATGTCTGATCTTTAGCTCTGAGCTGCCCCTCCCTGTGGGTCCCTCCTCCCCCTCTGTGACATGTGGACTCCCCCTCATCCAGGCAGGCTCCTTGTTAGTTTGCCCCCTCCTCATGGCCGTGGCCTATTCCGTAGACTCTTGCCCTCACAGTTCTAGGAGAACTAGGAGTTCTCATGCCAGATGCACATCCCAGTGTCCAGTCCTGCCCACTCATTGCCTGGGCTCTAGCCTGGTTTCTCAGGAGGCAGGCGCTTATCACAACGGAAGTAGGTTGCCCAACCTTCCTTCAGAGGAGTGGCTGGTGGGTTGAACCGCCAGCCTTCTGGTTAGCAGTCAAGTGCCTTAGGCACTATGCTACCAGAGCTCCCGACTTTAAACATAGGGGATGTCTATAAAGTGGACCAGTCTCCCAGGTAAGTGAAGGGACCTGGAGCCTATGCAAACAGCCACGGTCACTACACCACACATACTCCCTCTACTTTACCAAGCTGGCAGGTCCCAGAGACAGGGTGGCAGGGCCCCTCTGGGCATTGGCAGGGCACTGAGCAATTGTCTCCATGGAAGCCAAAGGGGCAGGAAGTGTTGCAGCTGTGGGGTAACAAGGAAAAGTAGGCTGAAAGCTGGGTAAATATTAGCTTTCTGGATACTACCCCTACCCCTGCCAGATAGAATTCCCTAATGATACCCAAACAGACACTTTCTGACTTCTGAGCTACATTCCAAGTACCACTGGCAGTGCTGGGAGTACCTCTTGCCCCTAAGACCATCTTCCAGGGAGAGCATCCACAAGCTGTGTGGTAGTTATATTTGTGTGTCAACTTGGCTGGGCCTGGATGAGTGGCTGGGCCGCTGGTGGTAGTTATTCCCCATGATGAGACTGGCAATCAACTCCATGGTGGGATCTACCACAAGCAGCTAAGTAGCTGCCTTTGGGATGTGGTCTGCTTCCTGTATGTAAGGAGAAGCTTTGAGAATGGTCTCTAGCCTATAGCACGCTTGGACCCTGCTTGGACCCTGCATGTAGCCGTGTCGTTGCTCAGCAGCCTGCTATGCTCTGCCAACCTTGGGACTTAAAATGGACTTAGGTTAATGGCCTGCCATGTGGTTTGGTAATGTCAGGACTGTGCCTTTTTACTTGTCAACCTTGGGGCTTCACAGCCTCAGCAGCCTACAACTGTCTGAGTGAAGAAATGCCTCTAGCTCCAGTGGGCCAGGAGCAGGAGGCAGAGCTGGTCCCCAAGGTTGAGGGGCTTTCACCCAGCCCCTAGAGCCTGACACTTTGAACTTAGACTTAAAGCCTCCGAATTGTAAGAATAAACTCCTGTTTGTTTAAGCCATCCCACTGCAGTATATTCTTGTCAGAGCGGTACTAGGGAACCAGAACAAGCTGCCTAGATGCTTCCTGGCCCCAGCCCCCAGTGTATAACCCTCAGGGCAGGATCTACCTCTGACATTCCTCACCTCCTTGCCCACCCTGCACTAATATGAAATGAGCAAGATGCCAGTAGCATCCAGGAAGAGACCATGCAGTCTGAAGGTCTAGGCTGGGTTCAGCCTTGCCTTCAACTCCCTGGGCCTCAGTCCTCTCCTCTATAAAATGAAGCCTCTTACATACTGTTCTATAGGTGGAAAACCTGACTAGAGATACTGATTGTTTTACCACCTGAAAATCTTAAGGAAATGATGCTGGGGTTTGGAGCCCTGCCCCTAAATAGCTCCCCATCTAGTCAGGGAGCAGCCCCTGAGTGGTGCACCAGTTAGTACACTGGGCTGCTAGCTGAAGGGCTGGGGGTTCAGGTCCACCCAGCAGCACATGGGAAGAAGGCCTGGTGATCTACTTTCACAAAATCAATCACTGAAAACTATGGAGTGCAGTCTGCAAGACACCGCATAACATGGATGAACTTGGAGGACATTACGCTGAGTGAAACAAGGCAATTACAGAAGGACAAATATTGTATCAGTCCACTATTGCAAAAAGTCAAGGGAAGTTTTATAGATGGAAGGAAACTTTCTTTGTTGGTTACTAGGGATGAGAAGGGAGGGGAGGGGAGGGAAAATTCCTAGATAGGTTGGGGGGAAAATATATATATAT
>NW_006921629.1:10383044-10424284 GCF_000298275.1 Orycteropus afer afer
ACCACCTTGGAAACCCAAGGAGGGGTCGCTATGAGTCAAACTGACTCAATGGCAGTGAGTAACAGATATAGATATCAAAGATTATTAGTGGTTATTAGAGGTGGGAGGAAGGCGGGGGGAAGCTTTTCTTTGTGCAGCACTGAGTTTATGCTAATGGTGGAATATTTTGGAAAAGGATAGCAATAATGGTGGCACAACATGAAAAACGTCATCAGTGTCCCTAAGCTGTAAATGGGGAAGTTGATAGGTTGGTTGGTGAATGTCTTCTTGTGTATGTTTTCACCACAATAAAAGTAAATAATAATAATCTCCTCTCACACATATGGGCTGCCATGAGTCGGACTCAAGGGCGCCTGATTTTCTTGTTAGGGAGCCTGCCCTGGCCCTCCTTGGCAAGTGCAGACCCCACCACAGGAGGAGTAACTGAAGACACTGAGTGGGCATCTTGGAGGTGGAAAGGGCATGGAAGGAAGGCTCAGGAAATAGATTGCACAGAAGGCTGACCTAGGTCCCCTGTGCTCCCCCCTCCCAGGGCTCCCATCCTCACCTGGGCCCCCAGTAGCCAGCATTGCAGACACAGTGCCCAGTCACAGCATCACAGGTCCCCTGAATACAGGTGGGGCAGGTGAAGCCACAGTCCTCCCCAAAGGTGCCAAGTGGGCAGGGCTCTTCACACCTGAGATGAGGCAAGGCTTAGGTAATGGGAGGGCAGAGGAGGCCTGGCCCTCACAGGCCCTGCTCCTCTTCCCACAGACTTCTGGACTCAGGGGTTCAGTTGACTGTTCCTTAGCAGTGAAGCTCAGGTGTCAACAGGGCCTTAAACGTGAGGCCACACCCAACAGGTGACAAACCACAGATTCCCGAAGGGGAAAGACAGAAAGCCTGAGTGGTTGGGGAGCTGGAAGAGCATCCTGCCCAGAACTCCTCAGCACCCATCTCTCCCTTCAGTCTTCCCCAGGGAGGGAGGCATGAAGATGTGTGTTGGGGTAAAGGGTGAGGCAGTTAGCCCAGAGGGAACAGCAGAGGGGAAGGGAGGTTCCTACCTGGGCCCCTGCCAGCCAGGGTCACAGCGCTGACAGTGCCCAGTGTCTGGCTGACAGGACTCCCCAAGCCGGCAGTGTGGGCACTGCTGCCTGCAGCTGTCGCCAAAGGTGCCTGGTGGGCAGGGCTGGTGGCAGTGTGTCCCATTCCAGCCTGGCTCACAGGATTCACAGCTGCCTGTGTCTGGAGCACATGGCTCATTCTGCTTACAGTGGCCACAGCTAGGGAAAGAAGGGGTTCGATGAGCACTGGGGGGTGGGTAGAAGGAGACCATCCCCCCCATCCAGCACTATGCCCACTACACCCAGACCTTCCGGGCACTGGCACATGAGTAAGGTCCAGCTCTGTCACTCAGGCAGGTTGAAACCTCAGTTTCCTCATGTTGTATGATGAATGGGGCTGAACAAACAATCTGTGAAGGTTCTTGCAGAATTCCATCCGACTTCTTTTAACCTCCCACTCTGTGATCCATCCTTCCAAGGCAGCCACGGTACCCACCCAACCTCTGCTTTCTCTCTGCCCAGCTTTCTCTTCCTACTCTTTTTCCACATGTGCCTGAGGTCTGGCATGAATGGGACTCAGTATTTTTAGCTTTTATCTCATAACATGAAAATGCATACAAATAAAAACCATAAATATCTGTTTTCACCTTAATAATTTCTTTATCTTAATTTCTCACTAGTGCTTAGACACTTGAAGTTTCTCTTTCTGGATACTTAATTATCTGGGTTGGATTAGAGGAGGGAATTCATAAAATCAATATACAAGATCCTAACTCAGCATTTAAGGAGTCCTCCACTTGACTGCTAATCAGAAGGCTGGTGGTTCAAACCCACCAACCACTCCTTGGAAGGAAGGTTGGACAATCTACTTCCATAGAGATACTGCCTCGGAAACACAAGGAGGGGTCACTATGAGTCAGATCTGACTCGATGGTAGTGAGTTGTTTTATTTTTAGTTTTGGTGGCACAGTGGTTAAAATGCTCATCTGCTAACTGAAAGGTTGGTGGTTCAAACCCACCAGCTGCTGGAGAGAAAGATGTAGCAATCTGCTTCCTTAAAGGTTACAGCCTTGAAAACCCTATGACAGTGCTACTCTGTCCCTATCATCTTTTAATTGGAATCTACTCCATGGTAGTGGACCATGGAGTAGTTCACCACTCAAATGACGGTGGGTTTGGTGGTGTTGGTTGTTTTTAACTAGCATTTAAAAAAGAAAGAGAGAGAATAGAAAACATTACAGTGTATCATATGTAGCAAAGGTTAGGCATGAATTGCCTTGTTAAAAGTTTAAATCAGGGATATGTGATGGTGGTGGTATAAAATGTATTTCTTATTGTGGGTGGAGCCGGCCAAAGTTTGAAAGCCACTGAATCTTAAAGGGATCCTGCAATACTTTTGTTACATGATTCATTCTCGCTCTGTTTCTCAGTATGGCTTGCTAATTTAGTATTTTTGTTATTTAACAGTAACCCGATGAAAGGCAGCGGACTGAACCTAGGGGCATCAAGTTCCTCCCCGCCCTTTTCGTTTCCTATCGTTGTCATAAATATTTTTGTGGCGCACACCTCGCATCTTCCTCAGTTCTTTCCTCTCTTATTATCTTCCCTTCCTTCTCATTCCCTCCTCCGCTTCCTTCTCTCTCACTCCCATAGCTACACCTCTGCTCCCTCTCTGCCTTCCCTCCCTTGCCTTCCTCCTCCCTTTTCTCCCTCCCCACGCACGGCTCACCTGGCCTGGCACTGCGCCCCATAGCGGCCGGCTGGGCAGGGCAACTCACAGCGTTCGCCTCGGAAGCCGGGAGGGCATGCGCACTGGCCCGAGGCGGCGCTGCAGCGGCCGCGCGCGCACGAGCACCGCTGCCTGCAATCTGGGCCCCATCGGTCCGGCCGGCAGGCGCAGCGGCCGGATTCTTGCGCGCACGGCGAGCCGTGGCAGGCACAGCGGAAGCTACAACGGCGGCCCCACCAGCCGGGTTCACACAGGCATGCACCCGTGGCGAGGTCGCAGCGCGCCCCCACCAGGTTGCATTGGCACTGGCGGTGGCACGTGGGCGCCCACCAGCCTGGCTCACAGCGGCACGCGCCTGTCGCGGGATCACAGCGCCCGTGGGGGCCGCAGGCGCATGCGAACTCGCAGCGGTCGCCCCAGCGGTCGGGTTGGCAGTGACACACGCCCGTGGCCGGCTCACACTGGCCGTGCGGGTGGCAGGCGCAGCTCTCACGGCAGTCGGGACCCCAGTACTGGCCCGGGCAGCCTGCAGGGGACAGGACGGGTACAGGGAACTCAGGGCTAGGCATGTTATCGCCCCGCCAGCCATCTCATACACAAGAAAAAGGCTGGCCTTCGGAAAAATGAAGGAGAGCCTTGGAACTTCAGGCACCCTGTCTTCTTGAGCACAGCTTGCTTGTGAACGACATAAACCCTTGGCAGTGGCCTGGCCTCATACTGCACATTCGAGGAGAACACAGAGCTCCAGAGTAGGAAAGGGGCTTACCCAGAGTCACAGACAGGTGAGAAGGCCTTCATTCATGCCTTCCCTTCCCTCCTCATCAAGTTTCCAACTAGGCTGGAGGTGAGCTCAGTGTTCATCCTGATCCCAGACCAGGATGCTGCCCACCAGGGTCCCAGGAGAAGGCACATTTCCCTAGTGTCTGCTCCCAACCTAGTGTTTCCCGGCGGCTGCAGACTTGCCCACCTCTTGCTATCCTGCCCACCAGCCCCTCTTTTCCAGCCCTCCTTTTTCTGACAGAGAGGGCCAACAACCCAGTGTGTGTGTGTGTGTGTGTGGGGGGGGTGGCTCCTTCCACTCTCCACACATCCCCAAGTGTATAAGGTGTATGGGGAGGTGAGTGGAAATACATCCATTTTGCAATTAACAAGGATTGCCAGAATTTTCTGAAAGTTGAAAAGAAAGGTGAAAGTCCCAGAACTGAACCCTGTGGGCAGGGCTTTATGGAATGGGTAAAAAATCAGATGAGTCAGGCCATCTCTGAGTGGGCCCCACTTCCTGCCTCTGGGCCTCAGTGTCCTCAGTGAAGCTCGGAGGGATTCTGGCCCTGCTATTCCAAGATTACATTCCTACTTGCTTTACATTCACCCACCCGGCCCTAGACAACAACTCCACCCTCCAGTGAGAGACTTACGGGAGCTGCACAGGGCCCCGAAGAATCCAGGTTTGCACCGACAGAGGCCTGGCTTAACGCAGACCTCGTTTTTCTGGCAGGTATCCAGCCCCTCGCAGATAGCTGAAAAACACGCCATTTATGTCAGAAGGACTGGGGCATGACCAGAGGACATCCCTGCCCCCTTAGGGCCAGCGTGTGTGTCACAGGATGCCCCAGCTCTAGGGCACAGATGGGAAATAGGCCCCAAGAGGCCTTGGGAGGAAGGGTCACTGGGCTATGCTCTTCCCTCTCCTCAGCTGGGGGTCCACTGCTGGTTACTCACGGATGGTGCATTCTTGATCTTCCTGCCTCCAACCTGGGCAGCACTGGAACCCAGCAGAAGGGCTGTGGAGCAGAAAAGGATCAGCCGGGCAGCTCCGGTGGGTTGGGCCCAGGGCTGCTTGGCCCCTCAGGGTGAGTCACTGTCTCTGGCCGAGCTATGGGAAGCTGTCTCAGCCCCATCAAGAAGGCCCAGGCTAATGTCACAGTCCCAGTGTCCCCAGCCCCCTCTCACTCCTTCCCTGGCCTTCCCACCTTCTGCCTTTACTGTTCACTACTCTCCAGGCTGCCTCTCAGGCCCCTCCCTGCAGCCCTATCACAGCTTCCCCCACACCCTCCTCTTCCCTAATGGCTCAATACCAGTTCAGCCACCCTCCCCAGACTCCCACGAGACCCACCTGCTGGCCATGCAGACGTGCTGCCCATTAGGGTTCAGCTCGGACCCCTGGGTCCCCCAAGTCCAGAGCAGTAGCAATGGGAGGAGCAGCCCCAGCCCCATGGCGGCCAGTGCAGCAAGGGCTAAGGTTACTCAGCCCCACGGTTCCCAACCCCTTTCCTGCTTCCTCCCAGGGCTTTTCCTGAGGAAACCAGGCCGGAGGGGCGGGTTGTCATAAGGCACCTCCCTGAGGGGGGGGCGCGGTGTTGGACACCCATGAAATGTGAAATGAAAGGAAAAGCAGGCCAGTGACCAGGGCTGAGCAGGGGCTAAAGGGGCGGGTCTTAGGGTGGGAAGAAGGAAGTGGCAGA
This sequence comes from Orycteropus afer afer, assembly GCF_000298275.1. Taxonomy (NCBI): domain Eukaryota; kingdom Metazoa; phylum Chordata; class Mammalia; order Tubulidentata; family Orycteropodidae; genus Orycteropus; species Orycteropus afer. The sequence goes on from NW_006921629.1 coordinate 10,388,279, forward strand.
TCCCTGTGGGGGTGGCAATCGCTGGAGAGCCTTGGCCTTCCATTAGACCATACTCCAGGAGTAAGAAGCTGGGAAAAGCTTCCCCACCCGGTGACGGACCAAGAAGACCAACCAAAGAAACCAGCCCTGCTGTTGCTTCTCTCAGAGCCAGGAGGTTGAGGAAAGATCACCCACCGACAGACAGACATTGAGAAGTTTCTGAGTGTTATGGGCAATTGCTTTATTACTTTAGCTCAGGCCATCTGCACAAACACTTGGGAGGTAGGTAGTCAGTTCTCTCTTTAGTGAATAGGGACACTGAGACTCAAGAGAGGAAGAATTTTGATCTGACCCAGAGGCTTGGTGCAGAGATGTTAGAAAAGGAGGTGGGCTGACCTCCTACATCAAGCCCTAGCTCTCAGACTAGGATCACCAAAGAGGCTTGGAGGGCTGGGAAGGTGAGAGCTCTGTTCTCATTTGAGGTCAGACATCCACCCACAGCCAGACCCCAAAGTCAGACCCATGGGGCAGTTGAGGCCCCCAAGACAAAAGCGTTCACCAAGAGCAGAGTGAGGGTGGTCAGGTGCTAGGGGTTGTAGGGCTGGCCACAGACTCCACGTGGGGTTGCTCTGGGGCTTCCTCTTCTCCCTGATGCTTGCTGGGAGTGGGGCTGCTGGTCCCAGCTTCAGAAGCCTCTGCTTCACCTCGAAACCACGGGCCAAAGCTGGGGGCAGAGCCAAGAGGTGCCTTGAGTCCAGAAGCCAGATAGATCAAAGATATGGGCTGGGGGGTGAGAGAAGGGGCTACAGAAGGAAGAAAGGGCAGTATGAGGTAATGGAGAGGTGAGGGGGTGGGAGCCCAGGGCAGGAGGTAGGGGCATGCTGAGACAGCAGAGTAAGCATGGGTGGAGCAGGAGAAGGGGTGCTGAGAAGAACCCAGGTGGTCCCCTCCTTCACCTCCACACTTCTGCCCCTTGTGTGGCCCTTCCCTTTTCCCCAACATACAAACTCTGTATTCTGGACTCAGGGAGTGGAGGTTGGTCTCCCTTATCGCTGGGGAGCAGGAGCCATGAGCCATCTTCATCATCACTGAGGCAGAGAGAGAGGAGACGTGAGGGCCATTTATCAAGGTTGTGAGGGACAAAGGGAACCCAGCTCACATCAGCCTGCTGTGAAGCCCCCAGGAGCCGGCAAGGGAGGACAGGGTGGCCGCAGGGCGCCCCGGGCTGGAGAGAAGGAGACACTGGGGAACGAAGGACCTTGTGAGACATTTAATTTGTAGCCTGACAGACAGTGGGCTCCTGACAAGGCTGTGACCGCAGACTCACCCTCCTGAGGCCAAACAGATTGAAATGAGGCAGGAAACCAAAACACGAAGGTGGCGAAGCAGTGTGCTCAGGTTTCTACAGCAGCGTGTACAGCGAGGAGGGCAAGCGGAGCCGTGCTGGATCCAGGAAGGGGGGCAGGCCCGGCAGGGCAGGCTGGCCAGCAGGCTTGGGGGTGGCCAGGCCGGAGCAGCAGGCTTAGCAGTCTGAAGGGTGACTAGGCCAGGTGAGCAGGCATGAGGCTGACTAGGCTGAGTGGTCAGCAGGTTCAAGGGTGACCAGGCCAGGTGAACAGGCTCAGGGGGTGACCAAGCCAAGCAGCAGCAGGCTCAGCAGGGTGGCTGGACAGCCGGCTTGGGGGTGACCAGGCTGGAGTGACAGGTTCAAGCTGAATGACAGACTCAGAGGATGGCCAGGCTACGTCAGCAGGCTTAGCAATGAGGGAGGGAGAGTGAGCTGGCTCAGTGGGGATAAAACAAAACCAAACCCAATGCCATCAAGTCTACTGTGACTCATAGCAACCCTACAGGACAGAGTAAAACTGCTCCATAGGGTTTCCAAGGCTGTAAATCTTTATGGGAGCAGACTGCCTCATCTTTCTCCCATGGGGTGGCTGGTGGGTTTGAACTGCTGACTGTTTGGTTAGCAGCCAAGCACTTTACCCACTGAACCAGCAGGGCTCCTTCCACTGGAGATAAAGGGCAGGGATTTACCTGCTCTCTGCTTCCTCTGGGGTCCCTAACATCTTTGCCTTGATCTTCTTCCTCTGTTTCCGGACAGCCACCTTCATGGCTTCCAGCAGAAGCCCAGGTACCCCGTGGTCTGTGAGCAGCTCCCTGGGAAAAGAGAGAGGCAGAGGACAGCAGTGGGAATGGACATGCCAACAGTAGGTCTTACCCCAGGCACCTGTGCATTTTGTTTCCCTTTTTCAAAGACTCTGACTTGCTAGTACCCGGCAAACTTAGCTTAGGTGTCACCCTTTCTAGGAGTACTTCCCTGGCTGCTGCTCCTGTGGGTCCCTGTGACCTTCTGCACGGCCCCATCCCCAGTTTGGGTGAAGCACCAGGAAGGCAGGGGCTTCTTGACTAATGTCTTCCCAGTGAATAGAACAATGAGCTGAAGAATGAAGTGGGGTGACCAGAGGCCCAGGAACAGACAGGAGTGGAGCCCTCTCAGCCCTCAGCCCCTGGCCAACTCCCTTACCGCTGGAAGTAGGCCAGCTCCTCCTTTAGCAGGAACACATTGGCTTTGAGCTCATTCCGCTCCTGAAGGATTTGCTCAAGCTCTTCTCGACTGAAGCTGCACTGGCCTGCCTCCAGGGGGCGTCCTGGCTGCTCTGGGGCATCTGTCTGCAGAAGGACAGGTTTGGTCAGAGGGCCACCATGGCCAGCACTCTCCCCTTCCCCAGGGTGATCCCAGGAACTTTAGGAAGTGATTGATAGGGAGATTTGGGCTGCAGAAGTGCTACAACAGATGACAGCTGTGGTAGTTATATTTATGTGTCAACTTGGCTGGGCCTGGTTGAGTGGCTGGGCCGCTGGTGGTAGTTATTCCCCATGATGAGACTGGCAATCACCTCCATGGTGGGCTCTACCACAAGCAGCTGAGTAGCTGCCTTTGGGATGTGGTCTGCTTCCTGTATAAGGAAAAGCCTTAGGAATGGTCTCTAGCTTATGGCATGCTTGGACCCTGCATGTAGCCATGTCATTGTTCAGCAGCCTGCCATGCTCTGCCAACCTTGGGACTTACAATGGACTTAAGTTAATGGCCTGCCATGTGGTTTGGTAACATCAGGACTGTGCCATTTTACTTGTCAACCTTGGGGCTTCTCAGCCTCAGCAGCCAGCAGCTGTCTGAGTGAAGAAACGCCTCTAGCTTCAGTGGGCCAGGAGTTGGAGGCAGAGCTGAAGTCCAAGGCTGAGGGGCTTTCGCCCAACCCCTAGAGCCTGGCACTTAGAACTTGGACTTAAAGCCTCCAAATTGTAAGAATAAACTCCTGTTTGTTAAGGTCATCCCGTTTGTGATATATTCTTGTCAGCGTGGCACTAGGTAACCAGAACAACAACCTACAGCTGAGGATGGAAGTAGAGGTGGGTTGGGGCCGCAAACTTGTCTGTCTCCTTCCGACTTCCCAGTGGACCTGCCATGAAGCACAGCAAATTTTTCCCGAGTACCCACCAGATGTCGGACCCTGTGAGTACTCGGATGTGTCCCTGCCCTCATCAGGCACTCACTGGGTCCTCAGGAGTCCCCAGGGCTCCTGCGCTGGCAGTCAGCGGCTCGGACTCCTGCCTCTGCTCACAACCGGACCCCTGGGCCTGGTCTCGCGGCTGCTCTTCCGCTCGTCCCGGGGACCTTTCGCGCTGCAGCTCCTTCTCGCTCTCCCGGTCTCGTACCGCGCGCAGCTGGGTCTGCACAGCCGCCAGCTTGTGCCGCAATTCCGCGTTCACCAGCAGGAGGCGGTGCAGCTGCTCTTGCAACTGGAGACGAGACAAGAAGGGGATGGACTGGGCGCCGAGGGGCTGAGGGAGCCCCGCGCCGCGTCCGTCGCCCCGCCCTCACCGCCTCGGTCTCCTGGCTGCGCTGTAGCAAGTCGCGATTGTGCGCCCGGAGTTCGTCTCGCTGTCGGTCTGTCACCTCCTTGAGCTGCCGCAGCAGAGCGCGCTCCTCTGGGGAAGGAGACGTTCTTACGGGCAGCCCGAGGGAGAGGAGGCCTAGATCGGCCCGCAGCCCGCCTGTGTCCTAGCGGAGGCCCATGCGCTCACCCTGTGGCCCACAGCGGAGCTCCCTGCGGAGGTGCTCGTTCTCCTCCCGCAGCCGCCGCAGCTCCAGTTCAGCCTGCTGCGCGAAGACCTGCAGCTGGGGGATCCCGGGCTCAGGGTTAGACCGCAGCCGGCCGGCGAGTGGAGGGGTGGGGGGCATTGACTCACCGAGTCTGGTGCGGGCCCCACCGCAGCCTTTTCCAGGAACTCCAGCGCCTGCACTACTAGCGGCACCAGCCCACTGGCCGCCTCGGGTCCGAAGCGGCGTGCCAGCTCTTGAAGCTCAGTGCCCAGGGCCCCCGCTAGATGGTACACGAGCTCTGCGGCCGACCCCGACCCCGCGGCCACTCGAGGCCGCCAGCCGTGCCCCCCAGGAGCTGCCATCGGAGCCTCCATGTACCCCAAAGGCCTCCCTCCCCTGCCCCCGAAGTGGGGCAGGAAAAAAAAAACAAACCAACCGTTCTGTCCAGGAAGCAATTTAGGGCTGTAGTGGGAGGAGCAATTAAACGTAGTAAGTGGGTGGGGAAGGGAGGCAGCGCGCTAGGCCCCCCGCCTATGTCTTTTTCAACCCCAAGGTCACAGGAAACAGGCCAGCCAACTTCCACCCAGGCGTCCAAAAGCTGAGAGGCTCAGGTCTGCAAGTGGTCACTTCAGTCAAGCCCTCCCCTCCAGGGCCTAGGCCAGGCTCCACCTCTGAGTAAGTCATGAGGGTGACTTGGCTGCCAAGTATTCCAGGCAAGAGTTGAGAGGTAGGGCTGTCACTGGCCTCTATGGAGACAGTCAAACTAGCTTTTCAAACTGGCCACCTATCTGCCCTTTTCTGCACCAGGAGTGACACGGAAAGCTGGAGGGGCTAGGCTGGGCACAACTGCAGACTGCAAGCCACAGTCTCCCACACTCAGAACAGAGCAACAACTACAGAGATGCTGAAAATGTGGTGGTGATTTTGGAGGCAAACCAGCAAGTGTGGTCAGGTTAGTAGGAAAGTGAGCCAACCCCACCTCAGTTTACTGACTCTAAAGGTATCTAGCCCCACAGCTTTGACTATAGGGCCTTTGGCTTCCTCAAGGCACCGACCAGTACCTGAGTGTGAACAAGGACCTGCCCCAAGCCCAGCCCAGCCTCCCATCACCTCTCCACACAGAATTTGAGCTCAGAGGAAAAAAAAAAAAAGATTCCTATTTATACAAAATTTATTGTTACACTTTGTTCAGGATTACAAGTCACCAGGTCAACGACACAAAAACAAGCACAAAATAGAGAAAAAGAGGGCCAAGCTGCTGAATGTCACCAGCTCGTCTGTGGGGGCTAAGAGGCTCCCGTTTTCAGGGAGTATGAAGCAGAAGGTAAGGAAACAATTAGGCATAGAGGTCCTCCCGGTCTGCCGAGTAGACCTCACCCTCCTGCAGGAGGGCGAAGTTGAGGAAGTGGGAGGGTCTGTGCACTTCGTGGTAAAACTCTTTGGGGTTTGCCAGCTGCAGCTCATACTTCATGTTGGGATCATGCCGTACACCTTGGGGTGGAAAAAAAAATAGCAAATGTTAACAAGGGGTCCACCTTCCTCACCCAGCCTGAGCCCCTGGGCTATCTATCTCCAAGCCATAGCCAGGCTCCAAATTTTAAGGATGATGAACTAACCCCATTGCCACTCCTTGTGCTCCCCAGCCAACATCCTGCCCCCCACTCACCCATAAAGTTGTAGTTCCATGAGGACTGGGCAGGGACCATAAAGAAGCCAAGGAAGCGATCCGACAACAGCATCTGGACCCTTTCATAGTGCGAGGGCAGGTAGCCCTTGGGGTTGTTGCCCTTGTCTGTGTTCTGGCGGCCCCATTCATACCCACTCGGGGTAAGCTTGTAGGCTGTCAGGGTGCAGGAACCTGGCGTGAAGCTAGGGGGAGAATGAGACCAGAGTCAACGCTCAGGCCACTGCTCCAGGCCTGCCCTACAACTCCCGTACCACACTTCCTCCCACGCCCACCTGCAAGTGATGATAATGGTCTTTTCGCCATCCCAAGATGGGTTGTCAGCCATGATCTTAGCATGGGTAGTGACATCCTGGGGTGACAGCTGAGGGGACTCGTTGGGCTGAGTGTGGATCCAACCCAAAGGCTCCATCTCCTGTAGGCCAAGAGCAGTAAAGGGCGGTTTAGAATCCTATCTGCAGACAGGAATTCCTACCCAGGAGTAACAAGTCTGCTTTCCTTCCACCAACAGAAGCTCCAGTTCTCCCACCTCACGCTGTCTCTTACCTTGAGGTATTCATGCTGGGGCAGCTGGCTGGGCAGGTGCACGGTCTGGTGAGTGCCCCACTGTGGAACCATCACGATGCAGCGGATCTCCTTCACCTGAGGGTTGTCCGGAGGGCTCACCCCATACAGGTACCCTGCAATCTGGAGACAAGGGGGCCAGGCCAAACTAAGTACCAGCCCAGAGTCCGGGTGCTGGCTGTCAGCTCTGTGCTGTGGTCGTTCTCCCAAGAACAAGGACAGTGTTTCTCAGAATGTGGGCAGAACCTCCTGCATCAGAGTCACCACTGCAGAACCCCTTGAGTGGGGTCCACAGCTCCCCAGCTGATGACTGAAGTATACGTAAAACACCAAGTATACAAGCATACAGCTCAGTGTATTTTCACATGAACACATTAGTGTAACCAGCACTAGGTAGTATTTTAAGTTTTATATTGCCATCAGCAAAGTAAGAGGACCTGTTTCCCATAACCTCACTAACACAGGGTATTAACAGTCTTCACATTTACCAACCCAATGGCCACATAATGGTATTTGATAAAAATACAAATTCCTCTGATTACCAGTAAAGTTGAACATATTTTCATATGACTTCACCATTTGTAGTTCCTTTTCTGACCTACCTTTCTGTATTCTTCGCCCATTCTTCTACAATTAACCTTCTTTAGCTGCCTTGAGAATTCTCTATTCTAGATGCTAATACATTATCTCTTAGTTATGCAAATATTTCCTATTTCTAGTTTGTCTTCTGTAGTACCCTTCGTCACATCCAAGCTATCAATAGATAATTGTAGTTATGTGTGTTGTGTCTTGTTTAAAAAGGACTCTAATACTAAGGTCACAAATATTTTCTTCTAATACTCACTCCACAGTTTAGTATTTTATATTCAGATCTATAGTTCACCTAGATTTTATTATGACGAGTGATGTAGCCACCTTTTTCCAATTGCTTTAATACTGTATGGCATCCTTAATCCCCAGACTTGATCCACATTTATTTTCTATCCATGAGTGTGTTTCAAACTATATGCTACTCTCTTCCAATAACTGCTAGACCACTACTGTCTTCTCTTAATTACCATAGCTTTTCAATATGGTTTGACATCTGGTGGGAGCCAAAATTCTCCTCACTGTTTTGGCTAACCTTGTATATTTAATCTTCCATACATTTTGAAACCAGCATCTCAAGCTCCATGAAATCTCTGGTGAGTTTCAGGCACATAAAGCATTGAGTACACAGTACACTGTTGAACACACTCACTCACTTGGGCCCGGAGGTCAGATATGCAGATGAACTTCTTAAGCACATTCTTGGGAAGGATATAGGTGTAACCAGTCTCCTTGATATCATCAGATGAAACATAGATGTGATTGGTTCTTAGGTGCAGGTTAGCAGCAGAGATGGCCCTGGACACAGGCGGAGCATTAAGTATTTCTCAGCTCAAGCACGGGGATCCATTCCCTTCCTTCCCCAGCCCCTTGCCCTTTTCAGTACCTGACCCTCCATTCGGTCTTAGACGAGAAAGTCTGGGTCTCATAATTGCTGGTGGTGGAGGTGATGATCTCGTCACCATGCTTGTTGACAGTGCGCGTCTGTGTCGCAGTCAGCTGTGACTGTTCCTTGGTCTGCTTCTCGATCTCTGCTATCTGCTGTCGCTGCTGGGATGGTGCTGAAATCTCCATCCCCAGGATGATGTCTCGAATTTCTGACTGTGTCAGCGATGCCACATTCACACTGTGGGGACAGTGTGAGTCACACCACAAGGCTCCCTTTCCCTTGGCTCCCTGGGTCACTTCTGCCTCGACGGCAAGTTGTAACATCGTGTGTGTGGAGGGGCAGGGAAGCCTATCTCTTGCCCCAGCACTCCTCAAATGACACTTCTAAAGGAAACGAAGATGCACTGACACGGATAAGACCCCTCACGTGCCAGGCAGGTGGGCACGGTGCATGTGCACCTTTCAGTTCAGCTCGGCCTGCTCAGCACTCCCACCTCCCACTCTGCCTAGACACACAAGTGCCCTGCACTTGTCCTTGAGGACAATGCTCAAAAACACTGGTTCTTAATCAGAGCTGGCACTGTCACTCTTGGGGATATTTGGAAATCTATAGACAATTTTGGTTGTCACAATGACAGCAAGGGTGTGGCTAGAAGGAAGGCAGTGTATGTACACTTTTAGCAGTGGTACCTGGGGGTCTGGAATGTTAAAACTTCCTGTAATGTATGGACAGGAAAGAGATGCCCTGCCCAAAACAGCAACAATGCCTCCAATGAGAAACACTGCCCAAGAATCAGACAGATGGCCAAAAATACAGACATCTCGTACACTATCTGATGACAGTCTACTTCATCTATGTCTTTTCTAAACATCTGTAAGCATTTCTCGAGAAAGTGCTGAGCCTAAATGTTGTTCAGTAAAATCGGCAACCACATACTGAGCCACCCACTTCACCCTTCTGGCTCTCCCACCTGTCTCCCCATCGTCACTGCTCACTTGTTTTTCTTGCCATAGTCGGCCAAGATCAGATCCTTGAGCTGCACCTCCACCTTGATCCATTCCTCATCAGTCAGAGTGGGCCAGATGTGATGTGGTTCTGTAATAGTGGTCTTATCTGGTTTCAGGATCACCTTTGCTCGATCGTTGTTCACATGCAGGGCACGCAGAATCAGGATGAGACGGGAGAAAGCCTGGAAAGAGATGTGGGTGAGTGGGGAGAAGTCAGCCACTTGAGGCTCTCCCACCCCTTCTTTATCTTATCCGTCCTGGGAACCCAAGAATGGATTTCAAACTATAAGGCTCAACCACCCCTCACGAGTAAGTCAACCTCATATGCAGAGCACAGTCTCTCTTCCCATCTGTAAGCTGAAGATGTGAAAATGGCTTCATTAAGGGGTTTGTGGGAAAAGCTAAGGCACAGGACCTTCTGCTGACACCAAACCTAGTCTTCCTAGAGTTAGGGGACCCTCTTCCTGAGGTGGCTTTATACCGTGTAAGAGGAGATGGTCTTGAGCCAGTCATCATAGAGGTTGAAGAGAACCATCTGAGGCTCTGTAGCTTTAAGAATGAGGTCCCCAAACTTCTCCACCTTGAGACAAGCCTGGAAGGGGAGTTGGAGCTCCGATCCTTTGATCACAATATTGGGGAAGTCCAGCAAGTGCACCTAAGAAAGATCAAGTCCAAGATTAGAAACAGCCTGGAGATCTTGGCCCTTTCTTCAATGTCTTCCACCCGCTCACCTCCAATGGATCCAGCATGCCCTTCCTGGTCACAATGATCTGCTTGGGCTGCTCCTCCACAGGGAGAGATCGGATCAAGGCAGCCACCTCCTCAGCCGTCTTCCACTTAGCCAACTAAAACATGACAAAGAATTGTATGGAAATTACATTTCATTCTCCTAGAGCAACCAAAACAAAAAATCCTCGTTTTGAAATAATCAAACTGTGTCATTGATAGGCAATGTAGGACGTATAGATGTAACAGCTGGTATTACCCAAAAGGGGTTTTCAATCTAGCCGGCCAGACAAAACTCAAACAAGAAAATATCATAATCCAGAATATGACTATATGGTTAACTATGTATTAGGAGTTCAGAGACAAAAAAAAAAAAAAAAAAAAAAAAAAAAAGCCACTAGGGTCATAAATAGCTGCACAAAGAAATGGATCTTTAAGGGATGAGTAAGGCTGTGATTAACAGACAAAGGAAGCGAATACACTCAGAGAGAAATATGGAGCAAAGCCGTAGAGGTAGAAATGAGCACCATGGTTTTTGGCTTACTAGGACCATGGACTGAGTGCAAGAGGCATGGTTTTTGGCTTACTAGGACCATGGACTGAGTGCAAGAGGAAGCCTGCTATACAGGAAGAGAAAATGTGGCCTGATAGGTACAGCACAGCCAGGTACCAAGTGTCCAGGAAGCCAAAGAGTTAATTTAGCAAGAAGGTAGGTACTACCAAAAGTTTTGAGATAGAGAAGCTGGTTAAAGTCATTGTTTAAGAGTATCTGCTCCCTTCAGAAAGATTTTTGGTGGGCCTGTTCAACACAGGTTAGAGATAGGAGATTCAGGAAGCAGAGAGACCAAGTGACAAGTAATGAGGCCTCCTATAGGAGAACACATCCCAATTTTAGAAAAAAATCTCAAGTGAGATGTCCTCAGTCTTTCAACAGAGAGAAAGAGCAGATATAAACATTCTCTCTCACACTCACCAAAAGGGCAGCAAGGTTCTACAGCCTGCCTTTCAACCTGCTCACCTGTCCCAAACGCTTCTGTCCAGCCCACACAGACGTGTGGATTATCTTAAGGAAGAGCTGTCCTGTGCGTGGGTTGAAGATGAAGATTGCCCCATTGATGGGTTTGGTTGTCAAATTCCCTTCAAAAGTCTAAAGAATTATTAGGTTAGTTAGCATGACCTGTACACCACCATCCCACCCTCAGCCCAATATGCACATGCATTTGCCCTACTACCCCCCACAGGCATACAGGTCCCAAACCCTACACTGCTTTCAATACTCACCTTGTGGATAGTCACTCTGTAGACATTAGTGTCATCCACAAACCAGATAATCTGGTTGGAGAAGAGTTCACCATAGTTCTGGGAGGACAGATAGGGCTCAGTGGGTTCAGAGGAATAGAGCTGCAGGCCCTTGCGGATCCGTTCACGTAACACATACAAGGCAGGGTTTGCCTTCATGATCTTGGCCATGGCCTGCTGTATGAGAGGCTTGCTGCCTGGGAACCAGTTTCCATAGGCACTGTAAGGGGAGGGGGCAGCAAGGAAAGTTAAGGTCAGGCTAGAAGCCCCAGGAAGAAGGCAAACAAACTCTAAAAAGAAAGACTGATTTGTAAAAACGACCTGTTGGCCAAGCTGATGATAGGCCAATATGTGTATATGCAGGCAAGAAGAAAAGTCAGTGAGCCAGAGGGGGAAAGGTTCAACTGATAAATGGATAAACAAAATGTGGTACAGCCATATAATGGAATATTTTTAGCCATAAAAAGCACTTAAGTATCGATACATGCTATAACCTGAATGAAACCTGAAAACATTATACCAAGAGAAGTTACACAAAAAAGGTCATATATTATATGATTCTACTTACATAAAATGTCCACAGCAAACAAATCCATATAGTTAAGTTGAGTAAACTGAAAAAACCATGTTAACATTAAGGTAAGAGAGTGATGGAAAAGATGCTCTGAGCCTCAACTCACCTGTGCAGGTTATAAGCTAGATCAATTGCAATGAGCACACCCGTGGGTGAAGGGTAGATACTCATGTTGTCTGTGGTGTAGTCCAGGAACTTAGCCCGGGCATAGCGCTCAATGTCATGAGAATCATAGTCCCCCCAGCGCAACTGGATGTCAATCCAATACTTCTGAGTGGTAGTGCTATCCATCACGTCCCTGAGGGTAGAGAGAGGTCAGAGGACTAGGTTTCCAAGAAGTCTCAGGTGCAACTAGTGTTCCCAGAACCACAAGAACTCCCTAGCCACTACTCCTAATTATCCCAAAACAGTAATCCCTCTGCCTGTTTTAGAGCAGCAAGACCTCCAGAGAATTGGCAGACCTGGCTGAGGGTGCTGACAGGATCCAGAGGTAGTACTAGCTCCAAGTTTAAAAGAACAGGGGATAATCCCCAAAGCAGTATTGCTAGACCAATGACACTGACTCATACGGCACTCACTTGGAGTCTGCCAGCAGTGAGGGCCGGGACACGTTCCATTTGTAGGAGGCAAAGAGCAGGATGTCTGCACAGGATGAGTTCATCTTATAGGACTTTCGAGGATGGATCGTCTCCTTTTGGACAGTCTCAATTTCCAGTGCATCGAGTTCCTGGTCAAACACCTAGAGGCCAAAGTAGAAAGATTACGGTTGTTGTTATGGCAGCCCAAATAGAACGAGGGCTTACAGAACCTAAGATAACATGGTACCTGGCACCATCCTCCAAGCCATCGGGGTGGATTTCCCATTCCAGAAAGAGCAAGCTGACCACCCCTCATTCTGGCTCACCTGACACAAGTCCATGACAATACTCTCGTGGATCTTCTGCCACAAGTGAGCACGGAAGATCTGGATGAGGGAGATCTTTAGCGTGGGGATCTTTCCGTGCATGAAAATCCCTGTCAGGTCCAGCTGCACCTGGAAGCCTACATAGACCTGACAGACAAAGAAGGAGGAGACACTACAGATGAAGACATGTAACTAGAAAGTAGAAGCAGTCTTCTTTTCAGCTTCCCAGCTCCCGAGTCTATCAATTACACTCACATTGGCTCGGTTGATGGTTGGGGACCACCAAAGGGTAAATCTCCGATTGGGAATCTGGTTCAATCCTGATCGCTGAGCATTAGTTAGCTTCTTCCACTTCATAGATTCCTCAAAGCCACTGGCCTTCTCCCTGGGAAGCAGAAGAGATCAGGTGACGGACCCCTGCCATCTCTCAGAGTATGGCTGACCTCCTAAGGGTGGCTGTCTGGGCAACACCATAATAGACCTCACAGAGGGTTGAGCAAGGGATGAGCTCAGAGGGCTGTGGTAAGACTTGTAAGAAGAGAAAAGAATCCTTACCAGAAGAGCCCCTCCCAGGTAGGGAAGTACGTGCCCTTGAAGAGCGTGTGTTCCAGAATGCCTTCCACACCACCCAAGGCCTGGATCATGTCTGTACGGTAGTTATTTAGGTTCCACAGTTTTCCATCATGCCGCTGATGTGTCCACCAAAAAGGGTTCTGCTTCAAAACCTAGAGGGTGAGCCAGTCACAGTCAAACACCTGGCACCTACTGCCCCAGGTATCCCATCATGGTCACGATTTCTCCTGATTTAGGGAAAATCTCTCCCACTAGCCCCTCCACCTACCTGGTACTGCTTAAAGTCAGTTCGGACACGCCAGCCCTTATCATAAGCCAGGGTGTGTCGGTCCTTCTGGAAAAGGGTGTTGATTCGAGGAATGCCACGATCCCATGAATCTTCTAGATCTTCTAAAGTCAGCCGTCTGCCAAAGAAAAAAATTTAAAGTCAAAACAGTTTGTCATATGAAAAGCTCAGCATTCATTTCTGGCCAAGGATAAGTAGGGTCAGAAGTAGAATCTGCCTCCTTGTCTCTATAAAAAACATGACATGCTTTGCCCCCAGCCTTCACACAGGCCTCAAAAGCTTACCACCCTCTTCCGCCCCCACCAGGACTGCTACGCCTGCTTGGATGCCCACCTGTTCTGAGCAATGGCCTCTTGTCTCTTGAGTGCGTACTCAGCCCAGACCCGCTGGGAATCAATGAACTCGCTTTCCCAGGGCTGTATGTAGCGGTACAGGTTAGGGATCAGCTGATCCTCCTCGTGGCTCATTCCTGAACGGAAGTGTGTAATTCCTACGTCAGTCTGCTTAGACCACCTGTTTTGAGGCACAAGCGAGATCAGAAAGAAGAAAAACAAAAGCCTAGAAGTAAAGAAGCACCCCCTTCCTGCAGGGTCTAAGCCACAGGGTCCAGCAAGACTTTCCGCCATGCCCTACCTGAGGTCAGACTGGGGGATGAGTACATGGCCCATTGAGAGCATGCCGAGGCCACCCAACTCCTTAGGGGTGTAGAACACAACAGGGGGGAATCGACTCGGCATCTTGGAGTTGAGACCAATCTTGATACGTGTCTGGATCTTGTTCTCACACTTTACTAGCAAGTCCAGCAGTTCCTGGGTGTTCACCACAGCCTCCCGAAAGTATGTCATAAGGCCGATGAGAGCTGTGTTCCACTTATTCACAATCTGAAAAGAGAGAGAATTACAAATGAGTCATGTGAGAGAGAGGGAGCTGAGGATTACTGATACAATCAGTTACATTCTCTCTGGTTGTCAAAAAAGAACTGACCTTTCAGACAAATAGTGGACTGGCTTATAAAACATTATCACCAGTGAAGAGTGTGCTCCCTTAAACAATGAACCAAATAGTCGACATTTACCCAAAAGCAAAGATGAGAAGGCAAGGAGGGGAAGAGAAACTACATCAATGGAATCAGAACAAACAGAATGGAAACAATGAGAATGCTGGCACACGCTGTGAAAACTGTAACCAACGGCACAGAATAATCAGTGTAAAAATTACTAATGAGAAATTAGTCTGTAAACCTTCTCCTAAAACACATCAGAATATTATTTTTTTAAAAAAATTGCCTTTTGGATAGATGGCTGGACAGGCTGAACTATTAGGTATATCTATGCAGCAGGGAGTGTACCCAAGACCACGTATAGGGTTGGCAGACAATGGTCCTATAACTGTTTTTGTATGATTTTTAAGAGTTCTTAGGTAAATAGTAGAGCTGACAAGGGACAAGGTTGTAGTCACTTCTTGGTCACAGATAGCTACCCAGAGGGAGCAAGTAGCTGAACCTGTGGGCTCAGGACCATAATCGCAAGGGACACCAAGCTCAACTGGCATAACATACTACACAAAACAATGTTCCACCTCCTAGTTTGGCAAATACTGACTGGGATCTTAAAAGCTTACAAGCAGCCATCTAGATGCAACAATGGGTCTCTCCTCATCCAGAATAAAGAAGAATGAAGAAAATCAAAGATTTATGGATGGAAACAATTAGTTTAAGCGACTGGTACACCACGTGATCCACAGCCTATAAGAGTATGAGACCAAAAGAACTAGATGGTGCCCAGCTACCACTGTCAACCACTCAGAGGGGGATCTATGTAGGAGATCCTGGATAGAGAAGGATAGCAATGTGGAACAAAACTCAAAATCATTTGGAAAAAAAAATAAGAAAGGGGGGGACGGACCAGGTTTGTTGGTCTGATAGAGCCTGATGGAACCACTGAGACTATGACCCCTAGCTGCCCTTCAGGTCTGGGACTGAACCCATACCTGTGGCTTCCAGCCAAACAAAAGACAGGCATATGAGTTGAACATTTACCTAAGGCAGATATACTCCTTGGAAAGAAAAATCATGGGAGAAATAAGGGCTATTTGTGCACAGGGAGATAGCTCAGGGGGCAGGAATGCATGGAGGGATGGACGCAGGTAAGAGGTAACTATCAGGAGGAAGTGGAAGTGGAGTTGTTGCATTGGGGTAAATTGTAGTCAATGTCATGAGACAACTGCTGTATGGAAAGTGAATTTGCTCTGTAAACTTTCACCCAAATCACAATTTAATAAATAAATAAAGCCTGCAATCAACAATATAATATTCACAATGTACAGCATTAATAAAATATTGCCAGGCATACAAAGCAGTAAAAATAAGTAACTTATAACAAAAAGAAAAATCAATCAATAGAAACAGACTTACAGACAACACAGGATAGAATCAGCAGAGAACGACCTCACAACAGCTATTCTGAAACTTTAATATGCTTTGCGTATGTAAAGAAGACGTGCACAGTAAGAAATAGAAGATTTTAAAAAGACCAAAATGGAAGTTCTAGAGGTTAAAACAAACAAAAACCTCAGAATACCTGAAACAAAAAGATACACTGGATGGGTAACAAATGGGAGGTAACATGTTACACTGCTGGGAAGGTAACCACCAGTGTCACAATCAAAATGTGTGTGAACCACTAAATGTCAATGAGTCAGCTTTGTAAAATTTCAGCCAAATCACAGTAAAATGTTGAAAACAAAACAATGGATGGGAATAACAACAGAAACTGCAGAAGAAAATATCCGTGAATGTGAAAACTTATCAACAGAAATGAAGGCAAAAGACTTTTTCAGACAAATAAAAGCTGGGTGTATTCACTACCAGCAGACCTACCCTAAAAGAAATATTATACTCTCTACAGTCTTCTTTAAAATATCCCTAAAGTCTTCTTTAAACCAAACAATAATTTAGCTTAACTAGTGAAGAAATGTCTACCTTGAACATTGTGCTCTTTCAAGATCTATCTGCATGGCATCAAACTGACAACAGGAACTCAAAAGATTAAATAAAACTTAGGGAGCAGTGAGCTTATGCTATAGGGGGAGGACAAATTCTGAAAAGAAGGGGGAGAATGTCTGCACAACTTGAAGACATAACTAAAGCCAATGAATTGTACGTGTGGCGATTTTCAATTGGTGAATGCTGTGTGTTCTGCTGTGCATATTCTTAACAGTAACACCAAGGGCAATACCAGTTAAAGGAAATTCTTTAGGCAGAAGGAAAAACACCAGGTGGAAATCAAGACCCATACACAGGAATAAAGATGATAGGAAATAGTATGTGGGTAAAATGTAAAAGGCATTTTTTCCTCATTTTATATTTCTATAAATGATAAAAGTTGTTTAAAGCAAAAAATAGTAACAATGTATTATGAAGTTTCTTATACGTGTACAATTAAAATGTATTACAAAATTACTACAAAGGATGGGAGAGTGAAAACAGAAATATAATGTAAGATCTTGCACTATATGTCTATTATTAGTAGTAGACATCAAAACCAAACCAAACCTATACCATCGAGTCAATTCCGACTCATAGTGACCCTGGAGGACAGAGTATAATTGCCTCATCTGTCTTCCAAGGCTGTACATCTTTACAGAGCAGGATTGCCTCATCTTTTTTCACAAAGAGCAGCTGGTGGGTCCCAACTGACAGCTGTTTGGTTCGCAGCTGAATGCCTTCACTACTGCACCACCAGAGCTCCTCTAGGAGTAGAAAGACTGTGGTAAATCAGATACTTATATAAACCCTCAGGAGTCCTGGTGGTGCAATGGTTAACAAAGCTGTTAACCAAAAGGTTGGTGGTTCAAACCACCAGCTGATTTGCGCCTGTAAAAATTACAGCCTAGGAAACCCTATGAGGCAGTTCTACTCTGCCTATAGAGTTACTATGAGCCAGGATTGACTCAAAGGCACACAAGAACTGAGATAAATTAGAATCATAAAAGACTCAATCTAATGGAAGGCAAGGAAAAAGGAAAAAAATAATAAAAGAACAAATAGTAAAATGACAGATTTAAACCCAATGATATTGATTGATAATTAAGTGTAATCAGAATATTTAGATCACTTACAAGGCAAAGACTGTCAAAACAGATGTAAAAAAACAACATCCAACTATATACTGTTTATAAAACAAGCTCTTCAATTATAAAGACATAGAGAAGTAAAGACAGAAAAGTCAATGTACAGAAAAAGATATCCACAGAAATAAACAAAGTTGGGGGGGCACTACTGATATCAAAGGAGACTTCAGAACAGGGATCGATACCATGAAAAGAGAGGGAGAATTCATAATGATCAAGAAGTCAATTCATCTTGAAGACATCCTAAATACACACAAAGCTTCAAAATACACGAAGCAAAAAAATGACCGACCTGAAAGATGAACCCAATCAATCTATAACTGGAGATTTCCAACACTCCTCTCTAAGTAATTGGTAGAATAGACAAAAAAAAAATCATTGAAAATATATAGAAAATGTCTTCAGGACAATTAATGAAGTGAAAGATCAAGTTGTCTGGAATTATACAGAAAACTGCCTTGAGCAATAGTATTCAGACAGGCAGGGAGAAGGGACTGCAAAATGAGGTAACAGCCAGAACCAAATCATAAAGCCAGACTGAGCACCTATCTAGTTTAGGATCAAGATAAGACAGCCAAGGCAGCAGACATACAGAAAGGAGGGCCAGGGGTCAGAACAGGCTACATGTGAAGATAAAGGCAAACAGACCTTTTTTAAGGACAGTCCCCAGGCTTACTAAGTTCTCTGACGATACATGGCATCTGGATTTGCCAGCTGTATGGTCTGTACCACAAAACTCTCCTATTTTGTTGCAGTTCCCAGTGCTTTATTCTTGGAGGTGAGAATGTGAATTGTAAACCGTATTATCTAACTTGGTGTATGCGTATTTCCCGTCTGTTATTCTTGGCCTGTATCCAAATCCTGTTTAAATGTTTCAGCCTTACTTCACAGCTGCTACTAGGGATGAAGGGAAGGCTCGTGGGTCCAAGCTTGGGCTAGTTTATTAAAAAAAAGGAGCAAGAACACACCTAAGGCAAGAGCACTGGTGGCAGCAGTGATTAGAGTCCAAGAGAAAGGAGAATTTCAGATGAAAGAATAAGAGCTATAACATGCAGCCACCTTCAGCCCTACTGGAAACTCTCTTTTTATCATGAACACTGGAGATATTACACCAAGATATTACAAGACAACTGCCTTTAACTTAGGCACCTCACGCTACGCCACCAGAACTCCTTAAGCCACCTCAGACAGCAAATTCCAGTATCTACTATCTGATTATAATCCCTAACCATTGCCATAAGGTCAACTCTTACTTGCAGTGACCCACCACTGGGTTTCCAAGGCTATAAATCTTTACCCTCCCACTGAGCTGCTGGTGGGTTTGAACTGCCAACTTTCTAGTTAGCAGCCAAAAACCTTAACCACCGAGCCACCGGAGCTCTCGATGATAATCTGTATGTAGTCCCTCTAATTAATGAGCAAACTGTTATAAAGCAATTTATTGAGTAATACAGATCAACTTAATATACACATTATTCCATTTACTTCTCACAAAAGCCCTCTGAGCTAGGTATTCCCACTTTATGTAAGGGAGAACTGAGGCCAGGGTGGATAACTTGCTTAAGGTCCCAACCAGTCATGTGATGAAGCTATGATCAGAATCCAGCTTCACCCCAGAACCAGTGCATCTGATCATTACACTCATTCAGATACTTCCCAAGCACTCGGGCTATTCAATCTCAAACACCTCTTCTCTTGATCCCCACATTTTTCTCAAGGCCGCTGACCTCTTCCTTCTCCCCTCCCGCCCCCCATTATCCGGGCCCCAGGTCAGCATCTTGATTACTTTGTGTCCAACCCCTTCCCACTCACTCACACCCCTGATAACACCAAATCTCAAACCACTACCATAACCTATTTGCTTTCTCCACTCTGTCACTGAGTAGCTGAGGGCTTCTGGGAAGGACTCACACTCACTTAGTTGTGTCAGTTTATTGATGCTCACCTGGACCCCGGTATACCTGCCAAGCCCCTCAGTTCCTTCAAGAATCCTATCATATCCTGCCTGCCTCCATCCTCAAGCTCACTATATCCCTTAATCCAGCCAAGGCCTGGCTGACAAACTGTTAGAACTTCCCATTACACACTTAACTACATGCACATCTATCCTAATCACTTTTCTGTTAGGCTCAGAGGACGTTCTCCTCTGCTTGCCCTTTAAGTTCAGCTTTACTGAACTCCCCCATAGCACTCTCTCATCAATTATCACACTTCTCTCTCGTAATTTCAACTACTACTGGATCCTTCTTAACTGAAGCACACTCAACTCACTTCCATTCTAGAAACACATGCCCTGACTTATATATTTCCCTCTATGTAGCATCTAATGTCCTTCCTCTTACCAAATTGGCAAGTAGACTGTACTCGCTGTCTGCACTTCCTTACTTCCCATAAACCTCACCCACTGCCATCTGGCTTCCATCCCTACTATTTCTGAAACAGCTCTTGCTAAGGTCACCAATGACGTCCTAACTGCCAAGCCCAATGGATACATTTTAGTCCTTATCTAACTGAACTGCTCTTAGGCAACTGACACTGTTAAGCACTTGCATCAGTTCTTGACACTCGCTCTTGACAGCCTTGGCTCCCATGACCCTGCAGTCTCCCGGTTCTGGCTACACTGCTTCTCAGTGTTCCTCATGGCTCCAAACTTACTCCTCTGCTCTTCTCCCTCTTCACGCTTGCCCTGGGCAATCTCACTCACTCCTGACCTTTCAGCCACCATGCTTATGCGGACAGAGTCCTCAATCTTTATCTTCAGCCCTGACCTGGCCTCCATGCTTCCGACCACTAAGTACCTTCCTTTGGACATCCTACAGAAACCTAAGTGAATGCACTGACTTACTCACACTATTTCCCACCAAATCTTAGAGATCTAAAATGTTTTTAAAAATCATCACTGGGGGGGGGCACTACCAGTTAAAGTATGACCTATCATGGATTTTAAGGCATAACCCAGTTGCACCTACATTAAAAGGTAACACATACACATATCTTGGAATAAGATATAAAAACTGTCTGCTGGACATCACCACTCAGATGTTCTCAGGAACCTCAAATTTCACAGGTCCTAAATAAACGAATGTACCTTCCCTGCTAAACATGCTCCTCTTCCTGTGGTCTCACATTTAGTGGCCTCTGGGTCCAAAGCTAAACATCTTGACTCTTCCCTTTCCCCTGGCATCCCACCAAAGAAATTCTGTTCACTTCACCCACTAACTAATCAAATCTGTTCCCTTGCTTTCACTGTTCTCATCATTTTTATCTGGACTCACATAGTAGTGCACAAACCTGGCCTCCAATCCTTTCCCTCTTAATCTAGAAATACACCTTCTTCACACCTGTAAGAATGAACCACCTAACAAAGAAATCTAAAATACTCACTCCTAGGTGTAAGATCCTTAATGAGACATGCAATAACCTCCATGACCTGGCTCTTGCCTATTTATCCAGCCTCATCACCCAGCATTCCCAAATCCAAAATTTTACCTAAATGTTTATATAGGCCCCTATACATCACACTAGTTACATCTCCGTACTTCTGGCTTAGAGTGACCTTCCTCACCTTCTTCATCACATGCCATTTCTTCCAGAAAGCCTTTCTTCTCCCTCCCCTAGACAAGGGTAGAATTTAGTACTCATCATTCCCCCAGTAACACAACAGCTTTGTAAATACTAAATTCTATTATAATTATCTGCTTATACATCCTTCTCTCCAACTAGACAATGAGGGCAAGGGCTATCTATATCTTACATCTAGTGTGACATAATGCTATCAGCAAATGGTAATGAATAACTCACTTTTGGGGGGAGTAAACCAACCTAAAAAGACAAACTTTTTCCTAGCACTACCCTCTAAGAAAATGTATCATGAAAGATTTTATATAAGAAATATTAATACGATAAGCGTATCCTTAACAGAAACCTTTCTAAAAACTGTAACATATTCTGCACAGGATTTAAGGGATATGAAGGTCTGAATAAAAGAAACATATTACAACTAAGAATTATTCTAAGGAAAACCAGAGTGAGGACTTTATAAACCATGCAAAAACTCTTTGACAGTCAACAAATCCGCAGCCTAGTCTAAATTACAGCTGCCCTCAGCTGGGCTTTGGAAGCACTGAATGGCAAATGACACAGCTAGTGACACATGCTTTTTTAACAGGTTGTCTACATTTTTGTTGTTGCTGTTGCTGTTCCCATTACCATCCCCAAGCCTAACCCACTTTCCTCCGTTCCCTTCCCTGTGACTACCCCATCTCTGTGACCTTCTTAGTTATGCACTCTTGTCTGTCCAGTTTTCCCTCCATGGCAGTGAATGCTGCCCCTCTGGTGCCCCATAGCCAGTTCCTCCAAGGGGTGTATCTCCGTGGAGTAGGTGGGTGCATCGCCCAGGGTTGGGGATTCTGCATGTAAGTCTTACTGCTGTTGGGTTGAGAGCCAGCCCTTGAGAGTGAGTCTTATCCCAGGCCTGAAAGTATATCCCAGGGCCACAGTCTTGGGGGTCCCATTAGACTCATCTGACTGGTAATTCTGGTCATTATTGTGTTTTTGAATTTTGTTGCATGTTTTTCCTCCCACTCTATCCAGGATCTTCAGGTACTCTACACTACTGATTAAGATGACCATATGACTTGGACAAGACCTTGTAAAGATGTGAAAATGATGTTTTTGTTCAAGTTAAAGAATCCAACTTATACTCATCAAAAAGACACAGACGTAGGCTGCAGAATTCCTATAGGGAATTCCTCAAGAAAAAAAAAACAACCCTGGATTGATCTGACATGTAAGCTGTCCCACCACAAAGCATGGAGACTGGCCCACTGAGCACAGGTAAGAAAGGAAAGCAAAGCGGGGAAAGCGGAGAGGACTGACAGGAACAGGACACGAGGGCAGCTGCACAGAGCGCCTTACTACCTTGGTGAAGGTGGTGGAGCCCGAGGCCATCAGAATTTGACGCACTCGGTTGTGGAAGCGCTGCATTGACTCATCGTCCACGCGTAGGAAACACTGAGCTGTTCGCTCCTTAGTAACCTAAAGCACAAAGTCGAGGTTAACTTGTCTCTGGAATCGCCAAAGACCAAGGACCATTTCTGACCACTATGAAGCCCTGCCTACCCAACAAGGTTCAAACAACTGATAATGAAAAGGTATGCCTCACCCCCACGGTCCCTGGGGTACAGGGTGGTCATGCCAGTCCTAGCTCCGTTCCCAGGCAGTACCTCATTCTGCAGGTTCCAGACCCCATCTTTGTGGGTGAACTCCTCATAGCTGGTGCGGCACTTAGGAAGGATGCGGCACTCAAAGCCACACATGTTGAAGAGCAGGTTGGGGTTGTCCTTACTGTACACGGACACGAAGCTGTTCTCCCACTGAACTGTAGTCACTGACCGTGGCAGACGGTTCTTGATGTCCCAGAACACTGCCCGACCCCTGCCCACAAGGAATACGTGGAATACATGGTCAGGTCAGTCAGCCTCCAACGAAGTTCCCTTCAAAGGCCAAGTTGATCATATCCCCAGAGCTGCACTCCCCTACCAGGACACTATCTCATAAATCCCCTCTATCCGCTCTTTGGGTCCCAGCCCCAACACTTTGACTCACAAGTTGACATCATGTTTCATGAGGCGCATGCGGGCGTCTCGGGGCCAGCACTTCTTGTTGTTATAGCCAACGATGTTTTCGTTGTTGGGGTCAGGATGCTCTGTCAGGTAACGCTGGATCAGGTCCCGAGCCTCATCTGCTGTGAATCTACACCACACAAGACGCACCGCTGAGACCCCAAGACTGGCACCCCATGCTCATAGGATTTCACTCCATTCCATTCTAGAGCCCCACCCAAACCAAGCAGCAAGCAAACTAAGCTCCTATTAGAAGCAGGGCTTATTACATCTCAATGCCCTGCAGACGTAAGAATGCAGGCAAGCCCTCACCTGAAGAAAATATGGATGCGATCAATATATCTGCAGAAGAGACGGATGGGGTGGGCAGCCTCAGTGGCTATGTCCTGGAAACTGAGAAAGTCATTTGGCATCTGAGGGGGACCAGCCATCTCACTGGCCCGGTGCAATCCTAGTACAAGCAAATCCATCACCAGACCGTAGTACTGAACAATGAATGAAGCAAACTGCAGGCCTCTGATGATCCCATACGAATTTGTATGATTCATGTCCTAGAAAGCAAGAATGACAACTCTTCACAACCTACGGCCACGTCCCAGCCTTCTCCAGAGCCCATCTGCAGCAGATCCTAAACTAAAGGGCCAGACACCTCCCCTGAAACTCCCTACTACTCTGCCCCAAGAGACACCTTGTAGTTGATGACAACATTGTTCTTGGCTGTCATGTAGTCAGCTATGTTGTGGTCCACAATGAGTCGCAGCAGCCTATTAAGCAGAGTCAAGTCAATCTTTTCGTACATCTTCTCAAACCGTGATTCCAGCATGACATTGCACTCGCCCTCACTTGTCTCCCACACGTCCTGCAGGTTATTGATGCCTGAAGATAGAAAACAAAGGTCTCCAGCAGGTTAGTAACTGCCTTTCAGGACACAGTGCCAACAACAGCTATTGTCATACTCATTAACTCAATCCCACTACCACTCCACTCATTCAGCTAGATTGCCCCGTGTCAGCTTTGCACAGTTTAATGTCAATGCTACCTCCTTGTTACCAAGCACAAGACAGAAAACTAATCACACTGCCAGGATGGGAAGTTTGATGTGGACACCAACTCACCCCTGTTCCTCAAGGGAAAAGCCCAGAAAAGTCTTACCTTGACACCACTTGTAAACCAGTAGAGGAGGTGGTTCTGTGTCAGCAGGCTTGATCCAGGGTGGGAAAAGGCGGCGCTTGTCAGCTTCATACCACAAGTACTGGTCCAAATAGGCATCCGTTATCTTCTCCAGTGGCTCCACATCATACACTGGCACTAAGTGGCTATAGAGGTCCATGAATTCAATGCCTACCTGTGGGACAGGGAAGCTAGCTTACACTAATCCACCAATTACTTGGGACAACGTGCCACTCTGGGTATTATAAATGAATAGCATAGCCAAATGCTAGAAAACGTGGGGAGGCTGGCATCTCACTCACTTCCTTAAAGGCTCTCTGTGTGAGTAGGTGACGCTTGATGCGAGACAGTGCCTCGTGGGGGTTGTCATAAGCTTGTTCAATCAGACCAAGTTCCTCCCTCTGAGACTGGTTTAGCCGAGATTTCACACTGACAAAACAGGAAAGGTGAATGGGAAAACCAAGAGAAAGCCAAACCCACAAAGGATGGAGACAAACCCTTCTTTCTTCGGAGAAGGATACCAATCCCGCCTGTTACCTTCCCAGAAAGAACTGTCTACCCTTCTCCTCACCTGTAAGCTTCCTTGAGCCGCTCCAAAGCCAAGATGAGCAACTTGGTGTCATGCTTGTAGGAGAGTGGGGGGAACGGGATAGGAGAGAACCTACGGCTTTCCAACCAATGCACAGTGGTGGTATACACTGCCACTGCTTCCTCTGCTGTGATGTAAGGACCATCCTACACAGAAGGACATGACACTTAGCTTCTCACAGTAGCCCAAATCCCCCAGGACAATCCATGGTTCTCAGTTCTGCAGTACACTTTCCTGCCCACTCCCCACATCCAGCCCAGCCTCTGCCCAACCTTTAAGTAGTTGTGCTGCCGCTCCTGTTCTGCCTTAAGATAGAGCCGGGTGAGGCGACCCAAGTTCTTTTTGCAGACAGTCTTGTCCACCGTGGCCCCACGGCGAATTCGTTCTCGGTTGTAGTGGGCAGTGTTAGTCCACCAGTCGGCCTTGGCCTTCACATATCGAAGGATCATATTCTCTATAGGTGTCGGCAGCCCAGGGACCTGAAGGTGCAAAAGGCACAGTGAGAAACTGATAGGAGCCAGACTGCCCCCTGAGGAATCCAGATGTTGTAGCCCTTCCCCTCCTGAAGGAGGGGAAGACACCTACCTTCCAGGGAATGTTGGCCTTCCAGCAGCGCCAGGCCTCACTGAGGTGCTGCAGGATGGTCCGGGCCTTGTTCTGTTTGATCCCCTCAGGCATCATGTCCAGAATGTCATGCATCACAGCCGCCCGGAGCTCCAGGTCAAAGTGGGACTCCACTCGCTGCTTCGTCACTGTCTTTGCCACCCCCTTTGAGTGTCGGCCTACAAGTAAGGAATGGACCCATCGTGATTACAAGCAAGATTTCTTAAGGACAGCAATAATGGGGACACAATATGAAAAATGTCATCAATGTCCCAGAGCTGTAAATGTGAAACTGATTATGCTGGTGAATGTCATATGTATGTTTTCACCACAGTAGAAGTGGGAGGGGGAGGCAAGATTTCTTGCTTTTAGTTAAGGGTCTCTACCTTCATGTCTACCTCACAAACCATGGTTACAATGAAATCAGTTTAACAAGGCATCTATGTGACTAGCACATGCCAAAAGACAAGCTACCTCAGATATTAGCAACTAGGCTGCTGAGGAATTGCCACTCCCGCCTATCTGTGAAAGCCTCAGGGCCCCAGAAAAAAAGCCTAAGAAACAGGACATCAGGTCAGCTTTATTTGAGACTAGAACTTAGAAGAAACGCAGCAAGCAGGGGTTCTCAAGAGACTCAAAAGACAGAGTAGAAACACACATGGTCTACCTTGAAGCAATAAGAGAAGTTGGACACAAGAGAAAACCACTCACCTTCAAACTGCCGGGCGAGGAGGTTGCCCAGCCATCGCTCTAACAAAGGGGTGATGCCGCGCATGAAAAAGAGCCAGACTCGCCAGCCAGCTGCCCAGAAGCCACAGCCAGGGCCCTTCCCTACAGGACCCTAAAATCCCAAGCAGTAATCAAGAACACAAGTTAGCAATTTATCTAGACAAGGATGGAAAACTGGGCAGAAGGGGGACAGTGGACAGCAAAAAAGGAAAAACTCTGGAGTTTTAACATCTGAAACAGGTGGTAAATGAGAACTTTAGGACACAAACCAGGAACTAAGATTCTCTATTTGGATCTAAAGATGTGTTTTGGGGGAAAAGTATTGAGATTCAAAAGGTGAGGGCAGTAATGACATACTTGGAACCTCTGAATGTCCCTGAAAGAGCCTTTATTAAGTATGAAAATGAAAAGAGGTCTGAGGAAGTGAGCCTGTGAGGACAGGGTCTCACCGTGTTGAAGCGGTAATAGATGAGATGCTTCAGGTCCTTGCACATGCGAATCTGCCGCATCAGCTTGTATTTGTATCGGTACATGCCTGTCAGCTGTCCAACATGGGCAAATATATACTGCAATCCATCAGCCAACTGCAACACAATTGCCCTCATTAGGCCTTGAGCTTGAGCCAGCCCCTAGGGTCAGCCCAGGCTCCATCCAGCCTCCTCACCTGGGCAGAGGTTGGGAATACCTAACCTCACCTGGAAGGCATCCACATTGCCCAATCGATACTGCACATGACTGTCCACCACCAGCTTAGTTAGACGCAGAACTTCCCGACACAGATGAAAAGCATTCCCAAAACGAGATTTCTTTCTTTCCTGGAAAAGATGATTAGAGCACAAATAATAGTAACCAGCAATGGTCCTGACTGGACATCCTGCTCAGAGATCAGAGAACAACTAGTCTCCCATTCTTTGAATCCAGAAGCCCTTTAAGTAAAGTACTACTGCAGACACCTTGGTGGTGAGCGTCTTAACGGGCTTGAGGTTAAAGTTGTAGTCCAGGTGCAGGTAGTTGAGGTTTTTACGATGAATAAGAAGGTTGAGCATGTTGTAGCCCTGGCGGCAAACCTGCAGTCCCACTTCCACCCAGTCTAGTTTCGTGGACTGGAAGAATTTGGTGGCTTTAAAAGAGCGGAACAGATACCTGGGGTTGGAATAAGGAGAGTAGGAGTTAGCCTACTGATTATCTTTGGAAAAGAAGAAGTCTGAGCAGAGACTCTCAGGCACCTTACCTCTTCTTTTGAGCCTTAGGTGGACGGTGTTTGAGGGCATTCAGGACATAATACTTCAGTAGCTTCTGGTAGGAGACCCTCACCTTCACCGGCTGCCCAGCAGGACAATGCTCCCGATACCTGAAAAAGAAGCCCACCAGAGCCTGGTCTATCTCTCCTTTCAGCCACTCTGGTGAAGGACACATGCCTACTCCATTGGAATCTTTTCTCCTATGCATCCACTATTACTCCTACAGGTAAAAGCATTTACCAGTTCTTGACAAGGGGTATGTCCAGGGCTCGGCGGGTACGACCAGAACGTAAGTTGAAAGGCCGTGGGGCCCAGAGCAGGGCAATGCCATTGGCGGTATTGTCTGTGTAGAGAGGTGTGTCCTTCAGGAAGGGCTCCACAAACTCTGGGAGCTCAAACTCTTCATCGTCATCTGGCAACGGTTCCTGGCTCTGAAAGAAGAAGCCCCAAGGGCTCAGTTGCCACTGAGCTGGGCACAAGACTTGGGATGACAGGGGAACTCTCCGGGGCCAAGCACTGTGGCTACATCTACCATGGAAACTGGGCTGCCTGACAAGAGAAGCCCTAAAGGGCCAGGTCAAAGGGGGCCAAGGGAGCAGAGAACAAGCCAGGGCCAACCAGGAGAACAAGCACCATTCCTCACACTGCAGTTGGCTTACTATCAAAAAGCCTCCCAAAGGAGCCCCAATACCTTAGAAGGTAAATACTGCAACCATCTCCCACCCAAGCTCTAAAAACTGGGCTTGCAGAGTGGGGTCTGCTCACATTAAAAACACAATGGAACATGGGTGAACCTTGAAAACCTTGTGGTAAGTGAAAGCCAGTGACAAAAGACCATATATTGTATGATTCTGTTTAAATGAAATGTAAATCCACATAAAAAGAAGGCAAGAGAGTGGTTGTCTAAGGCTGGGGAATTGGGAGAAAATGTAGAGTGACTGCTAATGGGTATGGGGTTTCTTTTTAGGATAATGGAAATGTTCTAAAATTGATTGTAGTGACTTGCACAACTCTGTAAATATATTTAAAAAAACACTGGGAGAAAAACCCATTGAATTGTGCACTTTAAGTAACTGAACTGTAGGATACATGAATTATATCTCAATAAAGCTATTCCATTAAAACAACATCACAAGACAAACAGACCAGTAGAGATTACAGAAAGAGACTAAGACTATTCAGATAAAGGTATAGACAAGTGAAAAGATCAGGTGGGAGTGGGCAAACAAGAATATACCCTAGACCAAAGATTGGTTTGGCTGAAGATAACCTTACACATGCACTTGTGCTACAGAATTAGCCACATACATCACAGAACCAACAGAAGACAGAGTTGGAATAACTTCCGAGAGACAACCAAACACCTTCAGAGAGAATCACCAGGCCTGTGGATAGACTCGGGATCATAGTCTCTTGGGGGACAACAAAGCAGGAGGAAGAAAGAGACTAAGACAAATGATAACAGAGCTCATAATAATAAAGCCCAAATGGATAATCAAGAGAGACCAAGGTTAAACCAATAACCTGGTTTGAGTCAACTGCTAAACTCTCCAATAAATTTACAGCTCAAGGAGAACACTTAACAGGATGTAACACATGTCTGCTTCCATCTACATTTTTGTCTGTTAATATCTCAGCCACGTTCAAGAAAACTGTCTTAAAAGACCAAGGTCAAGTGCCCCTCTCTATCCCTCTTCCCTTTCTCTCACCTTGACTGAGTGCCGATGGGAGATTGGATTAATCAAAGGATCAAAGTAGAAAGCTGGCAGATCAGGATCCTCAGTTTTGATGAACACAACATTAGGAGTGTGGTACCTAAAACGGAAAGAAACATCAGCCCAAGTTCTCCTGCTCTGGCCCAACCTAGCTGCCAGTCTTTCCCTTCCCCAGCTGTGCTCCAGCTCTCTCACCAGGTGAGATGGACATGGTGTGGAAGATTGTTGTACAAGTAAGGAAAAGCAATCTTATATTCAGTGCGGATAGGCTGGCGGATGATGATCTTGTTAATATCATTGAATTCATTCCAGTCTTCATCCCTAGGATACAGAATCAAGGATGAGCAAACTATTTTGGAAGTTCCACTGGGATCTTAAAGACAAAGAGTAGGTTTTACAAATGCTGGCGAGGTTGTGGAGAGATTGGGACTCTCATACACTGCTGGTGGGACTGTAAAATGGTACAACCATTGTGGAAAGCAGTATGATTCCTTCAAAAGTTGGAAATACAAATACCATTTGACCCAGCCATCCCATTACTAGGTATATACCCTAAAGAAGTGAGAGCCATAACAAGAACAGCTATATGCACGCCGATGTTCATCGCAGCACTATTTACAATAGCCAAAACTTGGAAACAACCTAGATGTCCAACAACTGAGGAATGGATAACCAAACTTTGGTACATTCACACAATGGAATACTATGCAACGCTAAAGAATAATGTAGAATCTGCAAAACACCGCATAACGTGGATGAACTTGGAGGACATTATGCTGAGCGAAATAAGTCAGTCACAAAAGGACAAATATTGTATTAGTCCGTTATTGTAAAAGTTAAGGAAAGGTTTATCTATTGGAGGACATTTTCTTTGTTGGTTACCAGGGGTGGGAGGGGAGGGGAGGGAATGCAGTTAGATAGATAGAGATAAATATTGATTTGGGTGAAGAGAAGGGCAATGTACCAAATGTGAGTGACCAATATGGCAGCATTGAGGATGACAAAGACATAGAGAGTTGCATGGGCAGTACAGACAACAAATATGAACCCCTTTGCATATACAGTATTGAGTTGTCAGTGAAAGCAAACATGGGTATAGGGACGGATAGATGGGTGAACAGGCTGAACAATTGGGTGTGTCTAAATGGAGAGTGTATCCAAGATCATATATGGGGTTGGCAGACAATGGGCCTATAAGTTCATGTGAATGATGTAGGAGATCCTACATAAAGAGGGAGAACAAAGTGGTACAAAACTCAAAATTGTTTGGAGGCAAAAAAAAAAAAGAAGGTGGGGACCAGGTTTGCTGGTCCAATGGAGCCTGGTGTAACCACTGAGACTATGGCCCCTAGTTGCCCTTCAGGTCTGGAATTGAACCCACAACTGTGGTTTCCAGCCAAACAAAGTACAGGCATGTGAGTTAAACATTTACCTCAAGTAGACACATGCCCTGGAGAGAACAATCATGGGAGAAGGAAGGGCTGCTTATGCACAGGGAGATAGCTCAGGGTGCAGAAGAGTATGAAGTGATGGACACTGGGAGGAGGTAACTATGGGGAGGAAGGGGAAGGGGAGCTGCTGCATTGTAAATTTTGGTCAATAACATGAGACAAAGTATATGTGAACTGCTGTATGAAAAGTGAATTTACTCTGTAAATCTTCATCCAAATCCTAATAATAATAAAAAAAAAAAAAAAAAGAGTAGGTTTTACTTGACCCAAGAGGCCAAAATCCCCTCTGTCTCCAACTTACTGTAGGTTGATGTCTCGAACAAGAGGCTCAAATTTGGGGCCTCCAGGAATGGCCATATTGAGTGCTTTGGACGTAAAGAAGGCCTTTAGATCAAACAGATAGAAGTAGTTGTCATCTACCAAGTCTGTAAGGAGCTGATTGGCCAGGCGGTAGAGAGTGGACATCATGGGCAGTGTGAATTGCCAACGCTGGTAAGTGGAACCATTCACGTACCTAGGTAAAAAAGAGGGAATCAAGTCAGGTAAGTATATCAGCTAGGCAAGCCATGCCACCTGTTGCTGCCCCAAGACTCCTAAGTTTCCAAAATTCTCATAGGATAACTTGAACTATCACTCACTTCCTGCTGTCCCTCAATGGCTGGTGGTCATAGAACCAGTCCAACACTGGGGCATCCTCCTCAGGGTCCAGCTCCAGCTGAATGGCCTCAAGTGGCTCGACATCTAGGATGTTGTCAGCATAGTCCAAGGGCGGCTCCTCATCATCAAAAGGGGGGAACCGCATCCTCTTGAAATGCCTCCTGTCCCTTTTTTCTCGACGCATCATAATCCACATTGACCTGGAAGTCAAGAACGTTATATAACTTCCATCCTCTGTTCCTGCAGCCACCACCGCCACCACATACCATCATCCAGCCCTTCTCACCCCCACTGGGAGATGTAGACAGGCTCAATAACCCAGGGAATCTCATTGACGAAGGAAATGGCTCCAGTGATGTGGTACAGCACCGGCACGTCCCGAATCTGCTCCCAAGGCATGGGCATGTTCTCCAGAAGCTTGAGGACCGCGTGGGGCATGTACTTTAGGGCACTGCGGTCACAGGAAAAGAAAAGGTAACTAAAATGACAAGGTGTTCTGCTACTCATGCACAAAAGTCACATGGGTACCCCAAAACTACATTCCACAGAAAATCCTGCCCTAGAGTTCAAACTCCCAACCTCAGCACACACAGACCCTCTTTGATCAGAAACCCTGTTGCTCCAGCGTCACTTTGTACCACTCTCCCCTGTAACTTTACAGTCCTGCAATACTGGATATCAGTCTCTTTAAAACACCTTCTTGTTTACTCACACTTTATTCCTTCTGTACCTTCCCACAAATAAAATATTCACCATAGCTCTGATGGCATAGTGCCTAAGTCATCTGACTGCTAACCAGAAGGCTGGCAGTTCAAACCCACCAGCCACTCCTCGGAAGGAAGGTTGGGCAATCTACTTCCGTAGAGATACTGCCTCAGAAACCCAAGGAGGGGTCGCTATGAGTTGGAACCAACTCGACGGCAGTGACTTTTTATTATTATTATTATTATTATAACCATTTGTTTCATATCCGTCATGCCATGAAGGCAGAGATTACTGCCTTCTTCAGTGTTATATCCCTATTACCCAACACAGTTCTCAAAAAAATACTACTGAAGTAAATACAACTTCCATAGCTGCCTTAGACCAGTTCATTAAGTGGCTAACATTTCTATGTCCAAATGGGACAGGATTTTCTAAGGCATATATGCACCCATATCCACCCAGTTTGGGGCCACAGAAACCAAAGAGTATGGACACCTTTGGGGTTAAAAACCTCAAACCTCAGAAATTCTGGTCACAGAGGTTTCAAGGCAGCCAGAAGCAGAAAGCACCCCACACTAGGCTTCAATCCATTCAATGACAGGGACATATGAAAAAAGTCAAAGCAGCAACAAGACAAATTAAAGCCCCAGTCCCAGATAAGGAAGAAAAAAATAGAGCAAAAAGGAGCCTAACTGGAAAATCCAGAAACTGTCACCCTAGTGATTCTCTCCTTTCTCTGTATTGCCAAGATGGCTGTCATTGTCCCCAAATGATACCAGCTACCTAGCACTGCAAGCTATGAGACAGGAAGAAAGGGCCCAAACTCCAAGTGAGATCATTCCAAGTATTCCTTACCCCAAGTAGACTCTTTTGTCATGGCGAAACTTCCTGTTGGTCATGTCTCCGTGGTCTCGAATAATCTTTCTAACATGTTCAGGAGGCATGTCTTCCTTCTGAGCATCCACAAACCCAAACTTCCGCTTTTCTGCATAGCGCTTGGCCTGCAATTGCTGCCATTTTCGGGCTACAAAGGCATCTCAGTTTAACGGACTGCACCCACTTAACCTCCATGATCCCCACCTCCTAACAGGGCGTGAGACTGAGGCCAGGCACCCAGCAGAGAGATGTAATCAGGTGACTTTCCCATCTAGAAGGAGTACTCTCTGCCACTTCCGATTGTCACCTCACGTTACAGATTTTTAAGTTTTTTACTATCTCTTGCACTGCAATTTAATCCGTATAGACAGCAGCTTTGTTTTCATCGCTATTGTACCCCTATTGCTTAGGCCACCTCCTGCAAGTAAGAGACGCTTAAAAATGCTTCTTTAGCTGAAAAAAATAAATGAAGCGAATGACGGAGTTGAAACCTAATGACCTGACAAACGGTGTGGCGGGGATAGGGTTTCAAATCTGATGCGCGTGCGCGCGTGCGCGCGCGCACACCCGCCCCCACGTCTCCGGGCCCGCGCGTGAGGTTCCTCACCTTTCTCCTGCAGCTTCTCCTCTGACATGTAGTCCGGTAGCGGGGCTAGAGGGCCGGGTACCGGGTTACCCGGCCCTCGGTAAGGAAACACTCCGGCCATGCCCGGTGAATCTGGGGTACGGTGAGAGTCAAAAAATTAACGAGCAGTAGGGCCTGGGCCTGTAAGAGGCGCAACGTGAACGCATCCCGGAGACTGTCCAACCCCTCTTACCCCCTGCAGTCTCGCCTAGCTCACAGTGCACCCAGCCGGGCCCAACCCCTCAGCCCGACGCCACCTCGCCCTTCGCAGCCTGGGCTTTAAAGCCCACCACGTACCCCCTCACACCGACGGCCAATTTTTCCGCAGCGCAATGGCGGCAAGCCTACGTTAGCTCCGCGTTCCAAACTCCGGAAGATGCGCAACTGGGGTTTAGCAGTATATCCAATAGACGACGAGATGCTCAGATGGATTACAGGCCGCACCAATTAGAACTGCAGGCCGGACTAAGAAGGTGGGTCCACATGCGGAAAGCACAGAAAGGCAAGGGGGTGTGGTGGGGTAAACACAAGCCCCACCTCCTGCGTTTTCAGAGGTTTCTTTAGGGTGTCTCTGGCCGACTTCACCATCTAGTCGGCACCTCGCGTCCTACTGTGAGCGAGAAGAGATCAAAGCTTCCAGAATTTTAATAAATTTATCAGAATTGCACATTGTTCTGGTCAGTTCTCATAAATGTAGAATTGGGATGCAGGACTAGCTCCGAGTCCACGAGTCCTTTGTTCTTTCAATTGGATCAGCATCTATTGAGTGATTTACACGAAGTCCCAGCCATTAGGGCTATTGCAGGGGAAAAGCCAACCTCAAGCTCTTGGGGCTCACAGCCTGGTGGGAAAAGCAGACAAGATCTCAGGCTGTTAGCAGTGCAGTGTGGTGGGAGCCCTGGGGCAGGACGTTTCACCCTGAGTGCGGAGTCTGGGGGGGAGTTAGTAAATGAAGCAAGAA
Source organism: Orycteropus afer afer (assembly GCF_000298275.1). Lineage (NCBI taxonomy): Eukaryota > Metazoa > Chordata > Mammalia > Tubulidentata > Orycteropodidae > Orycteropus > Orycteropus afer. The sequence goes on from NW_006921629.1 coordinate 10,422,537, forward strand.
AAAGAAAAGACGGCGGGAAACTCCGTTGTTGGGTGTCTTTTCCTCCTCCCTTTCTATTGCTCTTTTCTCTCTCTGGCAATGATTTCCGTTACACTGTGGAGTGTAACGGACACTTTATGGAATATAGTGGACACACTGTTTGTGCTTCTTGACTCAAGTTCCGTCTGTGTCTTGCTGCCTGAATTGCTCTCCGCCTCCTGTCATCCTTGTTCCACTTTCCATCCCTTTCGCTCCATCCTTTGCAGCCTGTTTCTGGTAAAAACTAAGAATCTGACTCAGTTAATAGGCAAGTTTGTTCGAATTCCCACCAAGCTTATTGTGGAAGGTAGGGTAACCTTACAGACCCTCTCGATTTAATGGGAATTTAGGTTACTGTAGATGTTAATTTAAAAAAACTGAGGTGCAAACATATCTGGATTAGGCGACTTCATACCTCAATTAAAATTCCATTTTGAGAATGAGAAAATAAGTAAATGGCGTCACCTAGATGAAAATAAGAACATTTGGCTAACTGAACTGTTTTCAGCGCAGCGTAGTTGAGCTGTGGACTGAACATTTACTTAGCCCTGCATTTGTGAAAGTTTTTCCCAGCTAGGCTTTTTCAGTTGCCCCCAGTTAAGGGATAGCTAAATCAATCCTACAGCCCAACATCCCAATTTGCTCTGCTCAAGGCACTGGAAGGACTCACGACCTTCTTTCTTTGAACACATTCTACAACAAATATTCAACAGAAAAAAAGTTCTGTAGCCATTTAGGAAGAAAAAAAAAATTTTGAATTTATCTCAGATTTTCATTTATATTTTTCTAAAGAAATCGTGAAGTCTTTTCGTCCAAGTTTTCTGTTTAAATAACTAAGAAGGCAGAAATCAGGATTTCTAACCTAGATCGTTAGTGTCTGACAATGTTTTCAGCTGGCCCCAGAAATGTTGCCTTGGTCAGCAGGAAGATAAGAAGTAAAACCGATCTTGTTAAATGAAGATTAAAAAAAAAAAAGCCAAACTCACTGTCATTGAGTCTATTCTGATGCACAGTCATAGCGACCCCCATTGGGTTTCCAAGGCTGTAAGTCTTTATGGAAGCAGATCGCCTCGTCTTTCTTCTGCAGAGCAGCTGGTGGGTTCAAATTACTGGATGTTTTGGTTAGCAGCCAAATGGCTTAACCACCACACAGGGTAGAACTTGTAAATAACTTTGTTGCTAAGATAGATACATATCGAATCTTAGTCTCAAATGATTTTCTCACTCAGTAGTATTTCCCACTGTGTGTCTACTCAAACTGAAAAAAACAAACTCACTGCCATAGAGTCAATTCTGACTCATAGCGACCCCTGTTAGATTTCTGAGGCAGTAAATCCTTACATAAGTAGATCTGTCGTCCTTCTGTTGAGCATCTGGTGGGTTTGAATGATCAGCCTTCCAGTTAGCAGTCAAAAGCCTAGTCACTGTACCACCAGAGCTCCTTGTATGTCTGTTGTTAGATGCTGTCAAGTTGGATCTGACTCATAGCAACTCTAGGTGCAACAGAACTACATATGCCCAGTTGTGCGCCATCCTCACAATCCTTGCTATACCTGAGCCCATAGTTGGAGCCACTGTGTCAATCCATCTTGTTGAGGACCTTCTCCTTTTTCACTGACTCAGCTTTACCTCTGGTAGCATAGTGCCTAAAGCACTTGACTGCTAACCAGAAGGCTGGCAGTTCAAACCCACCAGCCACTCCTTGGAAGGAAGGTTGAGCAATCTACTTC
>NW_006921629.1:10424968-10435069 GCF_000298275.1 Orycteropus afer afer
TCATACTGCAGATTACTAGTCTACTACCAAAAAAGAAAAAGAAAAAGGGAAAAAAAAAAAAAAACCCTCACTGCTCTTTAGTTGGATCCGATTCATAGCAACCCCTCCTTGGGTTTCCAAGGCAGTCACTACAGAAGTAGATCACCCAGTCTTCCTTCTAAGGAGTGGCTGATGGGTTTGAACAGCTGGCCTTCTGGTTGGCAGTCAAATGCCTTAGGCACTACGCTACCAGAGGTCCTACTAGTCTACTGTTGTTGTTGTTGTTAAGTGCCGTCAAGTCAGACCCAACTCATACCAACCCGTCCTTGGGTTTCTGAGGCAGTATCACTACGGAAGTAGATTGCCCAACCTTTCTTCCAAGGAGTGGCTGGTGGGTTTGAACTGCCAGCCTTCTGGTTAGCAGTCAAATGCCTTAGGTACTATGCTACCGCTCCTACTAATATACTAGTCTTTTGTAATCTGTAACTAAAATAAATCTATTTCAGATGTGTCAGAAAATTTAACCTCTGAATGAATGCTTTATTAAACAACTCTCAGGATGTAAAAACTCTTAGGATGTAACAATTCTCAGAATGCAACAGATTAACTTGCTGATAATATTTATGTTTGTAGCTTTTGTCATGCTTCCTCCCCACCTTTACCTGCCTGTGAACACAAATCCTTTTACACTTTTAACTGTTCTCCCTGCAGTTTGGAGCATTTTAACATCTGGCCTGGATATCTGTAAATGTCTCTCCATTTCAAAATGATTTTATGCCTTCTGTAAAATTTTTCTTTTAATTTCTAGTGGAGTGTTAGTCTAGTATTTTCCACTGAGACAATTCAAACATGAAATAATTTGAGAAAAATGCAAGAGTGCAGGCAAGTGTTGGTCAGTGTGGGGGTTCATGAAGTCCAAGAAGAGAGAAGAATCATTAAAGAAGATTTGATGGAGATCTTGGATGTGAATGATTTGACAGGGAAAAGAAATGGTAGGGAAAAAAGGCCCAGGTGATTTCTACCCTTCCTACCAGACTAAGAGTTTAGAAAGAGGAAATAACATGGCATACTCTGAGAACAGCGTGCAAACCAACCTGGCTGTGGTAGAATCCAGTGTCATCATTATGATCTTCATCACGGTCATTGTAGTGAAGTCCTTAACACTTGCACAAGGTTCATTATGTGCCAGGCATTGTTCTAAGGACAGGTGAAATCTAATGTGGTTTGTAATTTCATTAATAATATTGTGTCATTATCAATATCCTGTTGTTACTATTTTCTGGCTTTGATTATCCATACTATGGTTATGGATCATAACAAATTATGGATAATATGTCTAAGAATGGGAATTCCAGAACACTTAATTGTGCACATGCAGAACCTGTCCATAGACAAAGAGGCAGTAGCTCCAACAGAACAAAGAGATACTGCAGGTTCAAATCGGGAAGGGCGTGCATCTGCTGAGCAGATAATCTGAGAAGGTGCACTATATGAAGAAAACTGAGGCATCAGGATTGCAGAAGACTCATTAACAACCTATGTTATGCAGGTGATACAACCTTGCTTGCTGAAAGTGAAGAGGACTTGAAATGCTTAGTAATGAAGATCAGCCTTCAGTATGGATTACACCTCAAAAAAGAAAATGAAAATCCTCACAGCTGGACCAATAAGCAACATCATGATAAAAAGTGAAAAGATAGAAGTTGTCAAGGATTTCATTGGATCCACAATCAACATCCATGGAAGCAGCAGCAAAGAAATCAAACGACATAATGAACTGGGCAAATCTGCTGTAAAAGACCTCTTTAAAGTATTGAAAAGCAATGCCACTTTAAGGACTAATGTGTGCCTAACTTGAGCTGTGGAACTTTCAATTGACTCAGACGCATGCAAAAGCTAGACAGTTAATAAGGAAGACTGGAGAAGAATTGATGTGTTTGCATCACGGTGTTGGCAAAGAATATTGAATAAACCATGGACTTCCTGAAGAATGAACAAAACTGTCTTGGAAGTACAGTCAGAATATCCCCTTGGAAAAATGGAGAGACTTTATTTCATGAACTTTGGACATGTTGTCAGGAAGGACAAATCTCTAGAGAAGAGCATCATGTTTGGTAAAGTAGAGGTTTAGGGAAAAAAGAAGACCCTCGACAACATGGACTGACACAGCAGTCACAATGGGCTCAAACATAGAAATGTTTGTGAGGATGACACGGGACCAGGCAGTGATTCATTCCGTTGTATATAAGGTTGCTATGAGTCGGACCAGCCACTTCTTGGAAGGAAGGTTGGGCAATCTACTTCCGTAGTGATACTGCCTCGGAAACCCAAGGAGGGGCTGCTATGAGTCGGGTCTGACTTCATGGCACATAACAACACGACACAACTCAACAGCACCTAACAACAACAAGATGGTTATGTAAGAAATTATCAAGGTGGGTGAAGTATATGTAGGAATTCTCTGTACAATTTTTCTAACAGCATTATTGCAACATAATTTACATACTATAAAATGCACCCAATTTAAGTGTTTGTTTCAGTGACTTTTAGTCTATTTATAGTTGTGCAAGCATCACCACTAATTCCGGAACATTCTTACCATCCCCAAAAGAAGCTTTGTTCCCATTAACATCCACTTCCATTTCCTCCTCATAGACTTTAACCATAAACCAAAATCAAAACCAAACCCACTGCCATCGAGTCGGTTCTGACTCATAGCGACCCCCATAGGGTTTCCAAGGCTGTAAATCTTCAGGAAAGTGGACTGCCTCATCTTTCTCCCACAAAACAGCTGTTAGATTCAAACCACAGACCTTCTGGTTAGCAGCCAAATGCTTTAACGGATACACCACCAGCCCTAAGCAACCACAAATCTACTTTCTGTTTCTACAGATTTGCCTATTCAGGACATTTCATATAAATGGTATCATTTGTGGTCTTTTGTGACTGGTTTCTTTCACTTCACATGTTTTTGAGGTTCTTTTCTTATTGTAAAGGAGCTACAGTAGTGCTTCTTGTTGTTGTTACATGCCGTCAAGTCGGCCCCAACTCATAGCAACCCCTCCTTGGGTTTCCGAGGCAGTATCACTACGGAAGTAGGATTGCCCAACCTTCCTTCTGAGGAGTGGCTGGTGGGTTTGAACCTCCAGCCTCTGGTTAGCAGTCAAGTGCCTTAGGCACTATGCTACCAGAGCTCCTTACAGTAGTGCAGTACCTAAGATATTTGACTGCTAACCAGAAGTTTGGCAGTTCAAATCCACCAGCTGCTCTGTGAAAGGAAGATGGGACGATCTACTTCTGTAAATATTTACCACCTCAGAAACCCAATGGAGGTCACTATGAGTCAACTCAATGGCAGTGAGTTTCATTTCTTTCTTTTTTTTTTTTTTTCTTATTGTAGCATGCATTATCAGGACTTCATTCATTTTACTGCAAAATACTATTTTAAACTGTATGGATTACAGCACATTTTGTTTATGGACTTAGTTGATGAACATTTAAGTTGAATATTTGTATAAATATATGTATATATTTATGCTGTCAAATATTTGTATAAATATATGGAAGTTTTTGTACAGACATGTGTTTTCATTTCTCTTGCCTATATACTCATGAGGTCATATGATAACTTCATACTCACCATTTTGAGAAACTGTCGGAGTGTTTGCCAAAGCAGTTGCCCATTTTACATGTCCACCAGCAGTGTGTGAGGGTTGAGATTTCTCTTCATCCTCATCAACATTTGTTATTATTGTTTTATATTGTAGCCATTCTGATGTATATGCAGTAGTATCTCATTGTGGTTTTGAGTTGCATTTCCCTGTTGACTAATGAGGTTGAGTATTTTTTCATGTGTTTCTTGGCCATTTGTATATCTTCTTTGAGGAAATATCTATTCAGATCCTTTGCCCATCTTACAAATGGTTATTTGTCTTTTTATTACTGAGCTGTAGAAGTTCTTTATATATTCTAGATATACAATTTGCAAAATTTTTCTTGCATTCTATGAATTGTCTTTTCACTTTCTTGATGGTGCCCTTTGAAGCACAAAAGTTTTTAGTTTGAATAAAGCCCAACTTGTCAATCTTCTGTTTTATCGCTTGTGCTTTTGATGTTATAGCTTAGACATAATTGCCTAGCACAAATCATGAAGATACACTCATGTTTTCTTCTAAGAGTTTTATCAATTTAGCCCTTATTTTTAGTTCTATAATTACTTTGAGTTGATTTTTGTATATAGCGTGAGGCAGGGGTCCAAATATGTTCTTTTGCGTGTGGATACACAGTTGTCCTGTCACCATTTGCAGAAAAGACGTATTCTCCCCACACACACACTGTATTGCCTTGGCCTCTTTGTTGATAATCAATTGACCCTTTGTTTCTGAACTATTCCATTGATCTTTTTGTCTGTCTTTAGGCTCTCCTTGCTATGTTTGCAACTTCTGTGTGAGCTAAAATTACTTCAAAGTAAAAAGTTAATAAATAAATAAGCTCATTAAATCCTCAAACAATCTTAACAAGATAGATACAAATCCTCATTTTATGATGAGAAACTCAGGCTCAGAAAGTGAATAACCTGCCTTGGGTCACATGCCTCATTACATGAACTATGTGCCAGGTTCTCTCTAACAACTTTACATGGATTAGTGTATTTTATGGTTATAGTAATACTACAATGTTGATCTTATTATGACCCCATGCAGTGCAACCAATTGCTTTTATATGGCCTTTCTGGTCATGTCTTATAACTCCCATCATTTGATGGGACTATGCACGGAAGGTGCCTGGAACCCTTGCGGGGACTGGAGAGGTCTGTTAATGCAAATAAAGTACATAGAACCCTGTGGTACTAATGCATGTAAAGTGCATGGAACCCTTGTAGAAGATTGTTTAGTTTTGTCACTAGGCTTAAAAAGAATCAATCCCAGAGGCTGAGGGGTGGACCCCATCAAGAAGAGCCAAGAGTAGAGTGCACCCTTTGGGCACAGGTTCCCTGTGCTGATAACCTCCTAGATCCAAGAGAGAGAGCTATATAACACTGAAGCACTATAACCCTGAAGAGCTGTAACAATGAAAATGGCAGCGACATGAGATGGGACTGGCAGACGGCTGCAGTTGGCTGACTGACCTATCGAGTGAGAAAGCTGAGTGCTTTCAGGAAGGAGGCTTCCTGGTGGAATGGCGTGCCTCTGGGCTCGGCAAGCTAAAGAGCTGTAACAGCTGCCCAAGCAAGGCAGAGCCAGGCCTGAGTCAAGCAGGCAGTAGAGGCCTTCCTGCAGGCATGGGCAAAAAGAAGCCATCTGATCAAAGAACTGTGTCCTCAGTTATTCCTGTTACTTCCAAGTTTATCCTGATCCTGAGTTATAACCTATTACTTTCCTAATAAACCCCATAATTGAAAGTGCAGTCTGTGAGTTGTGCGTGGCCATTGCAAAGAGTCATGAAACCCAGCAGAGAAGGAGAGAGTGCAGTGGAGAGACAGCTGGTGTCAGGATTGGTAAAGCAGGGGGAGAGTGAAGGTGTGTCTGACCTCCATCTCACAGGAATCAGACCTGGGCTGCTGCTGCTGTTGATTCTCCTCTCTCCGCCTAATGTTAGACAAGGTCTAATACCACCCTTTAACATCCCATTTTATAGACCAGGAAACTGAAGCTCATAGAAGCCGAGCCACTTGATCAAGGTCCCATAGACTGTAAGTCATAGAGTCTCCACCGCATCCTAAGTAGCTGGCTCCAAAGCTCATGCTCTTCACCATGCTGCTATATCATCTTTGTTCATGCTGAGAAGCACAGATGATGTTGGATGGAAAATTGCAGGTCAAATTATAGGTGGCCTCGAATACCAACCAGAGTTTTGACTTTATCTTGTTTACCAGTGATTTCCAAGCTTTTTCTTTTTAAGCTGGAGAACACATTTTAAAAATAGACTTTATTTTTTAGAGAAGTTTAGGTTTACAGAAAAACTGTACAGAAATTTCTTATACACTCCCTCCCTGCTGCATGCCATTTCTCCTATTAATAACTTCTTGCATTTCTGTGGCATATTTGTTACAATTGATGAGCCAATATGGATACATTATTATTAACTAAAATCCATAGTTTACATTAGGGTTCAAAACCTATGGGTTTTGACAAATGCATAATGCCATATGTAACTGTGTTGTCTACCCTCCTCTAACTTCACAAAGGGGAGAAAGACTCACCCTCAGCATAAACAGCCCACAGCTGATTCCTACGAGGTGGCGGTCAGACATGCTGCCATCCCACAACCCTTTTTGCCAATTCTGACACCAACCATCCCTGTTCTTCCTCCCTCCCATCCCTGAAACCCTGGCAACCACTGGTCTTTTCACTGTCTCTGTGTTTTTGCCTTGTTCCTGGATGGTGCAAAGAGTTAACGTTCTCAACTGCTGAGTCCACCCAGAGGCACCATGGAAAAAAGGCCTGGAAATCTACTTCCAAAAAACTCAGCCTTGAAAACTCTATGGAGCACGGTTCTACTCTTGCACACATGGGGTTGGGGTGTGCCAGAATCAACTGAATGGCAACTGGTAGTCTCACTCTGGAAGCCATTCTCTTAGCCACTTTACTATAAAGCCTGTCTATATAAATGGTAGGAGCTCTGGTGGGGCTGTGGTTAAGGCATTGGGCCACTAATGAAAAGATAAGTGGTTCAAACCCACCAGCTGCTCCATAGGAGGAAGATGGGGCAATCTACTTCTGTAAAGATTTACCACCTGGTAGATATACTCCTTGGAGTGATCAACAGTGGGAGAACAGAAGGGCAGGGTTTACACAGGGAGATAGCTTGGGGAAGACAGGAATGCATGGGAGGGAAGGACACAGGGAAGAGATAACTAGAGAGGAAGTAGGAAGAGAGCTGTTACATTGTGGGGAATTGCAGTCAATGTCATGAAATAAAATGTGTTTGAGCTGCGGTATGGGAAATGAATTTGCTCTGTAAGCTTTCACCCACATCACAATAAAATTAATAATAATAAAAAAAAGATCTACCATCTTGGAAACCATTATGAGTCAGAATCAACTTGATGGCAGTGAGTTTGTTTGTTTGTTTGTTTGTTTTATAAATGGTATCTCCATACAAATGGCTCATTCATGTAGTATATTGTGATTATATCTCCTTTCCTCAACAACATTTTGTTTAATTTTCTTTGTTAGCAGTTTGGTTTGCTTGGTTTTCTATGAAGTCATTGCCAATTACTCCCGTGTCTCTTCACTAATTTTAAATCTCTTTTCATATTTTCAGACACCTAAGTTAGCCCATCAAATTTACCCTCCCAAAGAAGTCTTTCCAAACAATGTCCTGACCTACTGCAGTATATACCAGTTTCCCTCTGTGGTAGCTAAAGTTGTGTGTCAACTTGGCCGGGTCTGGTTTTGAGTAGCTGGGCAGCGGAATGTAGTGATTACTCATGATGAGACTGGTAATCAACTCCACGGTGGAATCTGCCGTAAGCAGCTGAGTAGCTGCCTTAGGGATGTAGTCTACTCCCAGTATAGAAGCAGCAGCTTTGAAAAAGGTCTCTGAGCTTCTTGGGACATTTGGATCCTGCCTTTGGCTACATCATCAGTGAGTGGCCTGCCATGTTGTCTGCCAGTCTTGGGACTGCTTCTGGATTTAAACTAGTGGCCTGCTGTGTTGCTTGATAATTGTAGGACTGTGCCATTTTGCTTGTCGACCTTGGATTTGTCAGCCTTAGCAGCCAGCAGCTGCCTGAGTTAAGAGATGCCTCCAGCTCTAATGTATAGCTCTCTTCCCAGGACCTACCTTCACCACCTTCCTGGAAGCCCCTTTCCTCTCATCTTTGTTCAATCTCCTGTTTCTTATACCCATGTCTTACCTTTTCTTGATCTGCTCCCTCATTTGGTGCAGTGTATATTCCAGCAACTTCCTGTGAGGGGTACATGGAAAGGAGATGTTGTTTGTTTTTTTTCCTTTTTCTTTTTTAAGCGTTACCTGTCTGATGATCTTTTCCAACTCCGATTGATAGTTTGGCTGGATTACAAATCCAAGTTTGAAGTAACTTCCCTTCAAATTTTGGACACATTACTCCACTGCCTTTTACCTTCTGGGGGCGGGGTGTTGAGAAGGTCACCTAAAGAGTGGAACAGGAGATACCATGATTCTAGAGAGTAGGTAAGGGAAGATACCTTGAAAGCCGTATTATGAGTTATGCCTTTACCCTAAGATGAAAGAGGAGCTACTGGATGGTATCAAGTAAGGGGATGATGTAAACAGATTTGGATTTTAACAATCATATCCTAGCTACTACGTGGAGAATAGTTATGAGGTCACCATTGTCTCCCAGGCTAGAGATGATGGTGACTCAGACCAGAGTGGGACAGCGGAGATGGAAAGGAACGGACAGATGGGAAAGCCATTTAGAATTCAGCAATTAATTATTTGTGCATGGGATGGGAGGTAAGGAAGCACGGGTCCAGGATGATCCCTAAGTTTCTGACCTCACAGTGAGTGGATGGCAGTGTTTGCTACACACAGAGTGAGAGAATAGGCTTAGGAAGAAGGATCCTGGTTAGGTGTCTCTTCTCAGGCTGCAGGCCACTGGATGATCTGTTTCTAGATTCCTTACCTCTGGTTTACCTATTCTGACTTGTACTTAACCAGTTTCCCACTTTAGCAAAATCCTGACTGCAGTTTCCCTAAGGCCAGGGAGCTGGCTCCTTTACCCACTAGTATAGCTCCTACTGTGCACTAAGCATATTTGTAAATATTTTTGGAAAGAAGAAATAAAGAAAAATGAAGTATACCAGGGAGACTGGAGTCATAGAATAAAAGAGCACAACTTCCTAGACTGTGAAACTGACAGTTTCACTTGATATTTTGCAAAATCAAAATAATAATAATCAAGTGATACAACTTTAAAGCTATTTCAAATAGTATCTTTTATTAAAACAAATGTGGATGGATTTTGAAGTAGAATGTAAAGTTCATACGAATTTTTAAGGTTCAATATATGTCAAGGATCTGCTTGCTGCAGCTGCCCTACACTCATTGGGTCCCCATTTCCCTCCTCTCACTCCCTCCAGTTCCCCCCCCACTGCTCCCACCCCCACTCACTGTTAGGGTGGAGACATTTGGATTCTGTGAAGAATGGGGTTAAAGAAGGAGGTCAGGGGCTTGAAGAAAAAATGTTTGGAATAGCTGCTGAGGGGAGGAAGTGAATAGCTGAGTGGCATGCTGGCCTGGGGCAGTGCTACAGCAGGACTTTGTGGCATTCCAGTTCTGTGGGCTTCTCTGTCTTCCGCTGGCTGTGTCTGTCTTGGGAGCTGGGGCAGAGAGAGCTGCCATGCTAGTCACTCACTGCCTGGGGTTAGCAAAGCTAGTCGGTGGAAGGTCAAGGAGGTGAGATGGTTCTCTTTAGAGCACTGGCAGGCAGGCCAGAGTTGGGGAGGGGGGAGCAAAGCTTAACGCAGATAAATGATTTACTATCCCTGGAATGTCAGATAACTACTCCAGAGTCTGGTTTCTTCGGGGGTTGGGAGCCCTGTCTGAGAGACCCTGGCATCACACGACGTGACTGATTTCCCATCCTTCTACCCCTAAAGTCCACACATGGCTTGTACCCTCAACACTGTTGACAGAACCTGCTCGGCTGAGAATCACTGCTGTGTCCTGGTCTTATAGAATGTGTGGCAAATGGGGGCAGTTTAGAGAAAGGAGACAAAGGTTTTCCACGGTGCCAAGTGAAGTCGTGTTCTTGTCTGCAGAGGAAAGCTGAAATGAACCTCTGACCTCCACAGTTGCTGCATTCCTGAAAAGTGCACAAATCAATACTTGGTGAATAGAAGTCTGGCTTTCAAACAGGAAGCATCCTGACTATAAATATCACTTCAGAGGCAACTTATCTGGCTTGATTGATCTTCCGTGGTCAGCTAGCTCTTACTTTTCTACGTTGAAGTTTCTCTACACCTTAGTCTATCTATAAATAAAAGAAGCAAAGTGCCGCATAGGAAGGAACGCTAAACCAAAGACCTGAATTCTTATTCTGGTCACTTCACTTCTCTAGGCTTCAATTTTCCTGCAAAAAGAAATGATAAGACTGGATAGGTGATGTATCAGTCAGGACTCACTGTTGTTGTT